>NW_023494785.1:40326404-40761404 GCF_904425465.1 Colossoma macropomum
AGTGCAAACTGGTTGAGCTATTCTTATGGTACAGAGGTGTGTAATAACACTAGGCCTGCCAGCAAGCCCTGGCCATTTAAGGCGTTATATTTGGGTTATATCTGGGGTTATATATGGGTTGGGCAATATCTAAAAATAATTAGCACGATATTTTCTAGTTAAACGATTACAATTATCGATAATATAATCGCCCCTCCCCCACCCGCCCCAAAACAAAGACACATGGTCCCCAGTAGCATTGACCTACTTTCTATTTTAGTTTATATGTTTTTTAATATCGACTGTTTTATTGAAAATCTTTAATAAACCTCACATATTAAATAATATGATATTAAATAGTCCAACATCTTTAGAGAACTACTTGATCTGTCAAGATAATAAACTGCAAACACGTGTGTTCATGAGCTTCTTGATTCATGGCGATTTGTGTGCTGACAGCGCTCCCTGTTGGACAAACTGCAAGTAATTTCCAAAGCCACGTCCACCTGCTTTCCACATTAAAAACAAGGCGTTTTCCGTCGTTACAGTGGCATTTTCATAATTCAGCTAACCACAGGGACCCTCAGTCTGTGCACGTTTTACTCAGTAAATCTCACGCAGCAGAGATAATGAGGAGACCCCTGTTACGTTTTAAGTGTAAAAGTGAATAAAACGTTATGTGTACATTTTATTTAATAATATTTATGAACTTTTTCTGAGAACACCGGCTGTAGATGAGGATCAGAGAAACTTTCTCTCCAGGTTAGAGTTGCTCTACGCTAACGCTAGTCTATGCTAGTTATTTTAGCTTGTTTTTTTCCCGCAGCTAGTCACGTTGAGGTTAAGCTTCATTTCGATTCTATTCACATAAAATAAATTAAGGGGAATCTGTGTGGTAAAGCTAGCATTACAGCGCGTAGCAGAGAGAAATAACCCAGCAGTTTCTCTCTCTCTCTTTCTGTCTGTCTGTCTCTCTCTATCTCTGAAACTGACTACTGGTGTGAGCCTGCACACTTATTAAACGTGAACCCCAGTCTCCCAACATACTTATCAAGCTGGTTAATGATAAATTTGTTCGTTCTAAATCTCTCTCAGTTCTTTTACCAAAGCAGCGATTATCGCCTTTTACACATCGCCAGTGGGTTACTTGTTCATCTCTCAGTCACGACCTTAACAGCACATCTTTGGCAACACCTGCACATTAAGGCACTTGTACTTCATGGTGGCAAAGTGTAGTAGAATATACTTACCTGTGCATATGAGTGAGTTTGCCACATTTTACTATATTGGTAAAACATAAAATTAGCCTTTCACTGAATTGTTTGCCTGTGCATTTTCTTCGCCTATCCGTGATAAAACAAAACGAACAGCCTTTTCAGTATTGGCACCTTGACTGGTTAACCGAGTATTCAAGTACCTGTGTACATCCCTAGTACACAATTTTCTCCTTACTTCAGATGTAATTGCTCAGGATGTTTTGTGTTCGAGGACTGCTTCTTTGGTTAGGCTAATGTTAGCATAGTGCAAACTGCATACCTAAATCATCAAACATTTGCCTCAAACCGGGTCAACTTGTTAAGTAAACTCTAATAGACTTACGTGTGACTGTGTGATGTACTGTTATCTATAAATGTGGATAAAAGTGTGCTGAATAACTAAAAACAGTAGTAGCCACCATCTTTGTCGCATTTTCCCAGTTTTCTCCCCAAGTTAATCATGTCAAAGTTCACCCGCTAACTAAGACTCCTCCAATCACATGATACTTCCAATGCTCCAAGTCACGTGAAGCACTACTAACATTGGGCAGCTCAACCAAGTTGCTAGATTTACTCTAAGTGATGGTGGAGGAGGCGGGGACCGTCCTACCCACCTAGAGAGAGCGAGGCCAATTGTCCTCTCATGGACTCCTGGCCTTGGATGGCTGTGGCATCGCTGGGGATTGAACTTGCAATCTCCCAATGATAGAGCCAATAGTTTAAGAGCTGGCGGTTGCGCCACTCAGAAACCTAAAGTAGGCATCTCTGTACTTTTGTCCATTTTATAGATAACATTATGTCATGCAGTGCAAAGCTAAAGAAGCCAACATATCTTGGTTGATCGACTATTGGGGTAAGGGGAAAGTCGTGTGAATGTCATGTGTACTTAACCACAGCATTTGCCTTTGTCTCTTGGATGTATCTGCAGGATGAAACCTGGAGCGGTGAAGATTCCCATATGTTCGTCCCAGCTCTCTTCAAGAGGGATCGCCATGTGGCTCCGTCCGCCTCGCTGTCCCCTCTCCAGAAAGTGGACGCTCTCACTGCAGAGGTAGTGGAGAGCCAGGTCGTACCACTTTGCTCCAAAGCAGGGGGTAACATCTATGTTCAAAGCGGGGTGGGTAGATTGAGCGAGTGTGAAGCAGGGACACCCTGGACAGCAGTGTGTTGTGCTGCCCCAGATGGAGCCACTAGCTTTAGCAAGGGAATGGTCCTGGAAGGAGAGGGCGACTTGAAGGTAATGAGTGTGGACGAGCTGGAGAAACTGGTGGGGATTGAGGAACTCTTTTCAGGGGGGTGTAGTCAAGGAGGTCATGGACATGAGGAGGTAATATCACTCTCCAAAGAAAGATCGGACATCATCCAAGACGCCAGCAAGGATACACACCTGGTTGAGACAAGCAGGGATAGTCGCAAGGATACACATCTGGTTGAGACAAGCAGGGATAGTCACATGGATACACAGGTTGCTGAGGGGGCGGAGCCATCTAGAGCTAATACGGAAGCAGATGACACAAGCACCGAAGGAACCTTGATTGAAGAAAGCTTGACTGAGGAGAGATCGATTGAGGAAAGCTCGATTGAGAAAAGCACTAATGCTAACGACACAGAATCTGAACCCTCAGAGAGTGTCCTGCTCTACATCCTGTCATCCTCTTTTTCTCTCCTTTGTGCCCCTCTATCTCCAGTCATCTCCACCCTGACCAACCTCCCCTCTCAAGTCTCCTATGTTCTGCAGGAGGACGCGGCCGTGCTAGCAGCAGTACCCCGGGACAGCCTCATTGTGGTCCAGGACGTGGTTTACGGCGTAGCCTCAGGAGCTGAGAACATATGGAACATCTTGTATCGAGTGGTTGAGAACGGGGGGGGGTCACTTTACTTCTGCATCAGGACATTAGTCGGCACCCTACTGCTGTCCTGCCAGGAGGGGGTGGCTGGCACTGGAACGCTAATGTGCGACATTATGGGGCTAGCAACCGGAACGCTGCAGGAAGCCTTGGAGCTGGGGGGACGTTTGGTAGGGTCGACAGGATATGGTCTAGTCGAGTACTTGGGCGCTGTGGGTTGCGAAATGGGTCATCAAACCAGTACGGTGGGAAAAGGATTGGGGACCTTGGTGTGGAGAAGCCAGAGGGGACTGGGTCACCTACTTAAAGCGGTGGGCACCATCGTAGGAGGAGTTGTGGATAATGCAGTGGAAAACGTGCAGGAAGCTTTTGGAGGAGTGGAAAACGTGGCAGAAAAAGTACAGGAGGTTTCCGGAGTGGTGGAGAATGTGGTCGAAAATGTGGCGGAAAACGTGCAGGAGGCTGTTGAAGGAGCATGAGGACGGGACATTGCTTTTTTAGTGCATGTGGGTGTATCGTCTGGACATCATATCTCCCTGTTTAAGCTTGTGTATACTGCACTGCGCCATCATCACTGTCTGCCTATTAAAAGACATTCCGAATGTACACAACAGACAGTCTTGGCACCCGGAATGGCAATAATTCTGTTGCTGCAGAGAAAATTCAGCCGCCAAATATCATTGATTTGGGAACAGAAATAAAGATCAACATACAGTTGTATGCGAAACTTTGAACACCCTCAGGCAAATTACATCTTTTTGTTGGTTCCCTAAGTGAATGACTAAGTGTACAGCTCTAATGTAAATGCTCCGCCCACAAATGTGTTCCACTTTACATTAAGTAATATTAATTTGGTAGTAATTAGGTCGTAAACACCTTAAAACTCATTTATAAGCTGTTATAACACATGAATAAATACATTGACCTGTTATGACGAAGATGAATATCTGATGAAGCTGATAGGTTTAAGGCAGACAAAGATAAGTAACCAGTAAGAACTGAGCTTTGACAGTATAGATGAATGTTGGCTCACTATTTGGCCAGCAGTAGTTGGAAATGATTTTTAAAGAGTTCATGTTTAATTAATCAATTAATAACCATTAATTAACCAATTTTAAACCATTCATAGACCTTTTTTCCTATTGCAAAGTGGCACCGTTCATTTTTTGGGAAGTACTGTTGTGAGCTCCGACAAATTCACAACAATCTAAAGAGACATTGTCACGCATAACTCAGTTTTTATCAAAATATCTCAACTCAGACAGTTAGTAATTTAAAACTGTATTCATTTATATATTCAGCATCTATATTCAGCAGTGATTTTTGAAAACGCCATTCTTTCTGTCATAGAGAAAACCAGCATAGGCCCAGAGTTCCTAATAGAGGCATGACACAACTACGGAGAGAAGAGGTCTATAGGACAGATCAGCATTATGTCGCAACAGTGAAAAACTTACTACCAGGTAGAGCACTGGGGCCGTGTTAGTCTGAGATCTGCTTTGTTGCCATGGCAACTTCACTTAAGATATTTTCTTAACTTTAAAACAACCCCAGAACTGTCTTAACTTCTGTTTTAATCGTCTGTTTCTATTGTTTAATGCAGTGATAGGCAGCACAGTTCACTATAACCAGCATAATGACGTTATCTACACTGAAAACGCTGCTTTGACTTGTGAGTTTTTTTCTAACAGCGTTTAAAAGCCCCAGAGGCTGCAGACTCGATCTCCACCTTCCCTCTTATTACCTTCATGCATTTATGTTGATAAAAACTGATCAGATTAAATATTACAGTGATCGTGGAGAATAATATGGAGACAGGGCTAAACGTGTGTGTATTTTTTAGGAGGAATAACGTTAGCGTGCTTGGCTGAAGTGTTTGGGAAATGAAACTGAAACTGAGAGCGGCGACGCTCTGGAAAAACAGCACGAAGCGCTGAAATAATATTCTTAACTTTCAGTTTATCGCACTTTAGTTTTATTCGCCTTTCTTTACACCAGTAACACGGAGCGGCACAGTGGCGCAGTGGGTAACATTGTCGCCTCATAGCAAGAAGGGCCTGGGTTTGATTCCCAGCTGGGTGACTGGGTCCTTTCTGTGTGGAGTTTGCCTGTTCTCCCCGGGTCTGCGTGGGTTTCCTCCCACAGTCCAAAAACATGCAGTCAGGCCAATTGCTGAATTGCCCCTAGGTGTGAATGTGTGTGTGATTGGTCGGTTGCTAGGTAACAGACACGACTGTTGATTGTCGACTTCAGTCGAGTAAGTCAGATCTTAACTTAAGACAAAAAGATAAGACTTTTCTGTAACACGGCCTCTGGCACAGTAAGATTTTGTATGAGACCATTGTTGTTAACTGAGCTAGCTTGCAACACTGAAGCGAGCAGAAGCTGGTGAACTTTCTGCTAAGATCATCAATCAGATGCTAATCCATAAAAACCCCCAATTAATTCCCTGCTGAAAAAACATAGAAACCATTAAAGGTTTCTGTTTGTTCCTGGTGGTGTCCAATATGATATTCTGAATGATATTCTGTGTTTTTATGATGGGTTGAGGTCACAGTGTAAAGGACTCTAATGATTTTACAGGTGTTCTCATTCCAGATGCATTTGATGGTTTCCTAATTGAATCTAAAGGTGTCCTACAGGAAACTAGTAGTCTCTAATGGTAACCTTTAAGACAGTCCCCATTAGAAGACAAAATCATCAGATTTTAATTTTAATCCTAATTGCTCAAATGTATATTATTATTTAGTTTTTTTATATACATAACATATCCTAATAGTGTGAACTTTCACATGCATACAGAAAAAATATTGATAAATATAAATATATATGAGATTAATAACAACCAAGATATATAGAAATCAACAGATTTTGATAAAAACTGAGTTGAATGTGATGTTTTCCAACTATTTGTGGGTGGAGCATGGATCAGTCAGTTCCGATGCCTTGATGAACTTCTACATTCTTTGTAAAGTTAGTGTGGGTGTGGTGCGCTGTCAGGGGTGGTAGGTGTTAAAGGGTTTCACATTACATAACAGGAGTTTTAATACAAATGTGCTGGGCCTAAAATGAAAGGGAAAGGCTTTGGGGTCATTGGTTTGATGGTGTTCTTATACTTGAATGTATTTGAAGGTGCTGAGTAAGATATAGTAGCCTTTAGTTTCTGCTGCATCACTTTTTGGAGTGGAACAGTTGTTAATATGTTTGTTCCTCATTCTTTTATCCAACTTTGTTTTGGTGAATCATTTTTGCAGGTGACTGCTAGTTAAATGGAATGAATGAGGATTCCTTTTCAGAAATGAGTAAAGGGATAATAAAGGGATGGGGGTTTCAGAGTCAGTCCGGTGGTGTTGTGTACTGTTGACGAGGCTGTGGGACCTGAAAGCAACCAGAGTCCTTTCAGTACCACAGAGAAAGGGGAACAGATCTGTTTGTCCTTGTGGAACCTGAGACTGCATTTAAATTTAGACTTTGAGTGACGTCTGAATAAAACTTTGCTTCTCTGATTTTCTGATGTCATTATTGTCATTATTACAAAACAGGCGCTGCATTTTAATTACATAAAGTTGGATTTTTATGAAAGAATGTTGATTAAATGACTACCATGCCCATGTAGTTATATAACCCATATAAACAGTGATAAGTTATACAAACATCGGATCAGTTAAGGTAAAAAAATTGTTTTCAGATTTATTGCTATTTTACCATCATCAACATTACATATAAAGACTCAGAAGACATGTGTAGGTACATATTTATACACATACCTTACTTTTAATGTAAGTCAATGGAACCAGAGTTTTTGCCAAGTCATTTTGCGCCGTTTTTTTAAGTCCATTCATCATGAAATTTACATACAATGTAAAGGGTAATAGGTATTTTCAAATGATGTCAACAACTAGAAAACATCAAAAATGGAGAGGTTTCTTCTGACAACAGTGAGATATAAATATATATATATATATATATATATATATATATATATATATAGATAGATAGATACAACACAAATATATCCATTTAATTTCACTGTGCAAAACCACCAGTGAACCAACATATGTCATATATATATATATATATATATATATATATATATATATATATATATGACACGTGTTGGTTCACTGGTGGTTTTGCACAGTGAATTTAAATGGATATATTTGTATTGTAGACATTGTGACCCCTGGTTCCTATCACCACCACTGCAAAGACATCTGAACCTGTAAGTTTCTCTACAATGAACCATTTCACATCAAACCACTCTGAATGACTTTGTTTACATCTCAACCCCTGAAATATACAGAATTGGTGGAATTTCCCTTTAAACTCACACCAGCTCTCCAAGTGAATCCGGTTTTAGAGCCACAGCGTCGAAATTCTCTCGTTTTGTTTTTCAACACCACAACCCTCTGCAAGAGTGACAGGAAAAAAATACTGCATGTCCAGTGTTGAAGTCAGTACACTAGGTGGCGCTGTTTACCTACTGAACGCTTGGACGTGACTACGCCCCCTGGCTCCACGTCGGCCACGCCCCTTGTGTACAAGTCGTTTGAAACCAACTTACACCTGGATACTCAAAAATACATATAAAGCAAAATAAATGAAAAAAAATGAAAATAAATGAATGAATGAATGAATGATACACGAGGGACATGGTTAGGAAAACAAATTAACCAAAGGCTCGACTAAACAGGTAAGTTTATAGCCTAGACTTAAAGATGGAGGCTGTGTCCCGAACACAGACTGGTAGGCTGTTCCAAAGCTGGGGGGCTTTGTATGAAAAGGCTCTTCCCCCTGACGTAACTTTATTTATTTTGGGTACTAATAATGAGCAGCACCTTGTGATCTAACTGGGCGAGTCGATTGATATTAGGAAATAAGGTCACTGAAGTACTGAGGAGCAAGGATTCAAAGCTTTATACGTCAGCAGAAGAATTTTGTACTCAAAAAAGAGTAGGTCGTTGTAAAACGCTCAGTTCTAGAGAAACTTCTCGAGTCAGAACTGTTCACAGTGGTGGTGATAGGAACCAGACGTCTGAAGAGTTGAATGCCTCTAAAAGCTCCCTCACAGAAAGTTATCACATCAAATGGTTATGAATACACTGCCTGATGTCCGAGACATTTTTCTATGGTTTATGTTTTATTGTTTTTTTTTTTTTGTGTGATAAATTAGTAAAAAAATGTATTTTAGGGATACAGGGCGGGTGTTCCAAGGCAAAACAGTCCAAAAGGAAACTTATTTTCTCAGATTTATCACTATTTGACCATCATCAACATCACATATAAAACTCAGAGGACTCGTGTAGGGTCACTGGTGGTTTTGGATGGTAAATAAAATGTCTAACCTATATCTGTGTTGTAGACATCACAACTCCTGGTTCCTATCAGCACCACTGTGAAGAGATCTCAGTCTGTAAGTTTCTCTACCCATTTCACATTAAACCACTCTGAATGACTTTGTTTAAATCCCAACCACTGAATTATACTTATATTTTTTGGAAAAATCAGTGAAATCCCTCTTTAAAACTGATTTCAATGCTCGCCTGTTTCACATGCTTCTGCATCATCAGCCTTCATGTTGCATCAGATCGCTTTCAGTTTCACGTCAGCCGGCGCTGCTTTACGGCAGAGTCCGTTGCTACTCTTGCGCGTTCAGTGCACGCGGCGTTAAAGCTGCCGGTTCTGCTGTTCGGTAAGTGAGAGTCCGTTAGGAGGACATTATTAACTTATTATGATTCACTCCGGTATCATTTACACACCGAGAACGCCTCAGTTACGAGCTTCGGCAACTTTTAACCGACCGGCTTCCTCACAGCTGACGAACCGGCCACAGACGCGCGTGTAGTTCAGCTTAGTGCTGTCAGTACTGCCGCTCTTCGCTCGTGGCCGTCAGTATAACCTCGGATCACAGCTCGCTGATGTCTCTGCTCCCGTAGCTACAGCAGAGCCGCCGTTCTGCCTCTGTTGGGCGAGTTTACCTGACCGTACCTGTTAAACCGCTGAGCAAATGGCCTGTTAGCTTCAGAGTGAGCTGACGAGCCACGAAGCTGAAGTTTCGCTTCTTATTCGAATTTTCCGGTCCACCTTAAATGGCGCGGCAGTCGCGTTCTGGCGCCCGCACAGTCACTGTGTAAGGAGTGGAACTCTGCACCATTTAAGGTGGAACGGGAACTCGACGTAAAATGCTGGCGAATCTTGCGAGTGTTTGTTGTGTGACTTAGCGGTTGATGAAAACACAGCACGTTTCGCTTCATCCTGTCTAAATGTATCTTGAAACAGAGCTGAATGGATGGATGAATGAATGAGTTGGTTCTTTCTTTCTGTCTCAGTTCAGTGTTTTATTGGTGTAAACAAGTTCAGCTTTTGTCAAAGCAGTTAATAACAAACAGGAGAAAGCCAGAAAAATTAGATGTAGCTGTCTCTTTGTATCAGTCTTTCTTTTTCCTGCTCTCTGTTCTGTTTTACTGACCTGAGTCTGGTTCTGTTTACATTTTTACATTGTGAGTTACATTTTTGCTAAAGCTGTTAATGATAGAAAGAAAAAGAGAACAAATACAGATAGAGCACAGTTAAAATAAGGTGTAATCTCTCTATCTCTGTATCTCTCTCTTAGAGATGGACTCCCTATACGTGTCGTCCCACCCTGATGACTTCAGGAGTTTGCTGGCCCTGATTGCGGCCGAATTCTCCCCGTCCCGCCCAAGGATTCTTTTGGAGGAGCCCCCGGCGGGAGTGGCCCGGTGTCGCCCTGCGCTGGTGCTGGGGGACGGCAGGGACACAGCGCTGTGCGGAGCTGGCGCGGTCAGCTGGTACCTGGCCTCGGCAGGCCGCAGGACGGGCAGCGATGCCCAGCAGGAGAGCGAGATGTGGCAGTGGCTGAGCTTTGCTGAGAACGAGCTCACTCCAGTGGCCTGCGCGGTGGTCTTCCCTCTGTTAGGGGTGATGGGAGTCGACAAAAAGGTTCGTGCTTGCATCCTGAATGGGGGCCACAGTTCCTATTGACACATTTTTGTTTCCGTCCTTCATCTTGTCTGTACTAGCTTTAAGAAAAATTAAAAAAATGAAAATTTACCTCCCCTCATCTCAAGTGAAGGCGAACGTCTAAGACGTGTTTGGTGTCTGAGGTTTGCTTCTGTAGTCTTAGAAAAGGCTGATGTAGCTAACTAGCAATGGAAGGATGGACCTCACCAGTCAGCCCTGTGCAAACTGCATGCCCAAATCCTCACACACTTGCCTCAAACCATGTTCAGTAATCTGTTAATCTCTAATAGACTTTCATTTGTGGTTTCTGACCGTGTATGACATACTGTCGTCTATAAAACTGGATGAAACATACCGAAAGAAGGCTGTACAAAGGCAGCTGCTACTACTCTTTTTACCTATGCAGCTAGGCCTGTGCCCGGTAATGGTTAAAGGAAATTCCACCAATTTTCCAAAAATTCTGTGTAATTCAATGATTGCGATATAAACAAAGTCATTCAGATAGGTTTGATGTGAAATGATGCGTTGTAGAGAAACTTCAACCAACTCAGATTTCTGTGCAGTGGTGATGGTAGGAACCAGGGGTCACAATGTACTCAACACAAATCTGACAATTTATTTCACTGTCCAAAAGCACCAGTGAATCAACACATGTCTTCTGGGTTTTTATATGTAATGTTAATGATGGTGAAGTAGTGGTAAAAGAGAAAAAATTAGGTTTATTTGGGACAGTTTGCCTTACAAGGCCCTGCATGTACCTCTGCACCATTCACGGCTTTTAAAAAATGATTAAGGAACAGATTTTAGGCCAAAACTACTGTAAATCAATGTCTTGGACACCAGGCATCATATTCACAGCTATTTCATGTAATAGCTTTCTTTGAAGTAGCTTTTAGCAGGATTGAGCACTTCAGACGTCTGGTTCCTATCTCCACCACTGTGAATAATTCTGACTCGGCATGTTGCTCCGGAACTGAGCATTTAACACCAAACCACTCTGAATTACTTCCATCTTACATCATCTTGCATCATGTTTACATTTTAGCAGTTTCATTATGAAAAATCCCATTTCCTTTTAACCGATTCACCGCGGTGACTGTCTCCGGTGATAAAAACTTTATTTACTGCCAGTTTAAAAGCTGTCATTCATTTATTGATTTATTTCACGCAAACTCTAGCAAGACCCTAGTATTCTCACACAGCAGTTAATGTTGGGTGATGTAACAGCACATTTCTTGTACCTAATGTTACACCACAACAAGTTTGTTGTACCTAACATGGCTGAGAGAGTCTCTCTCAGTGAGGGAGGCGGGCCACTGTATGGTGCTGTGTGTGGCAGACCTCAGACCCCAACATACATTTTTGGGCATTGAGCAAAAGAACCATAACACTGTCATTTCTCAGCTCTTGAACAATTAGACATCAGCTGAAACGGCCTCAGAGAAAAAGGCATCAGACTAAGCATACACAGGCAACACGGCCTCACAGCGTTCATGTGACAGTCACTATTTCTGTGCTTTCTTACTAGATTAGTTACAAGCCAAATTAAATATCACTATATACTTCAACCACAACATTTGTTGAACTGTGTTATTATTAGAGGTGGGCAATGTGATGATACTTTACTGTTAATGTAATATATTTTATTATTGCAGTACACAATACACTTATCAGAGTATATCGTGGATATCTTTAGTACTTACAGAAAGCTGGCCAACTGCATACATACATACATACATCATCTAAACCGCTTATCCTTCTGGGTCACGGTGGGGTGCTGGAGCCTATCCCGGCTGTCATTGGGCGGAAGGCAGGATACACCCTGGACAGGTCGCCAGTCCATCACAGGGCAGACAGACAGACATACACAGTCACTCACAACTAGGGGCAATTTTAGCATGTCCAATTGGCCTGACTGCATGTTTTTGGACTGTGGGAGGAAACCGGAGTACCCGGAGGAAACCCACGCAGACACGGGGAGAACATTCAAACTCCACACAGAAACGACCCTGGTCATCCGGCCGGGAATCGAACCCAGGCCCTTCTTGCTGTGAGGCGACAGCACTACCCACTGCGCCACCGTGCCGCCCTGGCCAACTGCATGTTTCAATAAAAACATCATAATCAGTTGTGTTTATTTGGATTTGAATATGATTGATATAAAATGTTGAATAATAATCGTTGTACCCACAAATTGTGATGCCTCTTTTTAAACATGACTCTACTAGTGCATTAAGTTTCTGTGTCAAAATTTTGTGGTGCGTATCATGAAAACATCAAACAAAAAAGTATAGTGATATGATATTTTTGTCCTGTTGTCCACCCCCAGCTCTTATTATGTTTAACCATTTACTGCAGTAATTTTCCACACAGTTACTCCAATAGGAGGATTCCTTTATTCCTTTAATCAAGTGTTTCATCCATTTTTATAAATCACGGTGTATCTCCCATTTTGTTAATTTGACCCTTTGCCAGTCTTTCACTTTACAGCTATAGTTTACACTCTATAAGTGTGAGTGATTCCCTGTCCTAATGTGACTGATGTTTCCTTTTCTTCCAGCTGCAGCACACTTCAAAGGCAGAGCTGCTACGGGTTCTGAAGGTTCTAGATCAGGTTTTAGAACCACGGACATTCCTGGTTGGGGAAGGTTTGACTCTGGCGGATATGGCTGTTGCTATGGCTGCGCTGCTGCCTTTCAAATATGTGAGTGATCTTCAGTCAAACTGCACATTTGTGCAAAACCAGTGTTCAGAGTTGGGCTGGGTATTGTGTCAGTATGTTGTTATAATCACAATAAAATATTTCATTATGTTTTCTGAGCATGTTATAGTTTTGGCCTGTTAGCTTCAAAAAAATTACTATTAGTTTTAGAGAAATTGTAGAGCGTCTGTAAAGATCACTGTGTATTAAAACTGATTGTATGTTAGTCCAATATGGCCATAATCTAATTTATCAGTTGTTTTTACATTCTTATATTGATTAAAAATAAGAATAATTGAAGTATTGATTGTATAGTCCTACGTTTCATTCATTTTATTTGGCACATCATCCATATCAGCTTTTTAACAAAGGTCAGAAAAATGAAATATCATCAATAATTATTATTTATCATGAAAATGTAGCCCACCCTTATATTAAGGCGTGTTTGTTGATCCTGGACAGTATCCTCCACTATATTTTGTATTTTGATTATTCGTGTGTAGATTGATTCCTATAACTTACCTTTGTTTTTATTCCTCTCTCTCAGGCACTGGAGCCGTCAGACAGGAAGACGCTGGTGAATGTGAGCAGGTGGTTTGATACGTGCGTGAATCAGCCTCAGTTCCTGAAGGTGTTGGGCAAAATATCTCTCTGTGAAAAAATGGTGCCTGTGGCTCCCAAATCTAACTCTGCTGCCAACGCCGCTGCTGCTGCAAACAACATTGCTCCCAACAGCACACCTGTCAGCGGTGAGTCTGTGTGGGTGTTAGCAAGGTTAATTGCCCTGAAGGATCTGCTGAGCTTCCGAATGTTGTATGTACTGAATATTGCCAGAAAAATCTGTCTGACAGTTTGCTTCTTGGCATTACATACTGATTTGAAGTATTTCATAAACCAGTGTAAGTCTGATTTTAAAGGGTGAGTACCCCATTTATTATTTCTTTTTTCTTATTTAATTTTGTCCCAGGTCCACCGAAGACAGAAGCCCAGCTGAAGAAAGAGGCTAAAAAGCGAGAGAAGATGGAGAAGTTCCAACAGAAGAAAGAGATGGAGGAGAAGAAGAAGCAGATGCAGTCTCAGACTGAGGTATGACCACTGATGGTTTGCTGACCTAATCACAGCATTCAGAATGTTCTGCCTTCCGTCTACATGATGTCAGTATATTGATGCCATCATGTAGACCACAGCAGTGAAGCCTAGTGTTTTCCCTCGTATTATACTCCCCTGGTCAAACTACATGTTTTGTTGATCTTCGCATCCTCTGCAGCAGGGGTGTCCAATCTTATCCACAAAGGGCTGGTGTGGCTGCAGGTTTTCACTCAAAACAGACCGGAGCTCACCTGATTCTGCTTGTTTAATCGGTTGGTTTCAGTCTTCCAACTGCTGATCAGGTGATGTCCTGCTTTGTTGGAATTAAAACCTGCAGCCACACCAGCCCTTTGTGGATAAGATTGGACACCCCTGCTCTACAAAGAACACACTTCTGCACATTTTAGTGCACAGTCATTGTTTATTTGCTGAATTTAACATAATGGGGAAAAAGTAAAACATACAATGTGGCCTGAGCAAAGGTTGTTGGTCATTTCACATGTTGAACTAAGTAAATAAATACAAATTGTGCACGGAAATCTGCAGAAAAGTGCCATATTCATGTTTGTCCCCTGTAGGAGCTGTGTTAACTTATTTTCAGTTAGAAAACCAACAAAACATGTAGTTTGAGCAGAGGTGGTCAAACATTTGCATACGACTGTCATAGAGGTGGCATAAGCGAACACCATTAACAACCTGTGGCAGTGAGGCAGAAGTTAAGTCTTTTTTGACTGTTTGAGCTAGTAGCCTTTCTGTGGAACCTCTTTTAACAGAAAGCAGGCCAATCAACAACAAACACATACTGCAAATGAAGTGGTTTTACTTTAACATTAATTGGGAGCTCTATTATCAATGAAAACACAGACTGGATACTGTAATGGAGAGCAAAATAATTGCATCAGGACTTCCTTTCTCTAAACTGTGTTCTGCAGTTTTCTAAAAACGCAGAGTTACGGTGTTGATTTTAAGATATCAAAGCACACGCTCAGGAAAGTTGATTTGTAAAGCAGAAACACCTTTTACATCTGTCACTTAAAACACTAGCTTACTCCATCAAACTCTCATTTCAGAGTCTTATGACTTAGCCTTTAGAATTACTGTATTAACCATATACTGTATATTGCTGCTCTGGTTGCTACCTCAGTGACTGCTGTGCTCATATATGCTAGGCTGTCTGCTAAGCTGCTAATATGTCATATTATGTTACATCCTCCTTTGTACAGCTCCACATACTCGCAGTACCGTGTACTGCCTGTGCTCTGTTCTGTATCTGTTGTAAGTCTCTAGTATTTATTTATTGTACTGTATTGTCTCGCACTTGTGTTCCTGTGTTGGTCCTGGAGGATTGTTGTTTCATGTCACTGTGTTCTTGTACATAGTTGAAATGACAAAGCCTGACTTGGCTTGACTTGAGCTGATATGTTCTTGCGAAGGAACCTAATTACTTTAGATACTAATAATAATAATAGGAAATTTTAGTTTTTATTTAGTATCTTTTTCTAGTTCCTGTAAACTGTTCTGAAAGAAGAACAGGCCATTTCGATATTGTGCAAATAATCTCGTTGACTCTGGCTTTAGTTGATCATTGATAGCCAGGGGAACGGTCAGCCTCTGTCATCTCAGATGATGGATAATTGACCTGTTACTTAACTTGGGTGGGGGAAAAAATTGATATGTTCAGAATAATAATGCTTTGTTGTCTGTTTACTCTAGAAAAAGGCCAAACCAGAGAAGAAGGAACTGGGAGTGATTACATACAACATTCCTACTCCAGCCGGAGAGAAAAAAGGTGCGTATATGCGTTTGGTACCATTGATGGAAATTTACGATAAATTTGAGAAAGAATTTTACAAGTAAGCTGTAATAGTGAATCATTTGGTCGTAGCTATTGTGATATTGATTTTTGGGGTACTGTCATTATAGAAGGCTCCAATATGCAAAAATGATCTCTCTAACCAATCACAGTGTTACTCTGCACATCCTGTCACAGTTCTGTAATCATGTAATTCAGCAAAAGTAAATTATTTTGGGAAAAATTAAAGCAGGTCAGTTTATTGATTCACATTCACAACAGTTTGCTGTTAATATATTACAAGATGTATCTAGATCAGAGTTTGCAGCGATATAATCACAATATTAGTGTTTTCTGGACATCTCGAAGCCCTAATTTGCATTTTGTACTTCAAGCATTTAACCAGTGATGGTGATTTCAGTTACAGTACACTGTGTTTGAAGTCTCAAAATATTATTTTTGTATTTGTGTTAAATTTTTCAGTGATTTATCTTTCTCATACTCTCTGACACTTTCTTCTCTTACGTCTCCAACCTGATCTAACTCTTGCACATGCAGATGTGCTGAGCCCTCTGCCTGATTCATACAGTCCGCAGTACGTGGAGGCAGCTTGGTACTCGTGGTGGGAGAAACAGGGATTCTTCAAGCCTGAATACGGGGTAAGAAAACACCTGATGAGATTTATGTAGTTAGAATAATTTTGACACATTTCACTGGACTTAAAATTGAACACATTCAAAATACACTAACAGAAGCCAGTGAGCAGTTTACTGTAGGATTCTACAGATGCAGCCCAAAGTGATTGAAGTTGAAGTTGAAAAACACTGCGTTCATTTAATTTCATGCGTTTTTATTTTCCATGCATTTTGATGTTCTGAAGCTACTGTGTCTCTGTATGTTTATTAGCGGAAGAGCCTCAGCGAGCCAAACCCTCGTGGAATCTTCATGATGTGTATTCCTCCACCTAATGTGACAGGGTCTCTTCATTTGGGCCACGCCTTGACCAATGCAATCCAGGACTGCTTGACCAGATGGTAATCAGTATTTTTTTTCCTAACCAAGTTCATGATTGGTTGGTAGTGCTGCAACCAGCATTACTGAAATCTATAATTATATCTATAATTAACTTTTTTTTGTGAGTATCGTAAAGGGGTACAATATATCTGCAAAAATGTAATAATTGTGATGCACAAAAATGAAAATTCCTGACTGACACTAAAATTCAAGACACATGGCCAAAAACTGAAACTGAAAGAAAAGATTGTTGTTTTTTTTTTTTTGTTTTGTTTTTTTTTTAAGTACTAAACGTACTAAACTACAAGGTAATCAAGAAAAAAACGCTTATTGTTATTGATAAAATCAGTTTTTAGTCTAGTATGTAAGCTACAGTATGTGCCACCAAAATCAGCATCCTCAACAGAGCGTGGTTTGTCATTCAAGGCAAAGAATTCCATTATTTTAGGTTATAATTTGTACTTTGGCTGTCGTTTGGGAATTTTTTCGGCATTTTAGAAACTGAGGCTACAGGATGTGTTAGTGTGGTAGCAGGGACTTTCCTTCTGTTGTTCTGCAGTATTTTTTTGTATTAAGTGAGACGTTGTGCTTCCAAGTGGTATCGTGTAACGTGTAGTACACAGTACCATTGTTGATCTGCTGCTGCTCAAACTGTTTGAACGCGTCTACGCTGAACAGTCAGAAGAACGGGGGAAAAATTAGTTTTTAATCCCTGTTTCTTGTTTTCATTCAAATGAGTTGTTAAATGTTTGATTTTCTGATGCATCCCTGTTCAGTAATTTCTGTTGTGGGTGTTATATTGGAATTATGACTCATGGTCACAACTAAATTGGAGAGAAAATCTAATAAATCAATATATAAAAAGAAATGGGCGAAGGGATAGCATCAAAATAAAGCAAAACAAAAAAGCAAGGGCCCTGTATTTTTGCTTGCTAGTGAGCATGGTGACCATTATGTGGTGTATCCACACTCCTTGCTGATGTTTTGGTGCCGTGTGACGATGCAGGCACAGGATGAGAGGGGAGACCACACTGTGGAACCCCGGCTGTGATCACGCTGGCATCGCAACCCAGGTGGTGGTGGAGAAGAAGCTGATGAGAGAGAGAGGGATGACCCGACACGACCTCGGACGAGAGAACTTCATCCAGGAGGTCTGGACGTGGAAGAATGAGTAAGTGGAGTGTTGCTCCCCGATACTGAAGTTGTATCTTTTTTTAGTAAACACATTTATGGTAGAAGCCAAAGGGCAGTTGAATTCAGCAAGTGCCCACTGACTTTAATGATAAGCGAATGGTTGATACATGGAGACATGTTGAAATTCATGTCTGCGGTATTCAACCACTTGATACAGATGCTGCAAATAGAGATTATGGTAAAAAAATAATTAAAAATATAGTTGTGTTCCTTTTAAGAACACTAATTATGTAATTTTTGACTTCACAGGCAGTGCAGTAAGAACCCCTTATGTACTTGAATAGGTTCTGTTTCACCAATGTTTTCAAATTTCTTGCTAAGTAAAATGGTTGAGGTGTAAACGAAGTCATTCAGAGTGGTTTGATGAAATGTGCTCAGAATCGAGTCAAGTCAAAGTTCAAATCTCCCTACTGAAAGTTATGTGAATTATGTGAAATTGTCACGAGAACATGATGCCCAAGATAACGTTTTATGATAGTTTTGAGAAAAAGTTTTGTCCTAAACCATATTTTTTTCGTTTATGAAGGGGTACATG
The DNA here is from genome assembly GCF_904425465.1 of Colossoma macropomum. Lineage (NCBI taxonomy): Eukaryota > Metazoa > Chordata > Actinopteri > Characiformes > Serrasalmidae > Colossoma > Colossoma macropomum. The sequence continues at coordinate 40,344,793 of NW_023494785.1, forward strand.
CTGGGTGCTTTAAGGCAAAATAGTCCCCAAAGAAATCTTATTTTTATGCATTTAGCACTATTTTATCATCACCGTTACATACTAATGTCACAAAATTCAGAAGACGTGAAGGTTCTCTGGTCATTTAGCAAATCAAGGAAATCTGAGTTGATAAATTTCTCTACAGCTCATATCAAACCACTCTAAAAGACCTTGTTTACATCTCAAACATTGAATGATGTTTTTAAGTCAATGTACTAAAACCATAATGTCTTTTTTTTTTCTCATTAGAAAGGGAGATCGTATCTACCACCAGCTGAAGAAACTCGGCTCTTCTCTGGACTGGGATAGAGCGTGTTTCACCATGGACTCTGTGAGTAGGAATCACAGACACACACAGTTCACACCTGTAGAAGGGCGATGGTTTAATTTAGTTTCCGTGACATTGTACAGTAGCTCTAAAGCTTTGTGTAGACACTTCAGGTTTTTTCCCCATATTTTCAGTCTATAGCGAACTAGACTCTTTCTCAGTTCCTCTATGGAACTCATTAATCAGCTGTCATTTCAGCAAATGTATCTCTAGTACCTCCAAGTACACAAACGTAATCTTGGGAAGAAGAACGTTAAATCTGATTTGAGCATTTCAGCCTGGCGTTATATACATTATTAGAAAACTTTATTAGATTCCAGTAAAATCTCCCTTGGAAACAAAGACACAGTATTAATACTTGATTAATAGTGCTGTAATCTAATTCACTAACTTTTGTGTTTGTCTGTGCAGAAACTGTCATATGCTGTTCAGGAGGCTTTTATTCGTATGCATGACGAGGGAGTGATCTACAGGAGCAAAAGGCTGGTCAACTGGTCCTGCACTCTCAACTCTGCCATCTCCGACATAGAGGTACGCTGATTAATTAAGCTGTACATGCTTTGGACAACAGCTCGGATTTCAGCTACCCTTGATATAAATCACTGGTTCACAAGCACTGACCTTTTGATGGCAGCGACATTCGCTTGTCATGGTATGTGAAGACGCCTTGACTAGAAAACAGTTGCCTAGTTGGAATATTTAATTATAGTAGCTGATAGTTAACCAGTAGTTGATGCCTTTTGCTGTAACTGCAATCAGATAATAATTATAGCATAAACTGATGAATATTAGCCATGTAAACTCATAAAAACATTATGTCCGTAAAAACTTGCCCACTACAAACATTGCGATGTTAAAGGTAACAGCTTATAGTCTTTTAAAGACTAATTGTAAAAAGCCCTTTCCCCTCTAGTTGAGGGAGGGCAAGGTTGATGTTGAGGGGCTGACGATATAAATTTATATTATTCTTCACTATTCAGAGGAAAGTGTTTTATTGACATTGGTAAATAAATGAATGGATAAATGAATATTATTAAGAACAATTGCAACAGTAACAACAGAAATAATTATTATCATTATTATTATTTCAAGTATAAGACTTGAACTAAAACCAAATACCATGAGATAGTTGGCAACTAAAAAGCTTTTCTGTTCTTTGTTGTGTAAATACTCACACACACTCTAGTAGCTTTTTCAGTTCCCTTTAATGAAGCCAGTTCATCTTTCTCTTCTCCAGCTTCTTTACCTGTTTGTTTTTATCTCATCACTCATCCTCAGTTACGTTTTGCTCTTCGGCTGCAAAGTGCTCTTGTTTAGCTGGTTTCTGGAATGTCACTGTTTGCTTGACAGCCAACATTATATCTGCTTTGTCCAACAGAGCTGAACAAAATTAAAAAAACAAGGTAAGTAATCTGCGCAAACCCAGCACCGCCCATGAAAGGAGACATTTGCAGCTCTTTTCGGTGCCGTGCTGCAGGTGGCAAGCGGAAAAAACTCTCTTCATACACTCCTGACAGGCAAATGGTCCGTGGCGCAGTTAATACTTCAGGTCCAGCATTTCTGAAAGTTATTTAAGCTATTTATGCTCATATTTAGGCTCAATCTCCTTTTCTCGTTTTCACCCGTTTTCGAGTGCCATCTTGCCCCTTGGAACTGAGTTACAAGAGGTAGTGGTTGAAATGTTCGCTACAAAATCGAACAACCCTCAAATAAAAAGAACATTACTTCATTAACTACTAGCGCTGCTCTGTAGGTGACCCTGCCAGTCTGCAGTGACAGCAGAGGAGGGTAAAGTTCATTTTAGTTACATTTAGGGCATCATATGCCTTCAAAGAGGGGGGCAATTATTTATCGCCCACCCCTAATTCTTCAGTGATATGAAGTCAGGTATTCACCAGCTTCTTGTTCGAATTTTCCTGTTCAACCTTAAAGGCAGCAACAGTTGCGGCTGCTGGACTGTTTAAGGTAGAATGGGAAATTTAGCCAGCTAGCTACTGAGACACACTATTAGCAGTTTTTAGTTGGAGTGTCTGTGAAAAACCTCCGTTTTGAGGGCCATGTAGCCCTGACACTTCACCCTACCCCTCTATCTCAACAAAAATCCGGACCCCTAGACGTGAACGCGCAAAACGAAGGGGTAAGTGGTAGGGGCGAGGGGGTGAAACAGGACTGGGCCTTAGTCTGTCTAGAAGGCACAGATGGTGTGGTTTGCCGTTTTTGGGCTCGTCTCTGTATCCACCTACAGCAAAATCTGTATTGTGTACTGTGTTGTTTCTTCAGGTGGATAAGAAGGAGCTGACAGGCAGAACTCTGCTTCCTGTGCCAGGCTATAAGGAGAAGGTAGAGTTTGGAGTGCTGGTGTCTTTCTCCTACAAGATAGAGGGATCCGGTAAGAGGAGTGGATATATGAGTGATTGTTTAATCAATCAGTTTTTAATTGAACTCTTTTTCTTTCCGCTCTCATTTTACCTTGTCATAAAGTTCTGTATGAGTAACAATAGATTTCTTAGTTTATCGGGAATGTAATGAATTAATACAGGCTGTATCATCCTGAACATTTCCTGTAGTTTTAGTAGTTAGTATTAGTAATTGTAGTTAGTAATCACTGTCTATGTGAACATTTATAGAGCCTTTATAGAGTGCTTTGTTATGTTATAAATGCACCTTTTTATCTTCCCAGTAATTGACAACACTGTTGACAGTTTTTTGTTGCAGAGTTAGCAGCTCTAAGTACAGATTATAAAGCTGTGCCATCCATTAATGACTTTGGTGCTTTTACCACGTAGATGAGGAGGTAGTCGTGGCGACCACACGTATCGAGACCATGTTAGGAGATACAGCTGTGGCGGTCCACCCCGACGACCCCAGATACCAGGTATCAAACACTGACCTCCTTTCCATGGTTCTCTCATTATGTTTGGCAAATTCTTTTGCTCTGATTTCTCTTTTTCTTTCTCTCTACAGCACCTGAAAGGAAAGATGGCGGTTCACCCGTTCTGTGACCGTAAATTGCCCATTGTGTTCGATGACTTTGTGGACATGAATTTTGGAACAGGTGAGCCGAATGTGCCTTTAATTAATAGGAAAGCGCGAGGGTTCGTTATTACTGCAGTGCTCCTCAAGAGTGAGCCTGTTCAGTAGAGTCACTGAGTGCGTTTACATGCACTCAGTAATCCAATCATAATCGAATTTCTGCAGTTATCTGATTATCCAAATGGTCATGTAAACAGCACACTCTGATTTCTTAGATCGGAGTAAGGTCTTGAAATCTGATTAAGAAATCCGATAAAGAGAGCTGGATTTTAGTTCAGTAATCAGATTTCTCAGTGCATGTGAACTCTTACTCTGATTTCTTTCACATTTCTCAGTCTGTACATCTGTGAAACGGACAGCAGTACTGGAAATAAGCAAGCAGAGTTTCCTAGGACTGAGGAATATCTTAGTTGATTAAAAGGCCTTTCTTTACTAAAAGTTGACCAATCATGCCTGCCCCAAAACGTAGCATTGAAAAACATTATATATGCAAATATTACACATAGACATTAATAAAACTCCCCCTGAAAGTGGGTTTTTTTTGCATTTCAATGACAGGATAAAACAGATATAAGCTCATAAAAATGGGATAACATTTCGATTAGGAATTATAAATAATATAAATTTATGTTCCAGCAGGGCTAGCTGGTGCGCTTGCTAAACAAATTCATGTGTCATCATGCGCTGGTTATTAACTGATGAGAGAAGCTGAATCCTGAGGTAGTTGGTACACTAAGCTAGCCTTAACCAAGTCTCAGAAGAAGTCTGAAGTATGGTAGCATTTCAAACATTTGTAGGACAACCCAAACAAAGTTCAGTGCAAACTCTGTATGCAAGAATTTGCTTATCATACATCAGCGTTGAACATGACAAACCGCTTGAAATGTTAAGATGCACAGCTAGGGGGCCATTCTGCAATTATTTGGGCAGACCTACCATACATACTGAACTATACTAGACTATAAACTATACTGAACTGGTAGAGAAGAACCAAGGACTGCTATGCAAAACTGTGCACAGCAGCCAAATGTGTACTCCGCATTCGCTCCACGTCCACACCATCGGAGCGAATATTCTCAAAGGCCGGCTTCATCGTTAACAAGATCTGAAGTTCATTTCAGTTCCAAGTAATGTGGACAAACTAGTTTTCCTCTCCTACAACATGCCAAGGCTGATTAAGAACATTGTATTACATGGGAGAGTAAGAACATTCATCTGCCTTGTGATTTATATAGGCCAGGCCAATCATTTGTTTTAGAACTAAAAGCTATTTGTTGTGCAGGAAACATTTTTGCGTTTGCATGTTAACTATGTCAAATTTTAAATTGCAATAATTTGTTTACACTTAGATGTATTTATTATGTTTAAAGAGAACACACAGCAGACGAATAAGCCTATCCTGTTGAAGGCGAGAAGTTATTTGAAAGCGAACAGTGCTGTGAATTTATTTAAAATATTCAGGCCTACTGTTTTTATTTTCATCTAAAAATAATTTGTGTTAAATCATTTCATTTGGTAATTTATTCTTGTTTAGATTTATTCATTAGTTTATGTTTAAGGAGGGAAAAAAAGAAGTAGGGCCATCCTGTTGAAGAGATGTTGTTTATTTCATAGCGGGCAGTGCTGTGAATTTATTTTAAACTGTTTCATTTGTTTATTTATTTACACATTGGTTTTAAAGTTTAAAAATAAACACAAATTATTATTTTTCCGACAAATCTATGTGGTAGCCCAACATCATACGTCAGCAGTTCAGATAGACTGCAGTTAAAATCTGGCATCATATGCAGCTGTGTTTCATTTTTTAGTGCTCAAAGTTATATTTCCGTGACTCTGTTGCATTTGGCTATGTTATTGTGGTCAAAATCGTCACTGAAACTCCGCACTCCACATGACAATTACTTTGCATCTTAAATCGATGTCTTTTTATTTTTATAATATATTATTGAGAAAGTCAAAGTAACCGTTCCAGGCTGGGAGTGGCAAAAACCAGAAAATCCATCCGCATCCACAAGGCATAAGCAAAATAAATCCCAAAGCAAATAAATTTCCGGCCACATCGTCTAAAGAGAAGTATAAAAAGCCTTTATTGAAACATGGCAATATGTATAAAGGTGTGCCGACCCGTTGCGGCCTTCTCAGGCCTTCATCAGGACACAGAACAATGGCAAACCATTAGGAACCACCTGAGAACACCCCTATATATACACAAGCTTCTGCCACCTGTTGGTCAGGGAGAAAAAGACAAGAGGAAGGGATTACTGCACTATTGTTTGTTTAAATCAATACAGCCATAACAATTTGTGTAAAAATACCAGATGTTTAAAATGTCATAAGTGGCCATCGTAGGGTTCTTCTTTAGCAGCTGTAGCCAGTCAGCAGCCTGTCCATGTTGTCCACCCTCATACATACACACACGCACAGACACACACACACACTAACAGCATGTAGGAGGAGAACAGCGTTCAGGGCACCTCCACACTTTTATTCCCTGCGGGTTCACCCAACACCACATGTGTAATATAAATGTGTAGGGGGTGTTTACAGTGTGAAGACACTGAAAATGGGTTATTTTATATGTTTTTCACAGAAAATGAGCAAATGCCAAGGAATCTGGGGTTGAAATGATAAATCACATCATTTTTTCTTTTGGTAAACATTGAAAATGGGTTCCACAGACCTGAACACCACACAAGGGTTAACGAAAAGGAGAGAAATCAATGTCCTCATTCAAGCCAGGATACTTTTTTTTTTTTTTATGTTGTTGAGAAAGTTTTTATTACTTTTTATCAATACCTGCTGCAATTAATCGCAACAATGCCTCACACACTTATGTATTTTATGTGGAAGGCATACACTGAATTAGTAGTTGTACTGTGGTCAGTTTCTCAGTGAACCCAATACGTTTCTGGCAGACGTTTACAGGTGATGTTCTGGCTTTGTGTCGTGATATTTTACTGCCGTGCACATGTTCAAATTTGCAAAGTCATATGAACAGGACGCGATGGGTGCTGGCCTTACCATCATGAGATCACAAGTTTGATCCCCGGTGATGCCGCAGCTGGAATTTCAGTTTAGGTCTGAATTCAAAATGAACCCCTTCCCGTTTCTGTGATGGAGGCTGTAGTTGACCAAGGACACCAGTCGACTTGTTAAGTTAGACAGGACAACCCAAGCATGTTATGGTGTTGGTTTGGCCATCTGACTGAGCTCAGTATTGATCCTGCAGGTGCGGTAAAGATCACCCCAGCTCATGACCACAACGACTACGAGGTGGGCGAGAGACACAAACTGCCCTTCGTTAACATCCTGGACGAGAACGGCTTCCTCATCAACGTTCCTCCTCCATTCCTGGTACATAAACTCACATCATCAGACACATTAGAACTGATCAGATTAGTCTCCTCATGTTTTTCTACCTGCTCTATCACAGTTATTTAAAACCTTCTTATTGTTCTTTGAAGGGTATGAAGCGTTTCGAGGCGAGGAAAGCTGTGCTGCAGGCCCTGAAGGACAGAGGCCAGTTCAAGGAGGTTAAAGATAACCCCATGGTGGTGCCTGTGTGCAGGTCAGCTCAGTAAACTCGCAACAGTTATTCAGAAACATCATAACAGCTATCATATTTGTGAAAGAACACATTGCCCGTTGTACAGTTTTAACCTCTTAATCTCCAGGGTATATTTTGGTTTGTCCATCTTAATTTACATGACCAAATCGTAAGGCAAATTTTTCAGTAACTGCATGAAATAAATGTATATTTTTTATTTTATGTATTTATTTATTTTTTGTCCCCTCAAATTAACAGAACGTGTTTTATTATCATACACATATTGCTATATGCTTACAATTTACTGCTATAAGCCAAAAATTGCTTAGATCTTTGTAATTTTTTATAGAAATCATTTTTACAGAGCAGATCACTGAAGAGACGCCATCTGTTTATAGTTTATATCCCAGTTTATATCCCAGATTCTTTCAGTAGACAATTATTTTATTATAAAGGTTTAAAATTACATTACCCACCTATTTGACTGGAAAGAAGACAGTTACAGCTCTTATACGACCCCCACCTTTTGGATGTAGCTTATGAAATATGAAAGTTATGAAGAATATGATGAAGTGCGTTTTGGAACCACCGGTGGTTCCAAGGAGTTTAAAAGGTTAAAACGCACTTATTTGTGCACTAGAAAATGCTTAATTCAACCCCATTATTGCTGAATAGAGTAGCAACGAACAATCAGTTAATAATCAGACACTGGCTTAATCAGGCATTATAAAGTCTCCTCATACGGTAGTGTATAGTGGGGCGTTATGTATATCAGTGTACAGTATATATGTTTGTGTGTAGCCGCTCTAAGGACATCGTGGAGCCGCTGCTGAAGCCGCAGTGGTACGTCGACTGCAGAGACATGGGGAAGCAGGCTGCAGACGCGGTTAGAAATGGCGAACTAAAGATTATCCCTGATCACCACCTCAAAACCTGGTTCAACTGGATGGACAACATCAGGTCAGCTCCCTGCTCATTATCTTCCTCCATCACATGTAGCTGCATGGTTTTGATCAGCCAAGACATGCTTGGTGTCTGAAGTTGAGCTGTGAGGCCAGTGTAGCTAAGAAATGAAAGTGTATGTATACACATACTTAGTTGTTCGCTGTATGGCCAAAAATTTATATTACGGTATAATAAAAGGTTCTGATGGTTTTGGTATACAGATTTTTAAATAAATCCATAAAAAGTTAAGTGTCCTTTCATTTTTTTTAATAAGAGCTATTTTTAGCGGCCAAAGTAAATCTAAAATATTTTTATTGTGCAAAATAGTAAAAACAAAACTGAACAGTTAAACCTTTAGGAATATTGCTTTCTAACACTAGCCCAGTGGGCGTGCAAACACAGTGCTTGCCTGTTGCTGAAATGGTGACTGAGTCAATTTCTGACTTTCTACAGAGGTGAAGTTATTCGATTTTATTCAACAGCTTTTTCTTCGAATTTTCTGTTCCACCTTAAATGAACATTACATTCTGGCACCTGTACAGACGCTTGAATGTAGCTGCTGCAGTGTTTAAGGTGGAAAGAGAAATTCGAATGAGAAGGCAACTTTAGCTTTGTCGAATTTCAGATCTTCGTCGAAAGTCATTTGTCTCAACTTGTGCCTCCGACTGTCAGACACTGCTGGAATTTGGAAAATATTACAGCAATTTACGCTTCTGTGCCAGCTGCTCCATGGCTCGTTCCGCTAACAAGGCTGGGAGATTGTGATGCCGCTGACTGAGTCAGGCAGCTCCTCAGTCAGGCCTCGTCATTCTTGTTGAGGCAAACCAGGCTAACCCCAAAAGACTGGCCGTTCTTTAGATGCAGCAGACTAGACAGCAGGCGGTGATCGAGGGTCTGCTTTGTTTTCATTTTCGTCTGTAACATGACTGAAACATCTCTGACTCAGCCATTCAGCTAAATGGGATAACGTTACCATAGTTTACACTGTAATATTGCTGTATCTGTGCTTGTGGCCCACTGGTATAACAGTTCTGATGAAACTCAGACATTGACTGGTATTTCTGATGAACTGCTATACCGTCCTGCACTATATATACAATACAAATTGTACAGTGTCTGTAAACACATAAGAGTAATCCTGAGAACTTAACAGAGTTGAAGATAAATGTATAATGGTTTAGATACGTGGATTGCTCGATGCTAATTGGTGGGTCATATGATTCCATTTCTTGTTAGCTACATTAGCCTCCAAACAAAACTAAAGAAGCAAAACACCAAACATGGTCTTGACTAATCAACTACATTTTGGAGTAAAGTGAAAATTGTGTGGCTGAGTTAATGTATTTGGTTCTAGCCAAACAGGTGAAATATTTCTCAGTGAGTCAGTTCTGGTGTTTGGTTGGTGGATTTGTGGTAAATAAAATGCATGGTTTTTGTGCGTGTTTAGGGACTGGTGTATCTCCCGTCAGCTGTGGTGGGGTCACAGGATCCCAGCATATTTCATTACAGTGAATGACCCATCAGTCAAACCAGGAGAGGTGAGCTATAGGCCCATATAACATTAATGATACAGCTGCCTTCAGGATACTCTGTAATGATGTTCTGCCTGTAGGATGTGGATGGTCATTACTGGGTCAGTGGGCGGTCAGAGGAAGAAGCTAGAGAGAAAGCAGCGAAGCGCTTCAATGTCACCGCAGACAAAATCTCCCTGCGCCAGGGTAAACCTCACACCTCCACTCCTTCTGTTACAGAGACCTTTTCTGAAGTACAGCGTCTGAAGTGTTAATTATTCTTGCAGAAAGTAATTTCTGGCATAGATAATGTGACTAATATGAAAATATGAAGTTCATCCTCCTTATTACATCTGACAAAAGTATGACAAAGCTGGTTCAGGTAGACAGAGTGCACATTTCTGTTAGGTTATTTGATTGTTATGGACAGACGAAAAAAAATATACAGATACATATATACCGATATAGATTGATAATATAAAGAAAATATAATTATGTAGAGTCGTTCTTAGTTTGTTACTAGATATAAAAGTCTTATTTCGTTAATAGATATAAAATATAAAGATGAGCCTTCTTAGAGTGACAGATGGAAAGATAACCTAAAGGAAAATGTGATTTTTAGTTTGACTTTATTCAAAGTAATTTTGGTCCATTTCTATTGGTTTGCACAATGTAAAGGACAGCTGGTGTTTTTAAGTACTGTAAAGTAAACTTTATGAAGTTTGAATTATGAAGGATTTGATGTAACTGCGATCATGCATGTATATTTATGTATGTCTACAATTTAAATGATTTTCATTCACCTCGAGACAGTTAAAGCTGCACTTTGTAAGATTTTGTTTGTAAAATGGAAAAAAGTAGTATTACAGAGTCAGGAGGAGAAAAAACAGGCTAAAATATGGTGCGCAAGCGCTGCTGCGAGTAGCTATGTATATCCTAAAATGATCATTTGAAAGTCAGAGGCTTCGGGTCATTTCACGGGAGTTCTCCTCTCTATGTCACACATCTTTATATATTAACGTCATACGCGCAGGCTCATAAAATGAAATTCTCTTTCTCGTGCCCACAATCATCAGATTCATCCACATGTGGAAGATGTTCGAAGCACAACCCATGTTACTAAAATGTTCTCTTCTGCACATTGCATGCAATTACACATTTCCACCAGAGAGGTCTCCAAATCCCCAAATCTTACTTAGTGTAGCTTTAACTTCATTAATGTTTGACTAAAATAAACGAGTGTTGTTTTGTGCATGTGTTTGTTAGATGAGGATGTGTTGGATACCTGGTTCTCCTCTGGAATCTTTCCATTTTCCATCTTTGGATGGCCAAATGAAGTAAGCTCATCCTCCACCCATCATGTGAATATTCCTGGATTTAAGACAGTGAATGTGAAATATAATTTTGTAATGTGTGTGTGTGTGTGTGTGTGTGTGTGCGCGTGTTAGTGCGAGGACCTGAATGTATTCTACCCCGGCACTCTGCTGGAGACGGGTCATGATATCCTGTTCTTCTGGGTGGCGCGAATGGTCATGATGGGCCTCAAACTCACAGGAAAACTCCCATTCAAAGAGGTCAGTGTGTGTTTAATAAATAGCAGATATGCCATACCAGAGTGACCTCAGAGCCTCCTTTTTGTAACAGTGTTAAATATGCAAGCTGTCGCTGTCAGTTACGTTAGTGATTGAGTAATGATCACATTGAGTGACAATAAATTAACTAAAGTTCAAAGAGTAGTTTAGTGTTGAATTAAAAAGTTACGTATTTCTTTTATTTAATGATCCACAATTGAAAATTTCAATACGCATTACTTTAAAATGCAGATCATTACATTACAGTCGTACACAAAAGTTTGAGCATCCCAGTCAAATTACATCGTTTGTTGATTATGAAGTGAACATAAGTACACATCTAAACAGAACATGCTTAAAAATGGCATTTTCCTGCAGATCCTGATGCACAGGTTTTATTTTTTTGCTTAGTTTAACATATCAAGAAAAAAAAAAAACATAAAATGTAAAAGTTGTTTATGGAATGTCTCTAGTCAACACTGTATCACTTTCTCATGTCGGTAATGTCTTGATGACTTCACTCACCATGCTCATTACTGACAACGGCGAGATTCTCAGAGAAGAAATCCAGATTAGACGTCACCAATTAACATCATAACATAATGATGTTACGCCCCATAGATCTGTGTAGTTCACACACGGCTGCTTTATGATTTCCCCAAAAGTTCATAGCAGTATTCTTGAATGACAGCCTTGCTGAAACTCCACATCTCATATTGTATGGATTTCAGAATTTAAGCGCACTGATTAATCTGTGAATTATGGAGTAAAACTAACTGCATATTGAAATTCAGTATGCGAAAAAAAGAAGTATAAATTAGTTTTATCAGTTTATTTTGATCAGAGTTCTTTAAAAAAAGACCACTTGATAAAAAAAATAGATGCAACTGGACTTTAAGAGCCCTTATCATACATTTTTCTAGTATTTTTTTCCCTTGAGGTCCACTTATAACATTTGTATGGTTTTATGTACTAAAATGGGCATAATTCCTTTTTACATGAGCATTTTCCAACCTGTCTTTATCCTGTAGAATTAAACAGGTGATTTTTATTAGTTCAGTTCTGATTGGCTGCCCTGTATTGGGCCTCACTCAAAAAGCCCACTTTATAAGAAGCTGAAACACTCCTTATAACTTCAGTGTGAGTGGGTGGGGCAAAACAACTGTAGACTGAATAGGTGAATATATGTAAATGTGTTGGTTCATGACATCACAGAAACAATGGATTCAAAATGGGCTGTTTTTGCAGCTTAGTTTACATACATGGGCTGAATGGACTGGGTAGTTAGTGGTTCTCTAAGGCTATGTTTACACAGCAGGTAAAAGTGGCCCAAATCTGATTTTCTCACCAAATCAGATTTTTTTGTTTGGCTGTTCACATTATCTTTTAAATGTGAATTGTATGCGACATCATTCTGAACAGATCAACTCCTAAACCGACGGATACTGATCAGTTTTCAGTACCACATATGAAAGTGTCTCAAATTGGAAAATGTCAGATTCAATGCGTTTTTTTGCTGTTCACACTGCCACACAGATGATACATCTGTGTCACATACGGAGAGATGAAAAAATCGGATTTGGGCCACTTTTACCTGCTGTGTAAACGAAGCCTTAGAAACTTTAACAACGTTTACGTATGATTTTAAATTAAATAAATTAAATTATGTATGCATTTAAATAGGTGTGTCTGTCCAGCTGAGTTTATTGTAAGAATGAGCAGTAGGAGAATTTAAAATGTGGCTCGTCATCATCCAAATTAGTAAGTTAGTAGGATTTCCGTGTCATTTTTTGATCTGATAATTCAGTTCTCTAAACTAACGTTGACCAAAAGTTATGCGCATTCCGTCAAGTTGTGTCTGTTTTCTCAGGTGTATCTGCACGCTGTGGTGAGGGATGCCCATGGCAGGAAGATGAGTAAGTCTCTGGGTAACGTCATCGACCCACTGGACGTCATTACGGGAATCTCTCTGGAGGTCAGAACGTCAGCTTTTTAACTGAACTACTTCAAAGCAGTCCCATTTCACACTGAGTGTAAATTTTTGACTTGCATGAATGCAAAATAGAAAAGTTCAGGTTTGTAGGATGTAGAGCCGGTACTCACGAAGTGTGTCTGTGTTTGTAGGGACTCCATGCTCAGCTGAAGGACAGCAATCTGGACCCAGTGGAGATTGAGAAGGCCAAACAGGGACAGGTATGACTCTGTTACTTTCTCTTCTAAGCTGTATGCCGTTTAGTTACGGAGGTGCAGTAAAGACTTGTGTGAGCTGGTTTACCTGGTTACTGTAATTGTTAGTAATTATTGATGAGGTGTGTGATTTTAAAGTTGTTGTCTTTGTGCTGTTGTAGAAATCTGACTACCCCAGTGGGATTCCAGAGTGTGGAACTGATGCCCTCAGGTTTGCCCTGTGTGCCTACACTAGCCAAGGTAACGACAAACAGCCAGCTGTTAAACCCCGACCTGACCTTTTAATCAAACCCCTGTTCGGCGAGATACTGACACCCTTAAAGTGGGCAAAACTGTACATGTGTATGCAAGAGCTCTGCTATTTTCATGTTTGCTTCCATTATTCAGATGTATTATCCTGCACATAGTGCTGCTTTAAAGCTTATAGAAAGACGCTTAGGGCTAAAAGAGGGGCTCCTTACTAGTAGTCTCTTTTTTTTTTTTTACTCGTTAGATTGAAATAATGACGTATTTTCTCTCTATTTTTTTTTATTTAGTAGCTAAAAATAATGAACTAATAACTAAAGAACAAGTTAATATTCATTATTTCAACTTGAAACGTCATGTGGTCGCCACGTTAAAAAGACGAGCTTTTCTCTGGCATTAAACAGTTCATAGTCAGTATTTATTCTCAGTTTTAGTTAATCAGAATAAGTACTTCTTTTATAATAATCTCCTCTCATTATTCTGCGTTTTGAGAGGGAAACTCCTACAAATGCGTATGCAGTGAGGCAAAAGCGGCAAAAGACAAAAGCTGTTTCTCTCTCTGGAGCTTCAAGTTCAGTTCGTCTCTTCCTGAATGTTCCTGTCTGCCAGGTCCCTCTTACTCTACTGGGAAAGAAGCTTATATTAGTAGAGAAAGAGACAGTTACCCACAGGTGTAAGCATTTGCCAATCAGTCCGCGTCCTCACTCTGACCAAGCCTCTCCTCCACAGGCAGCGCTTGACCACGCCCTCGCTGCCACACACACTTTTCAGCTAATTGACAGATGTTTTTTTATACCAGAACAAGGGTTACAATGCACAACGCGTTAGTAAATCTGCCCCTTAATTTCTACATGTAAGACAATCAAAGCAATAAAGATAAGCCTTACTTGATCATTACACATCTGTTTGAATTTGACCACAAGTCGCTGATTTCTGGCAAAAAAAAAACATCCTGCAGTCCATGTTACAAAATCAAACGCGTCACTGTTATTTAATTGCTCTTCTGCCATTATTAGTATCACCTTGTTCTGCTAGAACGATGTGAGCAACTGTAAAGAGTCCAATGTTAAAACAGGCAGATTGCTCAGAAAAGCATGCAGTGATGTTACACGTCTGTCTCTGTGTCTCCCTCTCTGCACAGGAAGGGACATTAATCTGGACGTAAACAGGATCCTGGGCTACAGGCATTTCTGCAATAAGCTGTGGAATGCTGTGAAGTTTGCCATGAGGACTCTGGGCGAGAGCTTTGTGCCCTGGGAGAAAGCCCAGGTGAGACTGCTGGGAAAAGATTAAGATAGAAGAAAGATTTCATCCTTTCAGGCTTTACAGAGAAGCTGGGTTTGAGCGGCTTTTACCTTTAGTAGTTTGATGTTGAATGCTGCATTGTAGAGACTCAGATTTCCTTACAGCGGTGATGATAGGAACCAGGGGTCACAATGTCTGCAACACAGATGTAGCCATTTTATTTACTATCCAAAATGACCGGGGAACCTACACGTCTTACAAGCTTTATATGTAATGCTAAAAGTGGTAGAATAGTGGCGAATCTAGATTACTAAATACATTTTCTTCTGAGAATATTCTGTCTTACAACACCCTGCATGTACTTTCTCCACCATCAGTGTGTCGGACTCTACTCTCAAAACTATAGTAAAACAATATCTCAGGTATCAGGCGAGGATTCCCACCTATTTTGTGATAACTTCCTGTGAGGGAGCTTTTACAGGCATTTAATGCTTTATTTGTCTGGTTCCTATCATCACCACTGTGAACAACTCTGACTCTGCAAGTCTCCGTCTTGCATCTTTTTAAACCATTTAGTTGTGAAGAAGTTTTTTTAAAATGGTGGAGTTCCCCTTCAACAGTGGGCAGAAGTGTTACACTAATGCATTAATGCCAAAATCCTTTTCTGTCTCTGTTTGATCCCCTGTCTGAC
Source organism: Colossoma macropomum (assembly GCF_904425465.1). Lineage (NCBI taxonomy): Eukaryota > Metazoa > Chordata > Actinopteri > Characiformes > Serrasalmidae > Colossoma > Colossoma macropomum. The sequence goes on from NW_023494785.1 coordinate 40,360,118, forward strand.
TCAGCTGTGTGGCAGTGAGAGTGTGGCTGATAGGTGGATTTTGTCGCGGCTGTGTGCTGCTGTCGCTCTGTGTGGGAACGGATTCCAAGCCTACGATTTCCCAGCAATCACTACTGCCATCTACAACTTCTGGCTCTACGAGCTGTGTGATGTCTATCTGGTAAGGGGCAGAGTCATTCTGTATCTCTCTCTCTCTATCTCTCTTTCTCTTTCTCTTTCTCTTTCTCAGAGCTTTACTCAGACCTGAAATTTTGGTCCAAGAGCCAAACACAGTATACAGCACCAAGTTTAGAGTTGGAACCCAACCCAAACCCTGCAAAAGATTTCACCCGAACCCGACCCGCACCACATCAAGTTTTGAGTCCGAAATTGATCCGAGCCTAAGATAATACTTTTATTTGTGCGGTTTGTACCACAACTAGGGCTGAAAGATTAATCGTTTTTATATTGAAATCACAATTCAAAAGAGTGCAATTTTCAAATCGCAAGAGCTGCAGTTTTAATTATGGCCATTTTTTATTAACAATGTTGTCTTAATTGGGGAACATTAACCTAATATCAGAGCTAGTAAACTGCCTGTGGATGAGTTAGACCAATTGGAAGCAACCAAACACCTATATGCTGTGACATCACAACCACACGTAACTGGCACTGAACACATTCAGTGTTCAAGTCTTAAGCCAAAAAAGTGGATGTTCTGGTATCCTTGGCCAAAGTAACAGGCCTGGACTTCAATTTACAGAAAATCATCACAATTTAAATCGTAGTCGCAATATCGATCAGAAAAATCGCGATTAGATGTTTTTCCCAATTCATTCAGTCCCAACCCAAGCATCTCAAATAAAGCCAGATGTTTCTAATGCTAGTGCCGCTGTGTAGCGACAGTAACAGCCTTTATTATATCATTGATAAATATAATGTTTCTGTCACGCAAAAACTGTGTATCTCCATTTTTGTCATATTATTGCTTTATTTGAAAATTCCAGTAATTCTTTGCATTGAGTTAAAACGTCACGAAGGACAGACCAACAGAAATAGTCTGAGATGACTTGGAAAAATCTTGTGACATGAACTTTCATTACAAGTTAATAATGTTTTTCCTTCTCATTTTTGAGATATAAGGTTTTGTTCCATCATCAACATTGTGTCTAAAATAATATAATAAAATAAGCCACAGTCCAAAATTAAGTTTCAGTTTTGTTTTAACAAACTTATTTATAAAGCAACATCTCAAATGTTTTAGTCTGGATAAACCTTCTTTACTGTGCTGTTCTCACAAGATGTTAGCCGTGTTAGTTTTAATGTAATGAAAGCAGAGAGGGTTAATGAAGTAAAGTGATCTAAAATAGGGGAGAATGTGGAGGAAAATGGTTAAAAGTGGGAAGGGGTTTTGAAATTTTAACCCGACCCGAGCTCGACATACTTTTGAGAAAGGGCGTCCAAACCCACCTAAACCTGACGAGTCTACTCTTCTTCTTTATTTCCTTTTTTTTCTGCCCAGCTCATCCGTTCTTTGTTCTGTTATTTCTCTACATCAATGGTCTGGAATCTGGTCAACAATTCATGTATTTTAAATACAAAATAAGTTTTAGGAGCCAAAACTTGGACTGGATAAAGTGACATACCCCTTTATGTATAATGTCCCTCATAGGCTGAAGTTTTAGCATTAGCTGGAATGCGTTTGCTAAGGTAACTGTTTTCTGTGTGTTGATGAAAGCACTATGTTCAACAATTATGTCTGAAAACCCCTGGAAAATACTGGTGTTGAACTTCTGTAAACAATGTAAACGTGATGTGGGCTCGAAGCAGTAGGTTATAGGTCATCATATATATACAGCTGTTCTGTGTTTTGTTTGGAATGTATTGTTTCATTTGCTATGAAATAAAGTGGGTTTTTTTTTGTGTGTGTGTAGGAAAGTGTGAAGCCAGTGTTCAGCAGGACGGACGCAGAGGCTCAGAAACAGGCCGAGGTTTGCAGACAGACCCTCTACACCTGTCTGGAGGTGGGGCTCCGTCTCCTCTCCCCCCTCATGCCATTTGTTACCGAGGAGCTCTTCCAGCGGTTGCCGCGGAGACGGCCCCAGGACAGCCCGCCTAGCATCTGCGTGACCTCCTACCCAGAGAGCTCAGAGGTAAGTAATGAGGTCTAAACATGGAGTCATTCAGACTGAGGACTTTTCGTTTGAGGTCACTTTGTTTCCGTGGCTAAATCTGCTGTTGGGTTTGTGTGGCTGCAGTTTTGCTGGCACAGTGAGGAGATCGACCGCGAGATGGAGTTTGTGATGACCGTGGTCCGAACCATTCGATCCCTCAGGGCCGACTACAACCTCACCAAGACCCGCGCTGACTGTAAGAAAACGCAATCACACAACTACCATCAGGGCCGTGAACGTTTGGGGGGGCCCTTAGCGACGTCCTACCTTGGGACCCCACATCCCAGAGAATAATGGGCCTCATTTACCAATATCATCCTAAGTTTTTCTTAGGGGGGCTCCCGAGTGGCGCAACCGTCTAAGTGTTGGCCCTATCGGCAGGAGATTGCGAGTTCGATCCCTGATGATGTTGCAGCCATCTGTGGCCGAGAGTCCAAGAGAGCACAGTTCGCTGGGTGGGTAGGATGGCGCCCCCCTCTCCCCGCCATCACGCAGCGCCTGTTTGCTGACGTAACAGATCTGGCAGTTGGCTGCTTGAAAATATGCGGTGGCGCTTCACAGGTCTTGGAGGAAGCCTGTGCTGCCTTCGCCCTCCTAGCGCTGGTAGTATCGTGTGACTGGGGGAGTCCTAACTAGCGGGAGGAATTGGAGACGACTAAATGGTTAGAAAATTAGGAAAATCCAAAAAACAAAATAGTGTTCATTAGAAAAAGTCTGTCAGATTCACGACGTGTTCTTAAAACGCAGAATTGTTCTCACCTTCATGCTTTTGAGCGTGTGTAAGAATAAATCCCAAATAAGAAAACATTGATGAGTATCAGAATCTTTATTAAAACTGCCCAAGTGGCTCTTAAGAATAGTTGGCGAATGATGCTCAATATTCTTTTTTTATGCTGGAATAGAACAGAATAAGGATTAATACTCACTTAATTTTGATCAAGCAATTTTTTTTATTTTTTTTTGTACTTTTTTGACAAATGATATTACAAAATCCATTAAGTTATATTACATAAAAATATCCTGTCCTGTACATTAAGAATGGAAAATATATACAAAAAATATTTGAAGACATGATTGACAGGTAATGATTAATATTTAAAAAGCATCACCTGTTTAGGAAATGGAATTGCTTAAAACAACTTGCCTAGAAGCATTAAATAATACGTACCTGTAACGTTATACTCTTTATTAATATTAATGACCAAAGATTTTTGAAACTGTAGATTGTTTGGGGCAAACAAATGATTGTTTTTCTCAGATTTGATAAGACACAGTGCACATTGAAAAGAAATGGTACAGTGAGATTGTCACACACTGCACAGCACTGCATCCTGGACTTGGACTTGGACTTCAAACTCAAACACAGTATCCTGATAATAGGGCAAAACTTTAGACAGCTACACCACTCAGGCGCCTCTGTTAAACCTCATATTAATGATATATGCAGTTGGCCATCTTTCCTTAAGTCAGTGGTTCTCACACCACTCCTCAGGGACCCCTAAATGGCCTACATTTTTGCTCTGTCTCTGTGTTGGAGCAAGAAATTTGCACCATCTGGATTTGAGAAGCACTGCCTCAAATAATGACGATGCTAAAAATATGCTCAAGCAATTTACTGTTATAACAGTACAATATTGTCAATGAGTGTGTTTACATGCACTCAGTTATCAGATCATCGTCTGATTTCTGCAGTAATCTGATTATTCAAAAACAGCACACTCTAATTCCTTGGATCTGAGTAAGGTCTAGAAATCTGATTAAGAGAGCTGGATTTTAGCTCAGTAATCAGATTTCTCAGTGCATGTGAACTCTTACTCTGATTTCTTTCGGAGTTCTCAGTCTGAGCATGTGTGAAAACAGACTGCAGTACCAGAAACAAGTGAGCAGCGTCACCACGAGACGCAGCAAATCACTTTTGAAAACGAATACATGCTTGAAAAAATTAAGGGTTTAAATATTTTTCATCTTCTAGATGATGTATGTTTATATTTTCATTTAAAGTGGCGTGACATTTAAAGAGCTTTACATTCATTTTACATCATGTCTTCTTCTGCAGGTTTATTGGCTGGTTGCAAAGCAGAAATCTGATTTACTGTCTGACTCATGACCCAGAGTTTCCCATTATCTGATTACTCAAGTGCATATAAACACAGATCGGATTACTGACAATCTTTACTGCAGTTATCAGATTATTAAGTGCATGTAAAGGCACTCAGTGATGTTGATAGTCCACATTTAATGTAGTTTTCCTGGGACTTTAAAGTCAGTGTATTTAATGACTTCAGCCTTTTTGGAGCTGGATTAGTTTTACCTGAGGAGGTGCTGTACTTTGAGTGATTACTGCCATAGCAGTGCTAAAAGTGTAACTACAAACTATTCGATGGTAAAGCAAGTCGTGCAAGTCTTTGGAGCGCAGCGTTCAGATTTAATCAGCTGTCGCTCTTCTTCTTCTCTTTCTTCCTTCTTTTCTTTCTCTCAGGTTATCTGCAGTGTATAGACTCTGCTACAGTGTCTCTGGTGGAGAAATACAGTCTGCAGATCCAAACTCTCTCCTACTCTCAGGCCATCCACCCCGTTACCGGGGGCGACAGTACTATCCCAGTGGGCTGTGCAGTGGCTATAGCCTCTGATAAATGCAGCGTCCATCTCATGCTGAAGGTAGGACTGTTCATCATCCGCAATGTGACAAAGAACCTTGAAAGCCATTGTATCCTGTGGTACTAGCAGTCATGACATTACAGCATCAAAGTCAGTTAATGAAACGGATAGTTCCAGTTCTGAATTCTGATTGGCTAAGCCACACCGTAAAATGCTACATATACACACATGAATTGCACACATTCGGTAGATTTTGTATTAATGTGCCAAGTATACATGGAAAAATCTTGTATTATTAAAAAAAAATGTGTATTATCATTTAAATTATTATTAATAATGTTTTTAACCTTTTATGTCAAATTATGTGATTATAATATGATTATTTTCTATAAATGAATGACTAGACCAGCACTTGATTAATGGGACATGATTAAAAATTGCACATCTTGCTGTTTAAAAATTGCACTAATTTAAAATGCAATATCTGGTTTAATGTACCGAAAACAGACATAATTCATTTTTACATTATTTTCCAACTTCTCTTTAACACTTATAATTAAAGAAGCTGTTTTTTTATTGTCCCTTGAGCTCTGTTCTGATAGGCTGCCCTGTCAGATAGTCAGACATAGTCAGATATATGTAAACAGTGTGCACTTACCACATTAAATGGAGGAAAATTCAGTTTTCCGTGATATGGGCCGTACAAAGCCTGGTCTCTCAAGTGCCTGCAATGGTTTTCATAGCGCGACGGAAAAGTGTGAAAATGAACAATCTCCGTTTTCTCCTCAGGTATCAAATGAGACACCAGTGTTAGACCTCACGTGTCCCATGTGTGCTTATCGGTGTTTATTCTGAGCTGTTCTGTGTTGTTTTATTCTCTGCACCAGGGCTTGATTGATTTAGATAAGGAAGTGGGCAAACTGACGACGAAGCAGGGCGAGCTGGAGAAACAGATGGAGAAACTGGAGGAGAAGATGAAGAAGAGTGATTACAGAGAGAAAGTTCCAGCAAAGGTGCAGGAACTGGATGCTGAGAAGGTGAGGAGAGAGGAAACATTATCTGTCTACACTCATCTAGTTATAGCAGTAGCATGATACCAACTGTATAGGTGATAAAATATGGCAGGCATAAATTTTAGTGTGCATGGATTATAACTGTACAGTACAAAACACTAGTAGTGTTGTTATACAGATATTAAGGATGGGAATTCGGGCCAATTCTTTCGGTCGTTATTAGTCAATGATTAATTGTTGACCGACAACAAAATCACAGACTCATGAAAACATTGAACACAGCACTGTTTTATAGGCTAACGTATAATGTTACCACGTATTAATAGCCCAAGTTAACAAACATGTATGGCCTGACCAAGGCTAGCTTGGAGTTCATACGCATAGTTTAAGTAATAGTGAAGTTGGTAGCTCAGTTTTTAAGCTTTTTTATCTTGGGACTGACCGCATAGACTAACCGTTAGCTGATAAACACATTTATAGGCTCTAGCCTAAGCCAGTGGTCACCCTCCTCCTGGAGATCGACCTCCCTGCAGGTTTCACTTCCAGCCCAGATCTACCACACCTCATTCAGCTAGTGAAGGACTTCTGAAGGCGATAATTAGATGGATCAGGTGGGATCAATTAGGGTTGGGGCTGAAGTCTGCAGGAAGGTAGATGTCCAGGAGCAGGGTTAGTGACCATTGGCTTAAAGCTGCACTTAACAGAAGCAGCATGATGTTATAAAAAACTTTGCAGACGTAACACACTAAAGCAGGGGTCGGCAACCTGAATGTTAAGAAGAGCCATTTTGTCCTTTCAACAAAAATCAAACCGCCTTGGGAGCCATTTTATGTCCATTTAACCATTTTGGCTGTAAATGTTTCAGTATGTGCTGATGTGCTAGTATAGACTAAAAATATAATATAAACAAAACTCTGCTTTAAGCTTTGGCTCAGCTATAGTCACTTTTCTTACATCTCCACAGTTTCTTGTAAACGTTGGACTTTTTACGAGGCTGAAGTCGCTTCTCATTCGCCAGCTTCTTGTCCAAATTTTGCTGTTCCACCTTAAATGGTGCCTGAGGCTCCAGAATGTAACTGCTGCACCATTTAAGGTGGAACAGGAAAACTTAAAACATGAAGCTGGCAAATAAGAAACTGACTTCAGCTTTGCGACTTTTTAGTGTTTGACAGTTTCTCGTTGCAGATTAAACGTATCAGGAAACCAGCTGGAGTGATTATAAACACAGTTAAGTCCATTCGTCTCCAAATAATCAGTGTTTGTCCTAAATCTTTCTCTCTGCCGTTTTGTTAGCGACTAACTAGGTGAGGTGTTGTCTGCGTTGCTATGGTGACCAGCAGTCTGTGCGCCAATCTTCTGGGTTAAAGCGTGAATTAGTAGATGTATATTAACTCCATCGTTTCAGACCATTTATTGTTAAACTGTGTTGAACGATCAGCAGAGCTTTATTTTACTGTAAAGGAGGATTATTTTATTTTTACCTACAAATCTAATTCAGCTGTGGAGCCGCAACGAAAAACCAGAAAAGCATATGTCCTCTTTTCATAGGATCATGGGAAATTAACTTTTTAACCAAAAACATCGGTCAAACATCGGTTGGTTAATCATTAAAATCCCTAAGAGATACATACTGCAATACACTTTGCAGTATATTCCAATTTAAACTTTATCATGAGGGAAGATTGTTGACCAACTTCACTTTTTATGGACTGCCTGGTAACTTTCAAACCTTGGTTAGAAGGCCTGTTTGCATATTACAGCCTTCTACGGTATCAGTGCTGCAAAGGCCAGTAACAGTTAACAAACAGTATAATATGTATGCCCAATATGTATATTAGCCATGAGGATACTGCATTACCACTGATGTTCTGTGGAGTGTTGATGTATTTTATTCTCTCTCTCTCTCTCTCTCTGTGCAGTTGAGGCAGAGTCAGACGGAGCTGCAGAAGGTGAAGGAAGCCATAGAGAACTTCAGAAGAATGATGTAACAGATCCTCCCCTCACTCGCCTCGTCCTTTGTTAGATTTTTACACACTGATGGTTTAGCGCCCTGAATGTTTGAACGATGTGCATCCTTGCTGCTTAAACTATCTTTATGGGGAACATTAATTAAATACTAAAATTAGCTTGTATCCTGTTCAGCTGTCCTTCTTGGGTTTGGGGGGGAGGGATGCAGCAGTTGGTCATTTCTAAGCCGATAGTGATGATTGACGGTTGTTGTCTTGTTGAGGCCGATACCAAAAACTGATATTTTTGTCATATTTTAAAACAGGTTCACACTGTATGGCATGTGGTGAGAGTAAAATGTCTAAAGATGGTAGTTTCTAATATTAGCCGTCTCATTCTTATGAACGATAAGTTTTTAAACGAATCAAGTCTTTATTTGTTGAAGCTAATTGTTCAGTATGGGACTATAATCATTTTCTTGTTTTTCATTAAGCGATAAATCAGCTGCTGATATATTGAGCCCTGCTTTAGGGAGTTTGAAGAATATTGCTCAACCTCTTTTAGCTCTGGGGTGTAGGGACAGAAATGCACTGACCAGTTCGACTGTAATGAATACAGTACTGGTCAAACCGGCACATCTTTGCCTTCACGCTGATCTGAGACCACCTTTGCAGTTTTTGCATTTTCTCTTATGCTGAATAACCATAACAACTGTTGATTAGGTAGCCTAATAAATAAATCATGTAATCAAAATCACTGTCACAATTACTCTGTTTTAAAATGATTAAAATTGACCTTCACAATTAATCAACAATTAGTTTGCAATTTGCATGATGATAATGCATGTTTTAAAATCTACTGCTCTCAACCTCGGTTAAGAAACCGATCCTGATCAACTCTCCCATTTATATTTATTTATTTATTCATTCATGTAATTGTTTTTTTTTAAAGGCTTCCTAGTTGATCTTTTTCCATTTAGGAATCTTTGAAAGGCTACACATGGTTTGTCATTTATCAAGTCCAGTGTCATTGTTTATAACACTCTACTCATCAAAATAATCCTTAGATTGCTTAATTACTAATATAATCAATGTGGTGTTCCTCAAGGCTCAATCTCTGGTCCATTTTTCCTTTCGTATGCATGTTATCATCCTCGAATTCTAGACCCCACAAATCATTCAGTTTCCAGGTGTAATGATAAGCCAACCTACTAACCATCTCCATATCTGAGGATTTTTCCAAAGGAGAAAAAAAGATTGAAGACCACTTGAAGCTACAAAGCACTGAAGTGCTGTTTGATCATTTTCAATTGGAACACGAAAGAACCTGTTTCGCTTTAATGAGGGTCTTTTATCAGAAGCAGCAACGAGTCTTAAAATCTGACCATTTTCACTGTTTACATTAACCAACCACAAGGTCTCACAGCTTTATTATGCATGTTTAATACAATAACATTCAGGGCATTATTTTATGGTATGAATCAGGTTCATAAGAGTGCTCACAAAACGGAGGACAAAAAAAAAATGGACTGAGAGAAAAAGGGATTGGCTGAGTCCCTTCAGAACAAAAGCTAAGGCAGCTTGAATCTCAAGCAGCACCAACCTTCACTGTCTTCATCTTCAATAACCTTAAAAAACAGCGGTCAACTGCAACAGAAGTTTTCCCGAGGCAGATCATTTTAAAAAAAAATATCCTGAATTTAAATTAAAAAAAGAAAAAAAAAACTACCGGACCATGCAGACAACCAACAAAACACGATCTCAACAACCAGAACTTCTGACACCAAATTTCCTCTGAGGTCTTCATCTCTCTTTCCATCCCTTTCTTCCACTCTCTAAAGCTTCCAGGGCATGTGGAACTCGGAGATGGGGAGCGGAGTGCAATGTGTCGTCTCAAAATTCCTCATGTACTTTCGGGCCTGGAAGAAACAGGAAAAAGTGAGATGATCTGGACTGTTTCAGCACTAATTCTTTAAAGACCCGGTTCTTCTTTTCATTTTAGTCATCACCTTTACAGACACACTAGTTAGATCTATCCCAGCTGTTCAAACTGCTGCTAACTCAGCGTGACTGAACAGCTCATTAAGGATGAGATACAGATACAGATATTAAGGATGGGAATTTGGGCCAATTCTTTCGGCTGTTTTATATAACCAGGGCTTTAGGCTATGAGTAGAAAACGCAGGCTAACGTATAATGTTACGTATTAATAGCCCAAGTTAACAAACATGTATGGCCTGACCAAGGCTAGCTTGGAGTTGATACGCATAGTTTAAGTAACCATCAAGTTGGTAGCTTGAAGCTTTTAAGCTTTTTTGTTATAAGACTGACTACATAGGCCAACTGTAAGCTAACTAACATGTTTATAGGCAGTGGTCACCAGCCCTCCTTTCAGCAGGCTTCACTTCCAACCTCATCACTCTGAGTGACGGTGGAGGGAGGAAAATCCTATCCACCCAGAGAGAAGACAGGAACGCTCTCTTGGATTCCCAGCCACGGATGGCTGTGGCATCACTGGGCATCGCACTTGACGATACGGCCAACAGGACAGGGTTTGAGCTCTGAATTAGATTTTTAAATCAAGCTGTGCCAATTCACCTTGTATAAAAGAAGGCTTTTGGTGTTGCTTCACAACTCAAATTTTGGTGTCCGTGTTCTCCTGACCTACTTAAAAGGAACTCCATCGATTAAAAAAAAGTTAACGTCAACTAAATCATCGAGCGGTTTGGTGTGAAATGCTCCGCTCTAGAGAAACTTACCCATTTACTTTTGATCTGGAGGTATATTTAAAGATGAATTTATCAAATTAATTTCAAAATTTCTGTATAATCAAAGTAACAAGTGGTTTGGTGTGAAATGCTCCATTCTAGAGAAACAGAATTGTTTAAAAGCTCCCAATAGAAAGTTATTAAATGAAATGGTTATGAATACACAGCCTGATATCTGAGACACTGTTTTACAATAGTTTTGTGACTAAAACATATTTTAATCAATTTATTTTAACGCATTCATGTTGGAGGGACACATGAAGGGGCAGAAGAGTCCAGACAGAAAACTATTTTTTTCAGATTGACCATTATTTCACCATCATCAACGTCACTAAAAAACTCAGAAGACACAGAGGTTCACTGGTGGAGTTGGAGAGTAAATGGCTATATTTGCATTGTAAACATCACAACCTTTGGTTCATATCAGCACCAGCAGAGTAAAGAAGCCAGAGTCTGTAAGTTTCTCTACAAAGAACCATTTCAGGTCAAGTCACTCTGAACGACTTTGTTTACATCTCAACCACTGAATTATACAAAAAATTCAGAAAAATGATGGAATTCCCCTTTGAAGTGATGGTCATACAGTGTCAGAAACCACATAATCACATGTGTGTGACTGGAAGGTTGCTGGTTCAATCCAACAGGATCGTGACTGAAGTGCCCTTGAGCAACACATCAACCCCCAACTGCTCCCCGGGCGCTGCAATAGGGCTGCCCACCACTCTGGGCAAGTGTGCTCACTGCCCCCTAGTGTGTGTATGAGGTGTTTCACTGCACGGATGGGTTAAATGCAGAGGTGACTAATGTGGGACTAATAAGAGTCACTTAATCTAATCTTAATAAGCAAGTCTATATAAGGTCACTGAACAACGACACTGTTTGAGGCGAGTCCTGACATCAAGATAGTGGAACAAACTTCCTTGAAGCATTTAAATGAACGCTACTCTAGCACTTATTATAACAGTTCACTGCTGACGCAGACAAGCAACTGAGGGGACTGAAAGCACTGTGAGGTGTACAGCACTGCAACCTTATTTATTAGTACTGAGAATGTAGGCAGTGTAAAACAGTTTAATCTAGCAGAAATGACTTTTTCTCTTACCAGGAAAAGAGCGAGCTGCCGTCTGCCCTCCGCCGTCATGTCCTCACCTAATGATGCACAACAATATAATACCAATTCAGCATTTCTTCAGCATAAGTGGAGTAACGACCTTGTCTTGACAGCTGCTGCTTCACTGCTTACTGTGTTTTATGTCTTTAGCAGATGCTGATTAGAAGAAACAGTGCTGCATAGATTAGAGATAGACCAATATTGAGAGTTTCTGTTTTCAGTATCATCACAGCAAAATGTCAATATGTACAAAAAATGTTTTAAAAACAAAACAAAATGGTGAACAATCATTTAAAGCTGCAGTGTGTAAGATTTACTGGCATCTAGTGGTGAGGTTGCAGATTGCAACCAACTGCATACCGTTCCCTCACCCCTCCCTTTCCATGTATGTAGTAGAACCTAAAACTTTTCTGCCGTCGCCTGTCCCAAATTCATCTTGCTTCTTCCTGTTTTCTCTTCTTTGACGACGAGGATTCGCCCTCTTCTGCTTTCTCTTGTGCTAAATAATAAGTATGATCCTTCATTGGTCAAAAACTTGGGTTCTCAAACTTCTCACAACATAAAATGGTCAGCCAGCACCAGCAGTGACCACTGATTGTTCTTCTTTCAGTGACTTCCAACCGGCGCTACAGCGCCAGCAAATTCAAGCTACCACTTCAACGCGAAAGGCGCCTTCTAGAGCCGTGTTTGGTCTGTTCTGGGCTACTGTAGAAACATGGTGGCCCCTATGTAGATACGAAGGGTTCGTTCTGAGCTAACGAAGATACGATTCTTAGTTCCGTGTGATTATACACTTAAAAACCACTGCTTTGTATACGATATTCTATATCTCCTAATAGATCCCCCTAAATTTTACAAACTGCACCTTTAACTGAGCTTCTCTTACTCCTTTTGGAGATGCTCATATTTAAGCGTGTTCTCTGTAGAGGATGTTATTTTCACGTAGAACGACCGTATGTGTAAGTGCTGATCGGTGTGCTTACCGACGCTCCAGGGGAACGGCGTTTCTCGGTCGGTCTGATAGGACTGAAGCACAGACAGGCACCAGTCGTCATCAACCTCATACCCAATGTACACAGACTCTACAGGAGAAGAGCAGGAGAGAGACCATAATTCACTCCTCTGACAACCACCTCATTACCACGAGACATAAACAGGAGGAGCAGATGTGCCAGGAGTGAACACCCACCTTCCTCCACCTGCGACCCTGCTGCCAGCCACTGTCTGACCGCCCGGAGACTGTCCTCTGTCATTACCTTAGGATATCTGGGACACACAGGGAGAAAGTGAGTGTGTTAGACTGACCTAAAAAAAAAAAAACAAAAGTAGTGCATGTTCAGGGATTAGTAGCTCTCAGCTGTGGGATGGGGGTAATTCTGAATATGGCAAAGCACAATTTCCTTTAAAAACCTAAATAATTTTTAAAAAATGAAAGAAAAAATGATGCAAGTGCTGTTTGAGCACTGCGGCTGATATGACATCAGCTGATTGATGACATTTGAGTGTTTTTTCATAAAAGCCGCCACAGCTGTGATACTGCGCTGTGAATGAAGACGCACACACTGAGCTGTACAACAGTCTCTCTTAGCCTAACTTACCTCTATCAGCACTACAAAACATCCACATTTGAAGCTCTTCCTAGTCTGAAAAGGTCCGCCACTTGAAACAGACTATTCAGTTACATCATATCACAACATATTTCTGCCTATTTATTACTTTATTTAGCTAATACAGTAGACTAGGGGTGCAACGATTAATCAACTCAGTCGACTAAAATCGATGACCAAATTAGTTGGCAACTAATTTAATAGTCGATTTGTTGGTGACGTTATCTTGTGTTTCTCGCGCTCACTAGGAATGTTTTGACATTACCGCTTACTAGAGAGTTAACAAAGGTGCGATTGCAGCCTCGAGAACAAAAAGAGTAGCATTTCATTCTTACTCCGAAAAAAAAGGTTGCAAGTTGTGCAGTTTGTTGTGGCGAAATGCTTCTCTCTGGAATCGTTAATGAGTCGGAATGAAAAAGCAAGTAACTATTATTCACAACGACCCTGTTCACTTTACAAACAACGTTTACAGTTTTAAACACGGCATCACTGTCTTAGGCCCAGTCCCATTTCACCACTCGCCCCTACCACTCAGCCCTTAGCCCTCTGTTTTGCGAGTTCACATCTAGGGGTAGGGTGTCCTGATTTTTGTTGAGATAGAGGGGTGGGGCGAAGTGTTAGGGCTACATGGCCCTCCAAATGGAGGTTTTTCAGAGACTCCAAACAGAGTGATATGAGAAAGAAAGAAAAACCGGCAAGATGGCTGAACAAGAGACCAAAGAAACCTACAAATGTGAGAATTTTCTGTTAAAAAAAAATCACGATAACCACTGTATTATCTTAGTTTAATGTCATTTCAGTGTATTATGATTGTATGTATGATTGAAGCTGGCGAATATCTGACTTCAGCTTCATATCACTGAAGAATTAGGGGTGGGTGATAATAAATAATTGCCCCCCTCTTTGAAGGCGTATGATGCCCTAAATGTAACTAAAGCCCAGCAGTGAGGAGCTGAACTTTACCCTCCTCTGCTGTCACTGCAGACTGGCAGGGTCGCCTACAGAGCAGCGCTGGTAGCTGTTAATGAAGTAATGCTCTTTATTTGAGGACCCATTTCATAGAGGAAGATTTCAACCACTACACCTCGTAACTCCATTCCAAGGGGTTAGGGTGACACTCGAAAACAAGGGGTAGGGGTAAAAAGAAGAAATGGCACTGGGCTTTAATGTCGAGGCCACTGGTGTGTTTAACATCAGTGAACAGACAGTTATACGATAACTTTATGATACCACAATATCAAGTGAAAAATTATAATAGTAACACTAATAATAATAACAGAACACTGCAAAAATAATTATCATTATCACCAGTACTATTATTCTTGCTACTTTTGCCACTGTTATTAGTATTATTATTAGTAGTATCATTATTAATATAGCAGACAACTGGAAAGTATTCTTTATTGTGTAAATACTAACACACACTAGTAGCTTCTTCAGTATGGAAGCAGTTTTTAGTTGTTCTCTCCTGCAGCCTCTCCTCGTGTTTGTTTTCACCTCTTCACTCATCCTCAGTTCTGTTTGCTTTACTGCCCTGTGATGGACTGGCAACTTGTCCAGGGTGTTTCCTGTCTTTCGCCCAATGAGCGCTGGGATAGGCTCCAGCAACCCCCACCACCCAGAGGGATAAGCGGCTTAGAAAATGTGTGTTTGTTTCCTATATCTAACAAATATATCTCACTATTCCAGGCTTGTTGTGATGTTTACTCTGCGCCCGTTGGATGGGTTTTACCAGCTTATTCGTTCTGCTTTGTCGTGCTTAACAGTTTCCTGGTTCACCGGGCTTGAAATGACGGACCAATCACAAGTCAGAATGCTGTCCAGGGTAAACAAATGTACAGCGCTCTTTTACGAATTATACTTTTTTGAGCAAAGTGACATCTGACTGTTTATCCTTGGTTAAAGTATATCTAGAACTGTCTTGCTGCTCTGCTCAGCAGCACAAACACAGCAGCGTGTGCGAGCCTTAAAATGACCCGAAATGTGTCCATATGTAAACGTCTGAAACAGTGTAAAAGCACAACATATTTATTAAAATAGTAGCATATTTAGAAAGTAGTCTAAACAAAGACGTTCCACGCCACTGTAGAATTTTGACCTGTGCTTTACTTTAAAATTAGCTGGGTTTGTCAGGGAAGCTGCGAATCTGGCAACCCTGCGTGCTGAGAAAAAACTGTGCGACAGAGCGAAACAAAAAGTTAAAATGGAAAACTTCGCAAAGTAAAAATATGTGTGAACACGACGCAGCGTGACGGGCAGAACTGAACGGGTTCACGATGTTCCATGCACGTGGCACACGGCCAACAATACATCAGCTTCATACCCACAAAAACATACTGATTAATGTAAGAGTAGCTGCAAGCAGCATTCAGAGGTGCAGTTTGTCTAAAACACCATTTCGTTGAGTTTGAGTTATTTAAGCTGTTCGTGCTCACTTAGTTTGTTAGTTTGGAAACACCCTGGACAGGCCACCAGGGTAGACACACAGACACACCTAGGGGCAATTTAGTACATCCAATTGGCCTGACTGCATGTCTTTGGACTGTGGCAGGAAACCGACACAGACATGGGGAGAACATGAGAAAGGACTCTGGCTGCCCGGCCGGGGAATCGAACCCAGGCCCTTCTTGCTGTGAGGCAACAGACTGATGGCTGTTGTTTCGTTTAGCCTCCAATTGTAATCATTTTTGCAGGTGAGTCGTAGGATCACAAACCCCTCATTACATTTTTTGAAGGTTCGTGGCGCTACAGCTCTGAGGACTGTGTAGCACAACTGTCTGCTGTGAGTGGAGGACACGGCTGCTACTACTGCTTTTAGCCAAGTTACACTTAAGCGAGGTTTAAAGATCATAGAGTGCCATACAGTATCAGAAACCACATAAGACAGTCTACTTGAGATTACTCAACAACTCAACACGGTCGGAGGGAAGTGTGTGACGTGCTGAAAGAAGTGAATGCAGTGCAGGCCCACCTGTGCTGGAGCAGCCTGAGCAGCAGATCATTGCCTCTGTTGGACATGATGTCTTCTGGTCCCCTGAATCAGAGCAACAGCAAAACCACACTCAGTTCAGCTGACAAATAAACCCAAACACGGTAAAGATCGGGCTGTTCTGCGTTCATAAGGACTCACGTGGTTGTGATGATTTCGTCTTTGGTTCTTCTGATCAACAGCACTGGTCCCTGGTACCTGGAAAACGGTCAGCTCAGTCATGTGGGTGCAGTGCTCAGCCCAAGCATATCATCCGAGCAGATCTCTAATGTGTTAAATGAGTGTTTGATGTGCTGGGTCTTACTTGCAAAGCTGCTCTGCATTGTTCAAGTTCATGTACTGCCGGACTGTGTGGGTCACCAGCGGCCCTGTTTCAGCACACAGACACACACAGTGCACAACTATCAGGCACCTTCTGACAGCAGAGGCCATCACAACAGCTGTAAGTGCTTTTTATTATCAGTTGTGAGAAGAAATGAAGGACGGGAGGGACACTCACTCCAACTCTCCGGCATGACCTTCAGGGCCAGAGGCAAGAGGTCATCAAACGAGGCGTCCAGAACCAGCGCGCGGATCTCAGGGTACGACATCACCGCCCAGCTAGCTGAAGCAGAGACGGAAAGGTGCAATAAATACATACGATAACAACAGAGCAAACATTAAGCATATAATGAGTTTTGTAATTACAATTATTATTATTATTATTATTACTACTATTTTTAAGTCTGAATAGATATTCAGTTTCAATAATAATGTTGCTGCAATTATAATCATTGTGTCATTATTATAATATAATACTAACATGCTAAAATACTGATGGTGCTAATTATACATATATAATTCTATTTAATTCTTAGAAATGTTATGTAAATATAAATATTTTCAAATATAAGTATATGAATATAATACTCAAACTAAATACTAAATAATACTAATAGCAGGTCATTATTATTAACTACTATTACTAGCATTTAATTATATAATCAATTTCAATAATAATAATAAAAATAATGTTTATGTTGCATTAATAATTATATCATTATATAATCGCCATAATAACAATACAAAATTATTATAAAATGATCATATAACAAACAACAATAATAGTTTATGTAGCATCTTTTACACTCAGCTCTAATGTGTGATACATGATATGCACAAATAAAGACCCATGAAAAGACATGATATTAAAAATAAATTATGCTAAAGATTAACAATTCAACGATTGAATTAAACGAAGTATAACTGCACTGTACATTAGAGTAACTGGTCAATAATCTACCTGTGAAGCCCCCTATTGACCAGGCGTACACAACAATGTCGTTTAACTGGAAGCCCAGCTTGTGCACAGCGAACTGAATCACCACGTCCATGGCGTTGGCCTCGTTCTGAGGGAACGGCACGCCCTGAGCAAGAGAGGGACAAAGACGTGAAGACAGACGGCTTTAAAGAGAGACACTGCTGCGCTGTCAGACTGCTGCTACTTAAAGGGCAAATGACAGATGACGACTCATTAGGGTCATTACAGAGTAATGGGGTTAGTGTCTTAGGGTCAACCTGAGACGGTGCTTCGGTCTACGATGACAGATGCACCGAGTCAGGCTCTCTGACCCTGAGATAAGCATCAGGTAAGCGGTGAAACCTGAGTTTCCACATAGCAGAGTGTTAAAGCACAGCCACAGCAGCACTGTGTTCATCTGACAGAGGCCAGCTTACCGTACTGCCCGCAAAGCCTGGATGATTCCAGCCCAAAACTGAGTATCCACCTGGACAGAGAGGCGCAAAGAGGCAAATCATGAGCTGTTTTATGAGGCTTTTCATGAAATTAATATCATTTAGGGTTCAGGTGAGCTCAGCTATCAGTTTCCCCCTCTTACTCCACATGTAGTCCATCAGACAAGACATGTTTGGTGTCTGAAGTCACTTCTTTGCTTTTACACTGGAGGTGCAAGGCTAATTAAGGCCCAATCCCATTTCACCCCTCGCCCCTACCACTGAGCCCTTACCCTCTGTGTTGCACATTCATGTCTAGGGGTAAGGTGTCCCGATTGTTGTTGAGATGGCGAGGTAGGGAGAAGTGTTAGGGCTACGTGACCCTCCAAACGGAGGTTTTTCAGATACAGTCCAGACAGAGTTATGAGAAAAAAAGAAATTAAAAACGGCAAAATGGCTGAACAAGTGACCAAAGAAACCCACAAATGTGAGAATTTTCCCCATTAAAAATTACGATAACCACTGTATTATCTTAGTTTAATGTCCTTTCAGTGTATTATGGTCCTTTTCTTCATAACAAGTACAGAAAATAGCTAGTAGTGTGTTGATGTCTCAGTAGCTAGCTAGCTAATTTTCCCATTCCACCTTAAATGGTGCAGCAGTTACATTCTGACCATTTCATTACTTGTTAGCTGCTACATAACACCTGGTAGCTTCAGGTACCAAACAAGTCTTGGCTGATCAGACACATTCTGGGTTAAAGGGAAAACTGTGAAAATTTGCCTTTGGGCCAAACAACTGCTTTAAATCCTGACCAGACTTACCGTCCAGTGGAGTGTTCATGCAGCCCACCTCGTAGAAGCCTGCATTCCCCTCACAGCAGATCACCTGTAACACAACGTATTTAGAAGTATACATCCAGAGGTGGGCAGTTCTCATGACTCATTTACATGGATTTGTCCTTTCCTGAGTACATAAGTATGTAATCATACAAAGTGCAGAAGTATATAAAGTGAGTAAAGAAATCATTCAGTTACATTTTAGTCCTTTGCTTTGTTTTAACGTTCAATTCTGTTTTGTTGGTTCAGCTCACACCTCTGACTTTGGAGCTCTGACATTATATTTCATCATATAGAGAAGAACAGAGTATCAAACTTCAGTTTCTATGCTGATATATGCTGGATAAATCCAAACCGTGCAGCACCAGAAACACAGGTTTTCTCTCCCCAAGGTTCTTACCAGAGTTTTGCCGTTTGGTACTCTTTCTCCCCTCCGGTCCACAAACATAGTGTCGATCTCATTTCCATCACACGATATCAGCTTGTTCCGCTGTCCTTCGTACTGCAGCGAGCACAGAGAAACAAACACTCATTTTACCTGAACACAACAAGTTTAAACTGTCCTGACTTTGTAGTAAATCCAGAGAAAAATCTGTTCTAATCTACAGAACCAGGAAAACACTCCTGAGCTTTTTACAAAAACTTTCATTTTTTAAAACTGAAAGAGCAAAAGCATCTCATTTTGGTTACTGAGGTTAAGACTGGAGTTTTAGAGGTTTAGAACATTTGTATTACATATATATATATAGTACATAAGGGACATGTTACATATAGGTAATTACATTTATAACAAATAAGATATCGTTATATATATCGTATATATGACATCTTTATTACACATAAGTATGTATATATAACATATATAGGACATATTATACACAGGTACATCAGTCCATCAGCTTCTCTGCATACTTTGTTACCCTGTTCTTCAGTGGTCAGGACCCCCACAGGACCCCCAGGTATTATTTGGGTGGCGCATCCACTGGTCTGAGTGGATCAGACACAGCAGTGCTGCTGGAGTTTTTAAACACTGTGTCCACTCACTGTCCACTCTATTAGACACTCCTGCCTTGTCAGTCCACCTTGTAGATGTAAAGTCAGAGACAGCAGTTCATCTGTTCAGGACGCTGCCCACAGGACGCTGTTGGCTGGATATTTCTGGTTGGTGGACTATTCTCAGTCCAGCAGTGACACTGAGGTGTTCAAAAACTCCAGCAGCACTGCTGTGTCTGATCCACTCAGACCAGCGCAACACACACTAACACACCACCACCACGTCAGTGTCACTGCTATGTTGAGAATGACCCACCACCCAAATAATACCTGCTCTGTGGGGGTCCTGACCACTGAGGTGCAGATGGATGGTGTCTTTTTATATTTACCTCCTCAATAAGTCTGGCTTGTCCCTGTTGCAGCATGGGTCTCATGGCCTTCTGCAGCAGGCCAACAGAGCCTGGGTACAGCATCCTCCGGCCAAACGAGTGAGCTATAAGATAGCTATACACACACACACACACACACACACACACACACACACACACACACACACACACACCATTTATAAGTATCTATAAATAATATCTTTCTCTGAAACTGCAGTTATTTGTGATTACATCTTGTTTTTTTCACAATATCTGTATTAATGACTCAGTTTATGCTGCAGCTAACTGCTGCTTAATTTCTCTTCAGCACGATCAAAAACAGAAATTATATTCCTGCAGCCTGTTTGGTCAGATTCTGAAGAGGAATGTGTCCAGTCCAGTGGATCCAGTGTTATCACAATAACACAATCTCTCTCGTTTTACTTCTTAAGGGAACGTGGTAGTAGTGTTTGTACGTTTGTGTTACCTAATGATGTGGCACGGTAGTGTTCGTACTGAATTCAGCAGACTGTCTGTGGCCCCTCTGTGTTTGGGCTCCGGCTTCAGCAGCGAGACGCCCCCCTTAGACAACTTCCTGTTAACACAGCAACAGTCCGTCAGCAACAATGAGTAGGAATGGTTATCCAAATATACAAATGTTTAAACTTAAAGGGGAACTCCACCGAATTTGCAAAATAATCATTCAAGCGTTTAGATGTAAACAAAATCATTCAGAGTGCTTTGGTGTGAAATGCGACCTTCTAGAGAAATTTACAGTCAAATTTGTTCACCATTGGTACTAGGAACCAGACGTCCGTATGTGTACACTACAAAATCACAATTTTATTTGCAATACAAAATGACCAGTGAACTTACATGTGTCTTATAAGGTTTTATATGTCATGCTGATAATGTTTTTGGGTACTATTTTTCCTTGCAACGCCCTGCATGTACCTCTCCACCCCGCACGCCTTTTGTGCTGTTTCGGTTGGCGGTGTTGCGTCACACGGTGTCAGCAAAACTCAGAGCTTACTGTGAGAAACATTATTCAACAGAGGAACCGTGACAGACCACAGCTTCACCTCGCTGTCCTACCCCGTAAACAGGTGAGTACTATAGTAAACAGGTAGTCCTATAATGGTGACCAACTCTGACTCGGTAAATTTCTCTAGAAGGGCACATTTCACACCAAACCACTCTGAATGATTTTGTTTACATCTAGACCATTGAATGATTAAGCCATTTTGCAAAATCGGTGGAGTTCCCCTTTAAAACTTAGTATCGTTTCTTTAAATGGGGAATCTGAATAAGGCATGTGTGGTCCGGGATAAAAAAATAATTAATTAAAGAATTAAATAAATTGTGTTTGATCCATTGTAAGTTTTTGACTAAGAGTACAGAGCAGTAGAGAATGTGAGGAGTAGCTTATAGTCCACCAGACACCAAGAGAAATTACCTCCAAACAAAGCTGTATATGGAAGATTTTACAGAGCAAGTTGTTCTCATCACTGTTTTATAGATCAGCTCAACCATCAGGTATGGCCCACCTCTTACAATACAATGATAAATCTTAAACCTTCTATATCAATTTTTTTAATCATCAATGCTTCTAATGTTTTTCTCTTTGAATATATCTGTTTATATATACACCTAAATAAACTGCAGAAACACAGTCTTATATAGTCTGGAGGTGCAGCTACCCAGAATTCTTTACAGTTTTGATTTCTGTTTATTACCTCTTACTTCTCAAAAGTTCTATTATGGATGCATTTTGTATGTTTGTGTTATTTTAGCTATGATAGAGTTTTGTGCTCAGATTCATCAGTTCAGCCTGTATTTCTGTTACATTAATATGGACCATTAATATTGGGTTCTGCAGTGGAACATCTGTTTCTTTTGTCCTTTCGCTGGGAGATTGCGAGTTTGAATCCTGGCGCTGCCACAACAAAAAAAAAAAGTCGCTAATGTTTTCAAATGCTAATAAAATATAAGGTCGCCAATATCGGCCTGATAACATCAGCCTACCAAATATCAGTCGAGGCCTAATCTGGATGTCAAAAATGATTAAAGTATCCATGTCAATCAGCAACACAGACAGACAGACAGATTATAGAGCTGTAAAAGTTTGAACACTCCCAATTCCAATTCCACTGCATGGTACCGTCTCGACTCGCCTTTCTTGGTTTTCCATTTGGCAAAAGTTGGCACCTGGTGCCCAGTGCCTCCATCGAGGTTCCAAGCGAGCTGAGCCCATACCAAAGGGTGAGGTAAAAGCGCTACAGACGTACTGATTGGTCGGAGAGAATCACTAAACACATATGCTAGTGTTATGCATATATGAGATGCTAGCAGGCTAGCGTAGCCTCTTGCATCGCCTTTTTTGAGCGACCAGAATCGTCTGAACTCTGATGTAGTTTTTTCCCAAAACTCTCCAGTTTTTTTTCTTCAACAGTCTTTTGTGTTGCTGCCATCAGACTATTCTGAACAAAATTTGTCTTCCTCACGTCTTGGCAGTTTCATTTGGCGTCGCTATGACGACCAGCATTGAGGAGGCGCTATACCTGCAGTGGAACACAAAGTGGCTGGTACCAAAAGCGAGTCGAGTCGGTACCGTGGAAAAGTGGCTTTAACAATATACAGTGCATGTCATTTGTCTAGAGATGCCCACACTTCTGTACACGACTGTTAAAGGACACACACACACACACACACACACACACACACACACACACACACACACACACACACTTACGGATTGCTGACTTCTTTCCAACTGAAATCTGCCGGCCAGTGTGAGAAGTCAAAGTCATAGCTGGCGAGTTTTTTCTGAAGGGGGCGGAGAACAAAAAGCGCCACAATTAATTACGTCAGTGCTCTGAGTTGGTCTCAGTGGAGATGCTGCTATGACGTTGCCGAGGACTCACCTTGTTGCTGGGCGTGTGGTTCCTCCTGGTCTCCTCCAGAATGCTGATGAACTGAAGATACTCAGGGTTTCTCCAGCGACCCCAGCCTACCAACACACGCAGTCAAATAAGACTGCAGGTTATTCTACTGACCAGGTCCAAACTACACCACAGATTTTTCAGGACAGCGAATGTCCAGGGTGGCAAACTCTGGATGATCTGTATTTTATCATAATTATTACTATATTAATACTATATTACTAAATTTTTATTGAAATATCAGTACTTATACTTTTACTCGATTACATTGTCATACCTTAGTATTTGTTGCAAACCTCAAAGACCTGGAGATGTTTCTCCTGCCAATCATTTGATTTGTGTTTTCATTAATTATTTTTTATCAAAACATAAAATCCAATTTATTTCAGTGTAAAATTTAAATCAAATTTGCCACAACTATGCTAACTTATCTTTCAGGATTAATAGTAAACTATTTCCTCAACAAAAATCTATGTATTAATATGTTCTAAAAATCTGTTTTTTCTTTTTACTTTTATATACAGTCGTATGCAAACGTTAGGGCACTCTTGGTCAAATTCCATGTTTTGCTGATTTATGAAAATAAGTTAACATATCTTCGACAGAGAACACAGTTTTGCACATTTTAATACACAATTACTGTTTATTTGCTGAATTTAATGTGCTGGGAATTTTTTTTTAACCTTAAATGTGGCCTGAGCAAAAGTTATGGGATATTTTATATTTTATGTATTTTTTCCAATATGTTAAACTCAACACATACATAGAAATGGTGCACAATCATATTTAAGTGAGTTCTTACCAGTAACAGTTCAAACCTTTGCATACGACTGTATTTAAGTATGTTTAAATGTAGATACATTTTACCTCCGTGCCTCAACTTTTATTGAATAAAATTTTGATGCATATTTTTCAGCACAATTTCTCTGTACTTTTTCCACCCTTGATAACGTTTGCTTAAAAATACCTATTCCTTACTACCTTATCAAATCGTATTATGACAGAGCACTAAAGCACTGTATCATCATTAGACTTGAAGGCATTTTTATTGTACAAAATATCATATTTCACTTTTCTGAGGTTTCGCAAACAAGGTATAAGCAACAAAATGCACCAGCACATCAGCCACATTTAAAAAAGGCTCTGGAAAGTTGACTATAATGATTGTTTGAGATTTAGTGTTTGTAAAACAACCTAATCAAGAAGAAACAGAAGGAAAAACTGAACTATCAGTAAAAAAAAATTAATAAAATAATACGACGGCATAATGTATTGAGGTCTAATCAGCCAACAATCACTGTGCAGTTTATGCAGTTATTATATGCTTTCAGAAGCACTAACGATACTAAAAAAATATGCTAAAACATGTATCGTGACAATGATATCATATTGCTTATTGTCAACCTGGAATCAAACAGAAAATGTTGTGAAGAGTTATGATACTGTATAAATCAATCAGCTCACCTCTTAGACAGGCTACTCCCAGCAAACACACCAGCACTGTGCCGACATACTGAGTGACCGGAACTAACTTGCTGCTGCAGATATAGCCTGAAACACAGCAGGTCAATATTTCATCAGAGAAAGTTACTGCTAACAACGTTCCACAGTTCCAACCTCGCGATGTGATTGGCTGAGAAGCATGTATTACTTTCATTCTTAACATCATTTGAGCACAGCAGCTGCCCACATTGTGGGAACATTTCATGATGAATGGACCAACAGAAATGCTCCAAAAACGACTTCATACTGACTTACATTAAAAGTTAAGAATGTTCTTTGCCTTCTCCTGTAAAGCTACTATTTTAGAGACACCTGTTTTCTTAGATAGCAATAAAATGTAAGTTAATAACTGCATAGTTGTTTACATCACTGTATTATGACCACCTCCTTGTTTCTGCGCTCATTGTCCATTTTATCAGCTCCACTTACTGTATAGGTGCACTTTGTAGTTCTACAGTTACAGACTGTAGTCCATCTGTTTCTCTGCATACTTTGTTAGCCCCCTTTTACCCTGTTCTTCAGTGGTCAGGACCCCCATGGACCCTCACAGAGCAGGTACTATTTGGGTGTTGGATCATTCTCAGCACTGCAGTAACACTGACGTGGTGGTGTGTTAGTGTGTGTTGTGCTGGTACGAGTGGATCAGACACAGCAGTGCTGCTGGAGTTTTTAAACACTGTGTCCACTCACTGTCCACTCTATTAGACACTCCTACCTTGTCAGTCCACCACTCAGACCAGCGCAACACACACTAACACACCACCACCACGTCAGTGTTACTGCAGTGCTGAGAATGATCCAACACCCAAATAGTACCTGCTCTGTGAGGGTCCATGGGGGTCCTGACCACTGAAGAACAGGGTAAAAGGGGGCTAACAAAGTATGCAGAGAAACAGATGGACTACAGTCTGTAACTGTAGAACTACAAAGTGCACCTATATAGTAAGTGGAGCTGATAAAATGGACAATGAGTGTAGAAACAAGGAGGTGGTCAGAATGTTACGCCTGATCAGTGTACATTCAGTTTACATTCTAGAGTCTGTATTTCTGACCTTTGTTCCAAAGTGAAAAAATGACGAAAGTGGCAAAAAAATGCCAAAAAACTATTTTTCTTTCTTCAAAACAAAACTGTGTGCATAACAATGACTTTGAATCCAATTCAAATCATAATATAATATCTCTCATTTTGCTTACAAGCTAAAATGTGGTATGAAAGACTAGAATCCACAGAATCCACTTCATTTCACAAGATTTCTTAGCTTGTTTGATTGAACTGAGAGAGCAAAACGACTAATACATAAGTAGACAATCTACTAACTAA
Organism: Colossoma macropomum; assembly: GCF_904425465.1. Classification (NCBI taxonomy): domain Eukaryota; kingdom Metazoa; phylum Chordata; class Actinopteri; order Characiformes; family Serrasalmidae; genus Colossoma; species Colossoma macropomum. The sequence continues at coordinate 40,385,982 of NW_023494785.1, forward strand.
CCAATGCAAACAGTTACAGCACCAAAGTGTTGGAGTACACTCTTAAAAAAGAAGGTTCTTCAAGGGTTCTTTAGTGAAGGAAATCGTTCTATATTGACCGTGAACAATCAAAGAAAGATTAAGATTAAAGGGTTCTCTGCATCGTGAAACGGCTCTTCAGATTGATGAGGAATGTGCTATCGGTGGTTCTATATAGAACCTTGCTGAAAAGGGTGCTGTATAGCACCAAAAAGCGTTCTTCTATTGCAAGCCTGACATCTTAACAATAGCAGAACCCAGAACCATTTTCAAAAAAGTTCTACATAGAACCATATACAACACAGCATGAAATGGTTCTACATGCTTAAAAAAAAGATGGAAAGTAAAGGGAATGGTTCTATTTAGAACCATGAGTTATGTATAGAATCATTTTATGCTTAATTGGTTCTTTGCATGGTGAAATGGTTCTTCAAAGTGATGGAGAATGTCTTGTATATATGAAATGGTTCTATGTAGCACCAAAAAAAGTCCTTCTATTGTTGTGATGTCAAGCTTGTAACATTAGAAGAACCCTTTGTTGGCGCCACATAGAACCATTTTCAAAAAGGCTCTATACAGAACTGCATACAACACATTCTCCATCTCAAGAACCATTTCACAACAGAAAGAACCCTTTATGCATGTATAGAACCATTTCATGCTTAAAGCGTTCCTTGCATTGTGAAATGGTTCTTCAGATGGAGAATGTGTTGTATATGGTTCTGTGTAGAACCTTTTTGGTGCTATATAGAACCATTTTCAAAAAGGTTCTATACAACACATTCTCCATCTCAAGAACCATTTCACAACGCAAAGAACCCTTTAAGCATTATATGGTTCTATACAGAACTAATGGTTATAAACAGAACCATAGCTTTACTAATGAACCCTTGAAGAACCATCTTTTCTAAGATTGTGTGTAATGGTTCTTCAAATTGATGGAGAACGTGTGTATGATTCTATACACTCTTAAAAAAGGTTTCTTCAAAGATTCCTTAGTAAAGACAATGGTTCTGCATAGAATCCTGATTACTCAAAGAACCATTTGCATGCTTAAAGGGCTCTTTGATGATGCAAAGAACCCTTTAAACACAGAGACGTCTTTTTGAGTGTTCATGGTTCTACATAGAACCATTTACTTTACTACAGAACCCATCATTTTTAAGTCTACAGTACAAATGCTTTTGTTCTGCCAGGCTAAAGAAGCTAATACGACACCGTAAATCACATTTAATTACCTTTCATTCACAGCGACTCAGCAGCTGCGCAGCTCCTGCAGTTACTCAGCGATATTCTATGTTTCTTCAACAGCAGCATTATATCATATATATATATATATATATATATATATATATATAACCTTTTTCAGTCGGTTCCTAAACTAGTCATCTAACCGGAACAGAGGATTCGGTTCCACAGCGGAGCCCATCTGTACGAAGCCACCTGACAAAGAGCTACATGTGATGCGGGCTATTACACAGACGAAGCGCGTTAAAGAGATTAAGCAAACAGATGGAACAGGCCGATGGTGTAACAGTATTATTAACACATGACTCATTTGATATGATTAGACTCAATGAGACAACCATTATACCGTAAGCACTTCGTGTAGTGAAAGAAAACCATCATCTATTATTCATGTCCACATCCTCGTCGCTGTGGACGATCTGGGAGGTCCCGAGAACTGGATCTGGAACCTGGGTTAAAGATAGTCTGGCCAAAAATTGTACTTTTTGTCAGCAGAGACATATTTGGTGTCTATAGTTGGTTTCACTAGTTCTGCACTGGAGCTACGATGCTATTGTAGCTGACAAGTAATAGAAACTAATGTCCACCAAACTTGGACATTTGTCCCTTTACAGATAACAGTGTGTCATAGACGCTAGCAGGGCTGCACGATAAATCGTAATTTTTTTATCATTATCATGACGAGTTTCTGTGATAAACACATGGCGAGAGCGGCGATGCCAGAACAGATCTGCCTCAGAAATGGCTCTTCAGATTGATGGAGAACGTGCTGTAGATGGTTCTATATAGAACCTTTTTAAAAAGCGTCCTATATTAGCACCAAAAAATGGTTCTTCTATTGTTTCGATGTCAAGCTTGTTACAACAGAAGAACCCTTTTTGGCACTATATAGAACATTTCACATTGCAAAGAACCTTTTTATTATGCCAAGTAGGAGTGGGAATCTCTAGGCACCTCACGATTCAATTACGATTCAGAGGCTGTGATGCGATTATAAAACGATTATCGATGCATCTTTTTTTTTCTATACAGGATTTCTATTCTCTCACTGTGTGACGACCTGGTACTTTTAAAGCAAAGTATCTGTAATGATCCATAATGAATTTACTTCCAATATCTGTCATTAATAAAACAAATGGAAGTGATGTGGCAAGTGAACTAGAAGGCTCTCATTCAGTGCTCTTAATTGGAGCACAAGATGCTGCTGCCACTCATCTGTGATAAAATGCGCAGTTACAGTGAAATAAGATCCTGTGGTGATGGATGTCCACACAGCACGTTACAGCTTTTCGACCCGTTTTCTTTAGTGATTTTATAACTTCGGTTTTGGTCTCGTTGTAAAGAGTGGGGGGGTCGCTGTGTCAGTAAAGTATCTTTGAGATGGGACGTGTGCAGCATAGCGCGAAAGCCCTGGTTCTCAACGACTGAGAACTGACGTGCAGACTGCAGGTCATACAGCAACGCAGACTTGTCTGGCTAGTACTGAACAAAAAGGCAAAGAGACAGACGAACATTTGGAGACAAATGGACTTACTCGTATTTATAAGCAGCACAGTTGGTTTCCTGGTAAGTTAAATCTGCAACGAGAGACTGTCACACACTAAAAAGTTACGAAGATGAAGTCGCTTCTCTTTCGAATTTTCCTGTTCCACCTTAAATGGTGCTACATTTACATTCAGCGCCTCTGTCAGAATTTAAGGTGGAACGGGAAAATTCGAACAAGAAGCTGGAGAATAAGAAGCAACTTCAGCCTCATAAAATGGTCAAACGTTGAGAGACCTTTTACAAGAAACTGTTCTACTTTTGAGGAAAAGTGTCCAGGCGGAGATGGGAGGAAAGCGGCTAAAGCTTAAAGCAGAGCGAAGAAAATCTGAGTTTTCTTTTTATATTTTTGTCCTATACTAGGACATCAGCACATACTGACACGTACTGGACATTAAATGTTGCGGCTCCCAAAGTGGTTTGATTTTTGTTGAAAGGACAAAATGTCTCTTCTTATCATTTGTGTTGTGACTCCTGACCTAACCTGGCTTTAATGCAGAGGGAGCCGGTCGGATTTCTCACTCTTCCAACTGTGTCTTTGTTATGTGCCGCCGCAGACTGTCCGGGCGTTGCACTTCCGCACTTCCAAGTTCCACCTTTTGCGTTCCGTCAACATCACGTTATAAATTAAATATTTAGAAAATTGATTTTTGACATTCGTGAACGGATTCAGAATCTTTCACGTCTGCATCGCTATGCATCTAAGAATCGATTTTTCCCCCCACCCCTAATGCAAAGGGTTCTTTGAGGGTTTATGGTTCTACATAAAACCATTTTCTTTACTAAAGAACCATTATTTTTAAGTGTGTACATCTGCAGTAAAGAGGGACCTTTATACGTTATATTTCTGGCTAAACCCTTTATTTAGTTGTGTGTTTACCTTTTCTATACAGATAGCAGAGAATGAGAGGTGAGCTGTAATAGGACAGGGACCACAGCGCTGAGGCCTGCAGAGAAAAAACAAAACAGGACTTTGGTCACTCTTAGGACAGACATATGACTCTCAATGCAAACACATGAATAACAGGTCTTAAATGTATGAAACCTGAATGGTTATATTTCTATAGTCTCACTTCAGACAGTGAAGACGTGGTTTCTTATGCAACAGGAAGGTATATCATGACTTAAATGTTTAATATCTTACATCATATTAGTCAAGAAAGTGGGCGGGGCTTGTCCTATCATAGTAAAGTGGAAGGAAAGGGCCAGAGTAAAGTGGGCAGAGGGAGGCGGGGCTTATCCGATTATAGAGTGTGCTCCATGTACCTGCCCAATCTCGCTGCATTTTACTTGGCGGGAAGGACGGAAAACCTCATTTAGACGGAGTGTCAGCAGCGTTTTTATATCGGCTCATAAGTAAATTGTTGCATAATTGTAAACTGTCAACGATTAAAATAAAAATGTCACTAGAAAAGTCACAGAAATTGAGATTTTACCAATATTTGCCAGGGATTTCCTGTGTTCTGATATGATGCAACTCAGCTGGAGCTTTTGAGCGGCAAAAGAAGCACGCACCGGATCGTGTGTCGTTTATAAATGGAGTGAAAAACAAGCCCACATGGCACAACCGGCACACATGCATGGTGGATACAGCAGTGCTATAAAGTAATTTAAGAGATTACAGCGGGTGGGGCATATTCTATACACACCCATCCTCAAACAGCTGTTTTTATTTTTTTTCATTTTTTTATTTCTGGGGCTTATTTTGTTAGAGCTCAGGCACAGCAGTCATTAAAAAATGTTCTGAGCTTTTATCGGGAGGAAAACCTTGTATCTCCAAAATGGTAACTTTACAGTAGATGGAAAAAACCTACTTTACTTTTAATGTAAGTCAATGGAACCAGAATTTTTTTGAAGGAGATTTGGGCCGTTTCCTTTGGTCCATTTATTATGAAATTTACATACAATGTAAATTTCAAAGAGACATTTTCAAATTATGTCAAAAACTGACTAACGATACAAGGTTTTCTTCCGACAGCAGCGATATGTTTAGTAGTTGTCAGGAGTGGGACTACAGCGGTTGATCTTATTCATTTTAATCCTGTTTATTTTCATTTATTATTTTATATTATTTACTTTATATATTTATTTATATATATATATATATATATATATATATATATATATATATATATATATATATATATTTTACTTTTTTCATTTAAACAAACGCGTGATGTTTCCAAAGTCGGTGAGTAATCGTGCTGAATAACCCTAATCTTAACATCGACCAAAACAATCATGATTATGATTTTTTGCCATAATCGAGCAGCCCTACCCCAAACTTACCCAACCGAGGATGTTGTCCGTGTGCCTTTCCAAACTTCTTGGCAGGTAATCCCAACCCTGAGAATGAACAGGAACATTTTTTATTTTAATTAATTAAACCAGATATTAAATAAGCTAAGTAGCTCGTTTCGATTATCTTGATAACAGACTCAGTATCTGAGCTTCCAGCTGTATACTTAAGCTATCTTACTGTAATACAGCACAACCTTGAAGTTCACACTGAGACGCAGCTTCCTATTCGCTGGCTTCTTGTACGAATTTTCCCGTTCCACCTTAAATTGTCACAACTGCTGCACCATTTAAGGTGGAACGGAAAAATTCGAACATTTCAGCCTCGTCACACTGAGACAAGTTAGAGACACCCTTTTTCTATTTAAGAGCTAAAACAACACCTAATTAAACACGTTTCCAATTTATTTACATTCATTTATAACTGGCATTAGCCTGCTGGCTAACGCTAGCTAGCTATCCCCTTCACTGTCAACACAAAATCCTGCACTTCCGGTGCTGCTCGCACGAATTGAAAGCCAGTTTTCAGCCGTTTCGGGAGCTGTTAGAGAGGAGAAGTGTCCATACCCGCCTCCCTGCTCTTCCTTCGGGTCGGGGCTGCTGAGGTGGACGGTGAATCCGATGCAGGCTGGGCCCGAACAGGCAGCGGAGCCACAACCAGCCGGCCATCGTTTCTCGGTCGACGGCTACGGAAGCCGGAGTGGCTGAATTGAGCTAATTCAAAACATTCCAGCTCTGTGCGCTAAAGGTGGCGGTTGTCGGCAGGGATGGGTTGGACGATACCACCGATTCGATCCGATACAGAGGCTGCGTCCCGATATCGATACTTTTAATAGCGTCTGTGCACATAAAGGGAGATTACCCTAGTTTCTTTTCACTACTATACAGAATGACATACAGGCTACACATTGTAAAAAGATGGCTCTAAATGGGTTCTTTAGTAAAGGCAATGGTTCTATTTAGAACCACAAGTTCTATATACACTCTTTAAAAAGATCGTTCTTCAGATTTTAGTAAAGGCAGCGGTTCTATTTAGAATCACAAGTTCTACATAGAAACATTTTGCTGTTGTCAGAGGAAAACCTTGTATCTCCATTTTTGCCGTTTTTCAGTTTCTGACACAATTTGAAAATGCCTGTTGCCCTTTACATTATGTATATATAATGTATATATAATGTATATCTCATGAAGAATGGACCAAAGGAACGTCCCAAAATTACTTGGAAAAAAGACTGGTTCCATTGACTTACATTAAAAGTAAAGTAGGTTTTTTCCTTCTCCTGTAAAGTTACCATTTTGGAGATACGAGTTTTTCTTCCTTTGCATGCTTAAATGGTTCTTTGCATGGTGAATAGTTCAAAACAAATGTCTTTCTGTTTATTTTAAAATTAGGTTTTTCAAACTAATGTCCAGCTGCCACATGTTGCCCACTGACTTCTATTATAGCTATGCAAGAAATTAACAGTGTTACATGTTTGAACGAACCCAATATTACACAAAGCTTATAAAACAAATAAAAAAGTGCAGTTGTGTCCAAACATTTGTGGCCGAATTCCACATTTCAAACATATTATTTTGATTTGGGGTGCAAAAAAGTAAGTGAAAACCTTTTAAAAATAAAATATAAAATACTTCATTTTTGATTAACTTAAAAAATAGTAATTGTGGTATGTGCAAAAGTTTGGATGCCCTTGCAGTTGTAAAGTCTCAAAATCAAATTAACTTGTTAGGGCTTGATCAATTCTTTGGGCAGGTCAAGAACTGACTAAGAACTGACTGGCTAAAACTCAACAACCATGGGCTCCTCTAAGCTGCTGTCTGAGGATCTGAAAATAAAGCTAATTGATGCCTTCAAAGCAGGGAAAGGCTATAAAAAGATATCAAAGCACTTCCAACTCAGAGTTTTCACTGTCTGAACTGTCATTAAGAAATGGCAGTTAAGGGGAACTGTGGAGGTCAAGGCCAGATCAAGGCAGTGTAGGTAGAACTGCAGCCAGAACTGTTCATATGCTGCTCAAAAAGGCAAAGCAAAACCCCCACATGACAGCAAAAGACTTGCAGGAACGTTTAGCTGATACAGGAGTGGTGGTGCACTGTTCTGTGCAGCATTGCTTGCACAAACATGATCTGAATGGAAGAGTCATCAGAAGGAAACCTTAACAGTGACCTCTTAGAAAAATGAACTCTTTGGCCATAATCACCAATGGTATGTTTGGAGAAAAACGGAGCAGCATTTGATGAAAGGAACACCTTGCCAACTGTTAAGCATGGCAATGGATTTATTATGCTTTGGGGTTGTGTGGCAGCCACTGGCACAGGGAACAGGTAAACAGGAAGGATGGGTAAAAAGTCCTAAAATAAGAACAGAGGGACTCGTAGCTGGCTACAAAAGGTGTTTGCAAGCTCACTGAAAAAAAATGCTTAAAGATTGTTTTAAATTCACTTGATTCAAATGTGTACATTGTCTTCATATCTTACGTTACATCATCATAATTACTATGTATAAGTACTTAATTAACTTGCTTAAGTTCAGCATTTTTTCAGTGCTGTGATATCTGCCAAAAGGGGGCATTAATGATGTATTATTATGTCCAGACTTTTGCACATAAATACATATTTTGGGAACTTGAAGCCTTGAAGCATCCAAGGTGGCTCCTCATGAAGCAAATTGAGGACTTTGCTATAAATGGCTAAACTCACCAGTGATAAACTACCACCTACAAGCAGGCAAATAGACTGGAAACAAAACACTAGACAGTGATTTAATAAAGGCCTTGATTTATGCCTTTTAATTTTGTTCTCTTTTTAATTTATGAGGTCCTGAATGGAATTCAATAAATTAACCAAAACCATGTGACTCACTCCCTGGGTCGCACAGTTTAGGTTGAAAGACAGAGAAATCCAGAATGATTATTTGTTACAATTTAATCAGTGTTTACAGTTATCAGTACTACATCATTATATACAGTAATCAGTAAATATATAAAAGATGGCTTGCTAACATAAATTATTTCAGATTTATTGGCAATTCACATCACATGCTCATTCTTCTGAAAACACTTAATCACAGCACGGGTCATATCTGAAAGGAAAAGACACACACAGACACACACACACACACTAATGAGAGTCTGATATTAACATTTAATTAATTTTCCAGCGCTTTTTTCAACCTAATGTCCATCTAACACAGTTGTATTATTCCATCAATTAACACGGACAATAATTTTGACACCTTTCCCTGCACTTAGAAATGAACACAAAACTCACTGACTTGAAACATACTTATAATACAGTATTGTGTATAAGTGATTAATGTTCCAGTCAAAACAGCCATTAAGTATAAGTCATTCATTTTTCAGCATCATTAAACAATCAGGAAATATATATTTAACAGATAATTACACATAAGCATCAACAACTAAAAATAATATCTGATACCAAAATTACTTGGAAAAAATTCTGGTTCCATTGACTTACATTAAAAGTAAAGTAGGTTTTTTCCTTCTCCTGTAAAGTTACCATTTTGGAGATACGAGTTTTTCTTCCTTTGCATGCTTAAATGGTTCTTTGCATGGTGAATAGTTCAAAACAAATGTCTGTTTATTTTACACATAAGCATCAACAACTAAAAATAATATCTGATATTTCAGTATTTACTGTGTCCACTCTTTACCTTTATTACAGCTTCCATTCTTTTCAGGAGACTCACTTTCAGTTTCTCAAAGAAATCTGCAGACACACCTTCAAAGTTCAGTCTTAGAGGTTGGTTGCACTTTCTGCTTCTTGAGTTTGGGATTTTGAGTAATTTTCCATTAAATATATGTTTTCTGCTTTTTTCCTGACACTGAAAAATGAGTAACTTGCATTTAATGGCCATTTTCACTGGAAATTGAATAAACCAAAGGGTAGTCACAGAATTCGGCAACTGTCCATTGACTTCTACACTATATGGCCAAAAGTATGTGGACACCTGACCATCACACCTTGCTTGTTGGACATCCCATTCCAAAACCATGGTCGTTAATATGGAGTTCCCCCTCTTTACAGCTATAACAGCCTCCACTCTTCTGGAAAGGCTTTCCACAAGATTTTTGAGTGTGTCTGTGGGAATTTGTGCCCATAAAGTCAAAAGGGCATTTGTGAGGTCAGACACTGATGTTGGACGAGAGGGTCTGGCTCACAAACGACGTTCTAGTTTATCCCAAAGGTGTTCAGTGTGGTTGAGTTCAGGGCTCTGTGCAGGCCACTGGAGTTCCTCCACACCAAACTCATCAAACCACATCTTTATGGAGCTTTTGTTGTGCACTGGGGCTCAGTCATGCTGGAAGAGGAAGGAGTCTTCCCCAAACTGTTGCCACAAAGCTGGAAGCATAGAATTGTCTGAATTGTATTTGAAAGCTGCATCACACTTCATTAGAATTATAGGGCCCAACCCCAACAGCCCCAGCCTATTATCCCTCCTCCACCAAACTTTGACACCATGCATTTCAGTAGTGGCATCCACCAAAACCAGATTTGTCCATCAGACTTCTAGACAGTGAAGTGTGATTCTAGAGCCAGTAACAGAACATAGGTGATTTTGCTACATGCTTCAGCACTCGGCAGCTCCACTCTGTGAGTTTTGTGGTCTATTGCTTACTGGCTGAGCTTATGTTGCTTCTCAATGCTTCCATTTCACAATAATAGCACTTACAGTTGACCAGGGCAGATCTAGCAGGGCAGAAATTTCATGAATTGACTTGTGGCAAAAGTGGCATTCTATAACAGTGTGTCGATTACAGTCACTGAGCTCTTCAACACGACCCAGTCTACTGCCAGTGTTTGTCTATGTGACTGAAACGCTTGTACTCAATTATTAGGAGGGATGTCCACATACTTTTGGCCATAAATGTTTCTTCATGGATTCTTTAGTAAAGAAAATGGTTTTACATAGAAATAACAGAGACCAGAACCATTTTCAAAAAGATTCTACCTAGAACCAAATACAACACGTTCTCCATCAATCTGAAGAACCATTCGGCATGCAAAGAACCATGTAAGCCTCCTGCACCCTTAAAAATATGGTTCCTCAAGGGCTAAATAGAACCATGAGTTATATAAAGAACCATATTATGTTCAATTGGTTGTTTGCATGATGAAATGGTTCTTCAGATTGATGGAAAATGTGTTGTATATGTGAAAATGGTTCTATATAGCACCAAAAAGCGTTCTTTTGTTATGATGTCAAGCTTGTAGCAATAGAACAGCCCTTTTTGGTGCTATATATAGAACCATTTTCAAAAAGGTTCTATATAGAGCCATATACAACACATTCTCCATCTGAAGAACCATTTCTTAATGCAAAGAACCCTTTGTGTGTGTATGGTTCTTTACACTCTTAAAAATGGTTCCTCAAAGGTTCTTTAGTAAAGACAGTGGCACTATAGAGAACCATGAATACTCAAAGAACATTTTGCATGATTAAAGCGTTCTTTGCATCGTGAAAGGGTTCTTCGGGTTGATGGAGAATGTGCTGTGGATGGTTCTATATAGAACCTTTCTGAGAAGGGTTCTACATAGCAGCAAAAAGGGTTCTTCTATTTTCGTAATGTCATTCTCCATCAATCTGAAGAACACTTTCAGGACGCACAGAACTCTTTAATCATGCAAAGGGTTCTTTGAGTGTTCATTGTTCTATATAAACCATTTTCTTTCCTAAAGAACCCTTGAAGAACCATCTTTTTTAAGTGTGTAGTGTATTGTAAGGTTTTGAGTCAGTGAGTGTTCAGTTTGTTCCTAAGTAGAGCAAAACCATGTCAACAGGCAGCAGATAGAGATCAGGATGAAGAACGCTGGAGTTCTCCTTTAATGTTTAGTGTAATGATTAATGGACTGATGGGGCAGCACCAACACTCCTTCCATGGCCTGCGCCAATCATCTCTCACCTGTCTAATTCCTGATACACATCCGTCTCTCCTGTGGGCTTTAGGTCCTGAAGGAGGGGAGGAGAAGGGCATAAAGGGATAAAGAAGGAGAAGAGGATTCCAGATTTATGGTTTGGCAGAGGTTTGTGCTGGCTCATCTGTTAATATTGCTAATGTAAGACTGACAATAAAGAGAGGGCTGGCACACAAACACCCCCTCACACATCCACACACACTCGACAGACTGTAGAACCTGAAATAAAAGTCCTCTTGGAAGAACAGTGATAACTCACCATGTAGATTGCACCATGTGGAGGTGACTATGGGCGAGAAAAACAGAAAGAAAGCACAAAAACAGTTAACGAGAGACTGGTGAAAGAGAGGGGTGAGCAAATGGTGGAGGCAGAGACACCCACACCAGGGCAGGCATGTCAAACTGGGGACCTTCCGGACCAAAGAGCTGCGGAGATTAGCGTTTAACCTCATCTAACACTCTGAAATCAGTTCATGGAGGCCTTACTAATTAGCTGATGAGCTGAATCAGGTGTGTTTAATGAGGCAGTGTGTTGAAGTCTGCATTGTTTTGGCCCGCGAGGACTGGAGCCTGACACTTGTGCGCTGGGGTCTGACCAATATGTCAATTTTTGACACTAATCTAATTCTGAAGCTAAAAAGGACGTTCCATCCCCGCTTTAAATTATGTAACCATGCAAAACAACAATTTGATTTTTTGGTTATTTTTAGTTTTTTAAAGTTTGACATGTTAGGATCTAAATTGTAATTCGAAGCTGCATTACGTTTTCTGGATCTTATGACCAGAGACGTCTCTGGAAGAGATGTGTAATTGCAGACAACATGCGGAAGAATATTCTGTTTTGTGGGTTGTGCTTCGGACCCCTTCCCCGAGCGGATGAATCTGAAGATTGTGAGCATGTTGAAGAATTCAAAGAGAACTAAACTTGTTGAAGGATGTGTCTTCATAACTTTATCAGTATAATGATAAATATAATGTTGATTTTGAGACCTAAACGTCGAGCCAAACCTACTTTTGTGTAAAGGCTTGTGACACCTCTGACTTTTAAATTATTATTTTAAGCTTAAAAGGGTGAATCAGCGTTCATTTCTGTTCTGAATGCAATATTTGAAGCTAAAGTCCACTTTGTAGGCCTTTTTGGCCTACGTTCTCCAATGGGACATACTTTCTTCAAACTGTTGTCTCTCATTAACATATACACTAAAAAAAAGGATTCTGTAATTTTTTAAATTTTTCATGGAAATCAATGACATGTCTGGGCAGGACTCAATAAATATAAACATTGTAGTTCCAGGGTAGAGCTACCCAGCATTCTTTATGGTTTTATGGGTTTTACTTAGTTAGCCAAATCAGCTGCTAGTATTTTTTGATATGTTCATTTTCGCTGTAAAACCATCTGCAATGTGTACTTTACAAACTTAGTTCACATATTTTTTCCACATTCCACATTTATTCGCTCTGTCTACAGTTCTTTAGTACATATTTGAGTTTTTATTTGCTGTCTGAGCTTTTGAAACGTAATATTTAAGAAGCTGTTACGGTTGTAGCCTACTTGATGTTTTGCTCATTCTTTCCTTGACGCGCAGAAACTTCGTCAAGGATCGAATCCCACGTCTTCTATAGTAATTTTTTGTTGAATTCCAAATGACCCTGAGCTCTGCATAAAATTGTGGAGGCAACAAGAGAGGAGAAAATGAATCTAGCTGCATAGATGACGATAACAGCAGGCTAACTAAGAATAAACGCTGGCACAAGCAGCTGTTTAAACAGCTGTTATATTGTCACTTGAGAAAGTGACAATATGAAAATCTACCAGCTTTGAGTCGGCCTCCTCTCTACCCGCCTAATAGACCATCTTCTGTTTTATTTTCTTGTCCACTAATCCGATGAGATCAAATTTGTTGTTCGACATGGTCATGTGACGCAGTATTGTTTTTATGATTGGCTGTTTGAGGGAACTTTACCGAGTTGAGACTATACTACAGTTGCGGCTGAGTTTCGAGTGAGTTGCAGGGCAGCCTTATTAATACTGGCTGTTTGTGCGGCCTTTTTTGCCAATACTAAGAAATGTTAATGGTTAACTTTAATATTGGTTGATATTATCAGCAAAACAATATATCGGTGATGCTCTAATACACAATCTATTCACCTGTCTCAGATCCTCTGGGTTTTCGTAGATGTTCTCCACTTCTCCAGAGTAGTGCGAGAGGGTGTGCTCCACGTCTACATCTACACACACACACACACACACACACACACCACTGAATTAATTTTGTGCACTTCACAGCCTCCGTCCATCATGGCTGACAGTATTCAGATCTATTGCGGACATACTGGAAGGAAAAAAAAAAGACAAATGACAGGACTCACTCCGGCGAAGGGAGCAACGGCCCAGTCTCCATAGCAACACCCCGACAGCCACGGCAATCACAGGCACCAGAAAGAAGAGAAGAGAGAGAGAGAGAAAAAGAGCAGATGGCACAATGCTACCCCCTGGAAGTGAGATAAGAAAAGCAGAGAGAGGTAATGTGAGCAGTCAGGGGCTCCCTGCCGCGCTCCTGCAGGGCCAACACCGTTTGGTGATTCCCCTGTTCAGAAACGTCTGATTCATTTCAGTGGTTAAAGCAACTGGCCAGTAATCAAATATGCCCAAAGTAGTTGATCAGCCAAGACATGTTCGGTGTCTGAAGTTTGCTTCTTTAGTTGTGCTAATGTTAATTGCTAATGTTAATTGTGCTAATGCTAACTTGATTGCCTAAATCATTACACACTTGCCTCTCAAACTGTGTTGAGTTTGTGTCTCTAATAGACTTGCTTTTATGGTTTTGGTTTCATTCTAAACAGTCAGAACCGGTGATGGGAACCAGACGTCTGAAGTGTTTAATGCCTTCAAAGCTCCCTCACAGAGCGTTATTCTATGAAATGGTTGTGAATTTGTTGCCTGATGCCTCAGACATTGTTTTATGATAGCTTTAAGAAAGTCTAAGAGAGATACAACAGGGATACAACAGGGGGAGCTGTATCTATCTATCTACCTATCTGTCTGTCTGTCTCTCTACCTATCTGTCTGTCTATCTGTCTGTCTGTCTGTCTGTCTATCTATCTATCCATCTATCTATCTATACATTGCAAGACACATTATAGACCAAAACAATTTTCTTTTTTTCATGATATAAATTATTGTGATTTTGCTTTACACACACAAGAAGCCTCACATATTCCCTGATAGCACAGTGGGCCAATTTTTGGCAAAGCTGGTGGTCCACTGACGTTTTGCTCAGCATTTTCCGGGCGGCCCACTTGTTGTTAAGCAGAGTAACTGGTTGTTAAACAGTGTCAGCAACAGCATTTTCAATAAAATCATTTTATATCAGGCCTAGTCGTTTTTTTTCTCTCTCAGTTATTTGTAACATTTGTCTTAGTTCTAAAATCAAAGGCTGTGCACATTTAAAATCTGTGTGAGGAGATTAAAAACTAGTTAGAGCTTGTGTGCAGGACAGTAATTTGGGTGGTCCAAGGGTGGACCAGCATTGGCGTTACAGTCGGCAGGGTGCCGACCTAATCAAGCCAGTGGACTGATATTTGCTCGCTATCTATATCACATACTATATAATGATTCATAGCATATTTATTAGAGAAATTAAAATGTGTTTCCCCTTTTACATCAGCTTATATTCTTTTCAAAAACTTGGTAAATTTGAAAGTGTTACAAGTAAATATAGCATTTGGAATTAAACTAAAAAATATTTAACAGAAAACTACACAGAAGCCTCAACAACCAAATTTTATGTATGAGTATACCTACACATATACATATATACACGTGTTTACACACACAAACACACATCTGTTTACATCTCAACCACTGAAATATGAAGGAATTTCGAAAAATCTATGGAATTCCTCTGTGAACTCTTGAAGCTAAAGCATCTTGAAGCCTGTCTATTGACAAGCAAGCAAGTGGCTAAAAGCCTTCATTACTGGTTAGCTACATTAGCCTCATAGCTCCAGTGCAAAACTACACCAAAACATGTTTTGACTGATTGATTTGTGGTAAAATTACCACAGTTTTTAGCCAAATCATCTCTTAATGAACAGTACTTGTAAGCATCTTGGCACAGGAAAACTTTAAATGTGGCCGCTACTGTGGTAAAAAGTCTCGGGTCACTATGTGTGGGGGTGTAGTTGCAGCACTGACCAGCAGGTGTCAGCAGAAAGCCTGTAGAGTCTGTGGTGGGGCTGGTAGGCCGCTCGCTCACACAGCAAGGTCGCTCTTTATAGGACAGGCAGGAGAGAGCAGAAACTGAGATTTACTCACTCTACTTCTGTAAAAAATAAAAGGAGCATCTGTGCTCCAATGTGTTAAAAAGCTCCTGAAGAAACCAAACTCTCAGGTATTGTGAATGGAAAACCCTGAAAAGCAGGCACAGCAGAGAGGGAGGGATAGAGAGAGGGAGGGAGAGGAAGAGGGAGGGAAAGGCATTACGTAATGCTGCTGTCCTCAGTGTATTCAAATTTCCCCCAGTGCCTGTGATGAGGCGATAAGCCTAAACTGGATTTGCATGCGGGCTTGAACTGACATCATCCATGCAAACAGAGCCGCAACGTTTGGACATGTCGTGTTTCAGCTTCTTTGGAAGATGACTAAGGAGATAAAGATGTAATATTAGCCCACTGATTTGAGTCACATGGTCATGGAATCTGCTTATTAGCTACAAGACTATAAAACATGGGCCTTAAAGGGGAACGCTACCAAATTTTCAAAAATTCAACATAATTAAATGGTTGAGATGTAAACAAAGTCATTCAGAGTGGTTTAGTGTGAAATGTTATTAGATTAAATGGTTACGAATACACTGCCTGATATCTGATGCGCTGTTTTATGATAGTTTTGTGATAAAGTTTTGGCTTAAAATGTATTTTGATCCATTTATTTTCATCTATTCATGGTGGAGAGGTACATGTAGGGAGCTGTAAGGCAAAATAGTCCCCAAATAAACCTATATACATCATCAATGCTACATCTAAAAACTCAGACGATGTGTGTAGGTAAGTTAACTGATGGTTTTGGACAGTAAATAAAATGGCTATATTTGTGTTGTAGACATGGTGACCCCTGGTTCCTATCACCACCACTGTAAAGAAGTTTGAGTCAGTAAGTTTCTCCACAATGAACAATTTCACATCAAACCACTCTGCATGACTGTTTACATCGCACAGACTGAATTATTCAGGAATTTCAAAAAAATTGGTGGAATTTCCCTTTAATCAATACTAATGGCAGCAGATTGGCCGTAATTGATGGTTTGAGTCACGGTGGATGAAGTGGTTTCAGAGTGTGACCTGTCTGATGAACCGTGGAATTCCACGGCCTGATCTGATAGAAGAATGATGGTGATTAGATTGAAACCGATAGTTCAGTCAATAACGCTAATATTGCTTATAATGTAAAAATAAAAGAAAGCCAATAGCCATCAGTTAGCATTATGAGAATGACATCATGCTAAATGCCATCCAGCCACCATTCATTGTTAGCAGCATTAGTATGTTTGGGTACCCTTAAAGGGGGATTCCACAGTTTGTTTTGGCACCCCCGGCCAGATTACACACTTTGTTGATTTTTTAAGTGAGAATAAGTGAACACCTCTACAGAGAACACACGCAGGCACATTTTAATGCACAATTACTGTTTATTTGCTAAATTTAACATATTGTGGAAAAAAGTAATAAAATGTGGCCTGTGCAAAAGTTACGGCACATTTTATAGTCTGTTTTTTTCCAATATGTTAAGCTCGACAAACAAAAATAAACCGTGCACTACATTTTGCAGGAATATGTCATATTTATGTGTTCCCTGTAGACGATGTGCTAAAATATTTTCACGTAGAAAATCAACAAAACACGTTATTTGATCAGAAAAACGTATCAAGTCAGAATTGTTCACAGTGATGGTGAAGGAACCAGACATCTGAGACTTTAATGCCTCTAGAAGCTACTGCACAGAAAGTTATTACATGAAATTGTTATGAATATGCTGCCTGACGTCTAAGACATTGTTTAACAATAACTTTGAGATTTCAGCCTAAAACATACTGGACATTAAAGAGGTTCATGGCGAAGAGGCACATGCAGAGGCACTTACTTTTTCAGATCTACTGCTACTTTACCAGCATCATTTGAAAACTCAGAAGACTCGTGTTGGTTCACTGGTGGTTTTGGATAGTAAATAAAATGTGTATATTTGTGTTGTAGTCATGGCGACCTCTGGTTCCCATCACCACCACTGTAAAGACATCTGAGCCTTGTCTTTAATGTCATAGTAGATATGCTGTCTTTGCTCACACACACACACACACACACACACACACACACACACACACACACACACACGTATTTTATCTCTATCTTGCTCCATCAATCCCTGACATTTATAGTATAATGTTTATCTACGGTATAAATTGAAGTTAAAAATCTGCCAGATAAAAATTGTTACAGTATGTAAAATACTGTCATGTCATGTTTCGCTGCCCGTACATTTGTACTGCAGGCATTCTGTCTCCAGTGCATAAGTAAACTCACAGCCACTCCACATTTGGTTGATGTTAGGGGGCCAAGCATTAACACGTCAATGAATATAACTTCAGAAACTGACCGTGTAGAGTTCAAGGCTGAGTTGAGTAATAGTACTGCATTATGTACTTAAATAATTGTACTTCATTATCATGTATTAACTTATTTATTAGGTATTAACTTAGAAGATTTACACTTTGATTGAATATTATTGAATTTAAATAACACATATACTCAATTACATTTCCAAGAGATAAACACACTTTTTACTCTTTATATTTTCATTTAGACCTTCAAAGTCTGTATTATAAACCTCTAAAATGTGGATTCTTTTTCTCTTTCTCTTGCTAACCAGTGTACTGGAATCTATATAGTGTTTATTAAAGCACTCAACCAAATGTATATAATTGTAAAATGCAAATGCCATCTATCTATCTATCTATCTATCTATCTATCTATCTATCTATCTATCTATCTCTGTAAACTCCTCTTCCACTCCTAGAAAATTGACTGATTTCTCTTCCTCAACTTATGGTCTTGTGAATCACTGACAGACAAAAACTGGACTTTACAAATCAGTCTGGTCAGTCTGATCCTGTTTCTGATCCTTTTGCTAGTCAACCTTTGAAGTTATTTGCTTTAGAGAATAAAGCCCTAAATTATAATAATGTCAAATTTCTGAGTGGTGTATGACGCTGTATAAATTCACATTTTAGGTGAAACAAAATGCACAATTGCTTGCAAATTTCCATAATACGCCAACATTAGCCAAAAAGCCCTCTTTGGTATTTATAGGCAGCAGTATCCTGAATTGCCAACCGCAAGCTATCTTTACCACAGTACAAGTTAGGTAATACTGCATTATGGCTGCACAATATGTCTTTGTTAAATGTTATTGAAATATTGGCTTTTGCATTGTTGACATTGCAGACATCAATACTGTAACATTTGCAGACGGCTGTTTTTGGTGTGCAGAGTATGTGACCGGAGTGGATCGGCAGACATTTCTGCTCTTCACTCAAAGCATTCTATAATCACTCCAGCTCCACTCCGGGTTTTCTATTTCTCACTCATTACTCAGACATCAGAGAAAACTCGTCCATGTCCGCCCCACATGATTCATTCTTATGAAATTTTGTTTATGTCTTGAACGTAAGGAGAAGACACCACACGCTTCGTTTCATTTTGATGTAATTTTTGTATGTTAAAGTATGTGGCTAAACGAAAAACTAGTTTGTGCTAATTCTGTGCTTCACAGTTTTTTTTATTTGGCGGGTTTAGGCTTGAAACGCCAGAAAACTGCCAAGGGTAAACAAATGCACATCATTTTAACACAATCTTTTTCATCGTTGTCGACGTCAGGACTAGGTATATGTGCAGATTTTGTTGTGATCGGTGAGAACTTCCAGTATGTAGGTCTGCTGAACAGTTCTGCAGCCCAAACGCTGTGAATGAAAGGCCGTTGTGTGCTGCCACATCCCTCATGCCACGCAGAGGTAGTCAGTGCGGAACAAAGGACTGGCTCATGGGATGGAGCAGCATTAGAGTGATTTTGGATGGAGAGAAAGACGCTCTGACTTTCTAAAAACACTTCGTGCTCTGCAAAATCATGCTATCCCGCTCCTCACTCCGCACCACTCGCACAGTCTGGTGCTGTGAACATGCTCAAACTGCTCTACAGGTGATTAGACACTTGCAAGTAATTTTTATCACACAGATGTCTTTAACTATGTTGTTTTAAAATTCACTTGCCATCAACATATCATAAAGGATGTCATATGCTGTATATCGTGAGTTGTCATGACAGATTTTGTTCAGTAATACTATAAAACAATAAGTGCGTTTACATGCACTCAATAATCCAATCATAATCAGATTTCTGCAGTAATCTGATCATTCGATCGGTCATGTAAACAGCACACTCTGATCAGAGTAAGGGCTGGAAATCCGAGTAAGAAATCTGATAAAGAGGCTGGATTTTAGCTCAGTAATCAGATTTCTCAGTGCATGTGAACTCTTACTCTGATTTCTTTCGTATTTCTCCATCTGCACACGTGCGAAAACAGACGCGAGCAGCATCGCCGTGAGATGCAACAAATCACTTTTGGAGCATCGCTGAAACTACATGCTTGACGAAATTAAAGAAAGTTAGAATTTTATGTTACGTTTACGTCACGTCTATTTCTGTGAGATTACTGGCTGGTTGCAAAGCAGAAATCTGATTACTGTCTGACTCGTGTAGACCCGGAGTTTCACATTATCTTATTACTCAAGTGCATGTAAACGCCTTGATTAGATCCCTCACAAAATCTGATTTTCTGCAGTTATCGGATTATTAAGTGCATGTAAACACATTCAACGTTATGGTACCATTACTGTTAATTGTCATCCCAGATGTCATAATGTGTGATGTCATGATGACTAACGAGTATATTTAGCAAAAATATGCATGTGACATAAGCTGTCACAACATAAAACATTATGACAGCTGTCAAGACAATTACTGGTAATGGTTACATGACACTTTTTTTTTTATTTTTTTATTTAATTTAGTCATATCTAATTCCACCTACTAGTTAGGACTCCCCCGGTCACATGATACCACCAAAGCTAGGAGGGCAGAGACTAGCATCACCTTTCTCAGAGACCTGTGAAGCGGCACCGCACCTTTTCCGAACTGCTGCTAACGCAACATCAATGGACAGCTGAATGCATTTGGAGGACAGTGCCAACCACCAGCTCTGTTACGTCAGCTAATGGATGCCAGAGTGATGAGGGGCATCCTACCCACCCAGAGAGAGCGTGGCTAGTTGTGCTTTCTTGGACTCTCTGCCTTGGACGGCTGTAGCATTACCAGGGATCGAACTTGAGACAACGTTTAGATGGTTGCGCCTACATGACATTGTTATATTACCGAACAAAATTTGTTATGATATGTTTATGGCATGGTTATGTAGTAGACTTCAGGTAAAGTATTACCAAACACCTCAGTCGTGATGCTTAACATGGACACACTGTCACTGATGCACAGCTCTCATCAAGCTTTTTTAGAGCGAATGGTGCCACCTTGTAGAGAATTTCCAGCCTGCTAAACATGAGTAAGTGAGTTACAAGGCAGTCCAATTAAGGTATTTCCGTCTGTATTGTGCATCCTGTCCTACACTGAATAAACTTAGATAACTAAATAATCTAGTAAATGTAAGTATCTAATAAGTCAGAAGTGACAGTGAACTTTCTTACCTGGAGGGGGCAGTGTGACGTTGTACGTGTAACTTAGCGTTTGCGAGTTATCCAGCTCCAGTGTGCAGGTGTACTGGCCGGCCGTCTCAGGGGTGACCGGGAGAGATAATGAGACGGTCAGCGTGCCTATCTTGGCCTTCATTGGTAGCTGAATGTCAGGCCGCTCTACATGGGTCCACTTCGCCTGCTTCACCTGAGAGCGCTCACAATACTTACAGGTCAGATCCAGAGTGGAAGAGGAGATCTTCTCAGACCCTGAGTGAGAGAGAGGTTAAAGAGACAGAAAAGGAAAAGGCAGAGAGAGAAACTACAGATGAAAGCAGAAATGACTTTTTGTATCACATAATGGATACGTTTATTTTTAATAAAAGAATTTGATGTATTATGTAAAACTCGTGTGAGCCAGGAATGGCACGATGTTTAACATTTTCCCCTATATCTTCCACCTCAGTAATAACAAAAATATATACAGGTGTGTGACATCACAACCACAAAAAGCCAAGCTAGCCCTTTCATTGGTTAGGGCTTGGGCTGAACTGGGCTGAAGGCCTAATGTGTCATATAAACCAAGAGAATAATTAGGGAATCTCAGTGGAATCAACCACTCTTTCCAAAGACAAAACGCCACTCTAGATCTTCTGGAAGTCCCTGATACATCACTGACTTCAAATATAAATGGCAGCCTAACCATTAAGTTTCTGTTCGCTGTTAGAAATGGGAATCAACAGCATGCCAGGGCGGAGTCACAGCTACAAACAAGGTAAAATAAATGTTAACATCTCCAACAACCTTTAAATAAAAAAACCCTGAAATGTATGGCTGTATTTAATCTAGAAAGGCCAAAAAGTGCTCATGTGTTAGCTAACATACTATTAGAAATCCCATTAGGGGGCTAGCAGAAATTAGCTTTACCATAGAGGTGTTTCTTTGACTGCATTTTGAAAAAAAAGGCAGATGGGGTTAAACTGATGCGTATTCATTAGATGGGTGTGCAGCAGGCCAGGCGGAGCTGTGTGTGACTGATGTGTCGTGTCTTCTTACACTCAAAGTAGAATCAATCTTGGCCTAATTGAGCCCACCGGTTACCAAGGCAATGCTGTAGCCGCCAGCGTCGTTGCGGCGACTGGCAGCAGGTGTAATTACATATAATGACATCTGTAATGAGGCCTAGTAAAAACCATTACATTACCGAGCCAGAGAGGAAGAGGGTGTTTTGAAAGGCAAAGAAATGATGGTGAATGAAAAAGTAGGAAACATGTAAGAGAGGATCAAGGAAGAGGGAGTAATTAAGCAGGAGGGAGAGAGAAAGACTGATCGGCTGCTGTACGCTGGTCAGCTGTGATTGATTCCACAGACTGTGTAATTAGGAAACAAACTCAAGGCCGGTGAGGTCACACGGGGGGTGCCCTGGCCTGCCTGCGAGTGGATGTGGTGGGAGATGAATGAGCCTGTTAATGTGTTGGAGTAGCATCAACTTAATTTGTTGTGTTGCTAATAACACTACATCATTTTTCTCAATGACCTTCTTCTATTGTGTGCTAACATTTATGTTTTATAGGCTCTATATATGTTCTGCTAAACGTTCTGTCCCATAGTGCACTGACCCTGGGGGATAAAATGCTAATTAATTACCAGAAACTTTTTTGAGGTACGCCCCAGTGGCCTTTCTGCTAGTGGAATGGAAATTTTTCAAATCAGTATAATAAAATATTTCCCCCTGTAACTCATGAATTTGGACACTGTTGGCTCTGAAATGTTGGAACTGTGTTGAGCTGCTAGTGAGCAACGAGGGGTGAAGAAAACTGTTCACATCTCTCCACAAAGACGGCCTTGCCGAGATAAAACTGACAGCACTGTTACAAGGTTGCCAGGTCCAGAAAAGTTCCCAACATGACCTTAAAGTCCACCGACCAGAAGCTGAAACTAACATAATGTTGAGGATGGATTCAACTGCAAAAGAAAGAGGTTGTAAATTGTGCATATACAGTATGGTGTGAAAAAAAAAAGATATGCTTGAATAAAAAACTGGACTTAACCACGTCTAGGAGAAGTACCTGACATCAAATCTCAGACCTGACGGAGGTTAGTGAGAAAGAAGAAAGCGAGGTAGAGTTGCTTAAGCTTTCAATTAAAATTAATACTGAATTTAACAGAACTTAACTGAGAAAATATATGTCACTGTGACCAACAAATTGTCACCTAGCTTATTAAACATGACTACAGAACAAAATCACACTCTCTGATTGACCAGCTGAGACTGAACTGGTCTAAAATCTGTGTATTTGAATAATCCATTTATGACCTTGCAGCTTATCTAAGAGAGAGAGGAGACAGCACTGTTTGACTTCAGTACCTTTTCCTGATCTGTGTCTGTTGTAGGTAAATGGATATAATGTTTGTTATACTAGCTCTGTGTTTAATACAAATTACAAAGAGACAGATCTACTGCCTGAGAATAAATGAAAAGAAATGTAAACCATAATATAAATATGGATAATTTGAACAAGTAATGTAGATTTATTGGGGAGGGGGGCTAAATAACATTTAGAGGAGTCTAAAGCCCCCCTAAAACTGGTCTAGCGATGCCCTGACTTGTTATAAATGTAGTACTAAAAGACTAAATACTGTAATACTGAAATACTAAAAATGCTAAAGTTAGTTATACTAAACTTCCAACAAAGCTTGGATAAACAAATGAACAGGCGACAGGCGGCTACAGTCAGGTGGTCTAGCTTGCTAGCTTTTGTCTATGCTGGGTTAGCTTAAGCTTGCTAAGTTTCTCTGACACTGTTTTGTGTGGGCGGGGCAAGAGACGCAGCCTTGTGATTGGTGTGGGGAATGCTTACGGAAGCGTTACCCACTTTTACTACCGCGCAGTTTACAGTGAGGTCAGAGAAATATGGTAAAATACAGCAAACATTTATTAGACTTTGGGAACGTATTCATAAGACATACTTTGTACATGTATATTTTTGGGCCCAGAGTAAAAAAAGATTAACTTAAATATAAAGAAAACTCAGATTTAGGTTCCCTGGCACTGTAGTGCAGAGCTGTCTGAGAGAGAGAAGGTCACAGTAGGTATTCATTTGTGGTTTTCGGCCTTGTCCATTACGCACAGAGATTTCTCCAGATTCCCTGAATCTTCGATAATACTATGCACTGTGTGAAATACCTAAAATCCTTGCAATCCCTGACTGAGGAGCGTTATTTTTTTAAACTGTTGGATTTTTTGCTGATGCATTTTTGGCAAAGTGGTGATCACTGCTTTCTGATGTTATTTTCATTTTACCTACTGTCCCAACTTTTTTAATTGGGTTTGTTCACATCAGCTTAATTTTGTACTTCACTAATAAGCTTGAACCTATCACAGTGAACATAAGCTAATAAGTGATAATAATTTATAGCGACAGAATATTGCCCAGTCACAGTGCTTTGTGTGCCATTACCATGTAAAACGGTCAACGTCGTGGACTGGCCGAACACAGCATCGTCCAGGAAGACCTCGCACTGGTAGCGACCTGCATCCTCCAGCTTTGGCCTCAGGTGGAAGGAGAAGTTTCCTCCACCTTCCACGGACGAGGGGCCTAGCAACTGGAAATTAGACCTGTTATGCTTTTTGTGATTCCTCCAGCGGTCAAACTGGAAGACCAGCTCTGGATTCGAAGTATGCTGGTCTGGTTTCCACCAGTAGAGCCGCACGTAGTCGCCATAGACGGGAGGGCAGGGAAGAGTGACCGGTAAACGGGAGAGAGATGCCTTGCTGCCTGTAGAGTCTGTAGAGGAGTAAAGGGTTTAGGGGAGAGAGCGAAGTCAGGAATAGAGGCAGATAAAGAAGAAGGACACAGACATGGCAGAGAAAGATAATGAAGCAGAGTGGAGGATAACCAATAACATCCATTACTGTTCAAAAGTTCAGTATCACTTGTTCATATTAATACTTTTTGTTATTTTATTCAATAACTGCTTACACATTTTCAGGGGACATTGAGAGATTTAAAGTAATTAGCTATTATCTAAATAGCTTGCGCTTTTTGAACCAAGCCAACATACAATACAACGTACAGCGTTCATTCAAACACATTTGCTCCCATAGGAATGAATAAAGATATGCTCAATATCCTGAAACTGAATCATTTTTCTCATGAAAAACTCTTATTCCACCTCAGACATTATACATTATGTTGTCAAAAGTTTGTACACCCCTACCAACACCCTAGCAACCCACTGAAACACTACAGCAGCCACCTAGTTAAAGGCCAGTAACCACCTTGAAAACCATAGCAACCCCTAGCAACAACTTAGCAACCATTTAACAACCCCCATCAACACCCTGGAATACCATAGCAACTGCAGAGCAACACTTTAGCAACCACCTGGGATACCATAATAACAGCCTTGCAAGACCTTAGCAACCAGCTGAAATACCATTGCTATGGCATAGCAATACTTTAGCAACCACTTGGGACACCATAAGAAAGGCCAGGCAAAACCTTACCAAGCAGCTGGAATCTCATTGCTATGGCATTTGGGACACAATAGCAAAGGCCAGGCAAAACCTTATCTAACAGCTGGAATACCATAGCTATGTGATACCAATACTTTAGCAACCACCTGCGACACCATAGCAATGGCCTAGCAACACCTTAGCAACCCTAACAACAAGCTGGAATACCATAGTAACTACCTGAAATTACAATAGACACCCAATTAAGTTATCAAAAACAATCAGCTGTGTCCTGCAAATTTTACAGTTTCCCCCTTAGTCCAAATATAGTTGATAAACCAAGCTAATTTAGCAGTAATGTAAGCTTTTATCTCACCAGTTAGCACTAAACAAATACTCTGTTAGCTGTAACTGATTTTATTTTAAAAATAAAGAGTAGAAGGTGAATTTGACAAGAGTGACGGTGCGATACAAATATGAGGAGAGGGAGAAAGAGATGGAGAGAGGAAAACGAGTTAGCAGACAGTGGGAACGGATAGCGATGCAGTAGCTAACTATCATTTGATTAAATCCCGCACAATAATCCTCAGCGCCGCTAGTGGTTTTAGTGCCATTGTTGCGCAGACAGTCGCGCCAATAGAGCCTTGTGATCGTGAAAGTAGAGTCACACAAGGAGATCGAGAACACAGAGGCAGGAGAATGAGGATTATCTTCTTAGGCTTTAAGAAGGTTCCTCAGACACACTCCACTCGACATCCACTCTGATCCAGCAACTCGGTGAGGGACACTTATGCGTGTGCGAGAGTGAGTTAGCAAGTGTGCTAAAGTGAGTGGCACACTGGGGTTATTGTGTGGAATGCTTGGATGGTTTCAGGTGGAACCAGGCTGTGCTCTGAGTTTAAATGAGGTTGGAGTGGGTGCTAAATCATGTTGACTGTGACCGGGAGAGTAAAGAAAGACGGTCTTACCGTATTTAATGTTTGGAAATGTTGCTGCTTCCCTTGCTGAGGAAGAGATGAGAAAGAGAGAGAGTTCTTACTGAGACTTTTTAATGGTAATGTCTTTAGCGTTAAAGTCATCAAAACAGCAGCAATTGAAGACAATATAGATGGTAACTCCTTAACAATCCAGGTTTATTTCATACAAAGGCTTAATATTCAGTAATTACAGGGACTTCAATGTAAACTCATGGGGCTATTCTCAGGTTAAAGAAGTGTGTAATAAAACTGTTAAGGGGTTAAAGAGCTAAAGTATTGAGATATATCTTCTGTTACGTTCCACCAATGTTTCCAGTCTTCTTCTAGTACTCAGTCTTCTTTGCTCTTGTGATAGCGTGGCGAGCCACCATTAGCAGAGTTTAACGTTTCTGATCCTGAAGTCATATTCCTCATCAGGAATACAGGATGCTGTGCATTGCTGAGTAATCAACTGAGGTATATAATCCACAAGGGAGGACAATGGTCTGATATTTAAGCTGGTGACTGCTGATTTCCTGTTCAAATTTTACAGCCTGGAGATTACTGATCAGTCTTGAGAATGGGCGAAAGCCTGAAAGGACGAAATCCTGAACCCGTCTGCTTAAACCTTCAGCCTGGTCTTATGAAACGTTCTCCACCCGGCCATAATAACCGCGCTGATCCAGGGTGTGCTGACACCACCTTCCCTGGTGAAGTAACTTAAAAGTTGCACAAGGCAGATAGGAATGACAGTTGCAGTATGAGGGTGTTACTGAATTGAGTGGTATGTTAAGGTCAGGCCTTGAAATATTTAACTATACCCAACAGGACCTGACTGTTCACATCAAGTCCACATCTCCCACCTGCTTTTATTTTCTCTGTTCTTTATCCCTACTTTTATTACCTTTAACAGTTTTTAATCTGGCACTCTCGAGTCACTGGCATTGCTGGCAGAGGTGCCCATGAGGCCAGTTGGTACAGACAGAAATTTGGGTTATGACATAATTCTGATGAGCTACAATCAGGTTTGACCATAAATCAGTCAGGACACAGTCGGGTTCAGACAGAATTTTGTCAGGATACAGTCAGGATTTTGTCAGGATACAGTCAGGTTCAGACCGAATTTTGTCAGGATACAGTCAGGTTCAAACAGAACTTTGTCAGGACGCAGTCAGTTTCAGACCGAATTTTGTCAGGATACAGTCAGGTTCAAACAGAATTTTGTCAGGACACAGTCAGTTTCAGACAGAATTTTTTAGGACACAGCCAGGATTTTGTCAGGATACAGTCAAGTTCAAACAGAATTTTGTCAGGACACAGCCAGGTTCAGACCGAATTTTGTCAGGATACAGTCAGTTTCAGATAGATTTTTTTAGGACGCAGTCAGTTTCAGATAGAATTTTGTCAGGATACAGTCAGGATTTTGTCAGGATACAGTTGGGTTCAAACAGAATTTTGTCTGGACACAGATTCAGACAGGATTTTGTCAGGACACAGTCGGGTTCAGACAGAATTTTGTCAGGACACAGTCAGGATTTTGCCAGGATACAGTCAAGTTCAAACAGAATTTTGTCTGGAACAGTCAGATTCAGACAGGATTTTGTCAGGACACAGTCGGGATTTTGTCAGGATACAGTCAAGTTCAAACAGAATTTTGTCAGGACACAGATTCAGACAGGATTTTGTCAGGACACAGTCGGGATTTTGTCAGGACACAGTCAAGTTCAGACAGAATTTTGTCAGAATACATTCAGAATTTTGTCAGGATAAAGTTGGGTTTAGACAGAATTTTGTCAGGACACAGTCAGGATTTTGTGAGGACACAGTCAGATTCAGACAGGATTTTGTCAGGATACAGTCGGGTTCAGACAGAATTTTGTCAGGACACAGTCGGGTTCAGACAGAATTTTGTCAGGACACAGTCAGGATTTTGTCAGGATACAGTCGGGTTCAAACAGAATTTTGTCAGGACACAGATTCAGACAGGATTTTGTCAGGACACAGTCAGTTTCAGACAGAATTTTGTCAGGACACAGATTCAGACAGGATTTTGTCAGGACACAGTCAGTTTCAGACAGGATTTTGTCAGGACACAGTCAGTTTCAGACAGAATTTTGTCAGGACACAGTCAGTTTCAGACAGAATTTTGTCAGGACACAGATTCAGACAGGATTTTGTCAGGACACAGTCAGTTTCAGACAGAATTTTTTAGGACACAGTCAGTTTCAGACAGAATTTTGTCAGGACACAGTCAGGTTCAGACCAAATTTTGTCAGGACACAGCCAGGATTTTGTCAGGATACAGTCAAGTTCAAACAGAATTTTGTCAGGACACAGTCAGGTTCAGACCGAATTTTGTCAGGACACAGTCAGTTTCAGATAGATTTTTTTAGGACACAGTCAGTTTCAGACAGAATTTTGTCAGGATACAGTCAGTTTCAGACAGAATTTTTTAGGACACAGTCCGATTCAGACAGAATTTTGTTAGGACGCAGTTGAGTTCAGACAGAATTTTGTCGGGATACAGTCAGACATTTGTCAGGATACATTCAGAATTTTGTCAGGATAAAGTTGGGTTTAGACAGAATTTTGTCAGGACACAGTCAGGATTTTGTGAGGATACAGTCAGGTTCAGACAAAATTTTGTCAGTACACAAGCGGGTACAAACAGACTTTTGTCAGGACACAGTCGGGTTCAGCTAGCATATTGTCAGGATTTTGTCAGGATAAACTCGGAATCAGACAAAATTTTGTCAGGACAGTCGGGTTCAGACAGAATTCTGTCAAGATGCAGTCTGGTTTAGACAGAATCTTGTCAGGATACAGTTGTGTTCCGACTGAATTTTGTGGGGCTACAGTCAAGTTCAAGCATTTTGACAGACTACATTCATTCTATACAGTCTGACTCAAACAAAATGTTGTGTAGAGTTTGGTCTAGTTTAAAATTTCAGGCCCAATGAAAGCCCTAATTGAAATGAAGTGGCATCTCACCATTTACTGTCACATTCAGTGTGTGTTTGTACACACGCTTGCTGCCCTGGCCGTGAATGTGGATGCTGCAGGTGTAGAGGCCATTGTCCTTACGGCTGACCTGCGGCAACTTGGTGAGCAGGGTGCCCAGAGCAGGAACCACAGTTAGTAATGGGACACCTGCGGGCGACAGCCACATCCCACCGGCAACAGCATAGTAAGGAGAAACCTGAGCTGTCAACCTCACCGTACTGCCCAAACGGATGGAAGGAGCGGGAACTAAGGTCACTGAGAGAAACAGAGAGTTTTCAGCGTTACTGGAGTTGAATACGTTTCACCAGTTGAGTTTGTGTTATGTAATTTGTGCAGGATTTGACTAGCTGATTGGTACAGGATGACGTATATGTGTATATATTTCTAAAAATTCCTAAGGTGGATTGTAACAGGATTACTATTACTGAGGGACTTCCAGGTTTAGCCAATTACAGAAAATACAGATCATATTAAAATCAAGGACCACATTGGGAAGCACATTATGGTACCTCTCCTAGTAAAACTAATCCAGCTCCATGCACAATTTGTCAACTGCCCATTGATGAAGGGCTAGAGGATGGCTTATACAAATCACAGTTTTAGATGAGTATTTATGAGGGTGTTTTGATAAATCATTCAAATAATAAAGCTAAATTATACTGTTCAAAGTAATGCAGGTCCATTTTTAACCATGTCACATTATTGATTCACCAATGCATGAAGGAGAAAAAGCAACATGTCGCAATAGAACCACAATACTTTTTTTGTCCATGTCAGACATCGAGTGGATTACTAACATTTAAGAAGAGCCAGAAGAATGATCTTCTCTTTCAGCTTCATGTCTCTCCGCTGCAGCAGACACGAGTACCGCCCCCCGTCTGTTGCTGTGGCGATGAATTGCAGTGACACATCTTCGAATATCTCGAATATTCTGCCACGTGTACTGCTCAGGGGTCTGTCCACCAGCCCCCTGCTAGTGTTCACTGAGAGCAGTGATGTCCACTGTTTCTCCTCAGACCGCATCATCATCCAGGTGACCCGTTCGGGGAGTTTGACCGGTTCATCAGAGCAGGGCAGGGTGACTGGTGTACCCTCCTGCACCATGACCACATCTGTCCAGTCATTCGCTACAACTCACAAATTTTTGACATGCTTTATTAACAGATACAGGTTTTTTTTTATTTTTGTACACTATGGTTTACAATTTTGGAATCACTTGTTATATTTGTAATAATTTTCTACACAATATCGACTATTGTGTTGATTGATATATTATGAATTAGCCACCAAATGCATTTTTAGATGTTTTATTCAATATTTTAAGTTTGGGAACAGTCAATAAATGCTAAAAAATACTGTGTCTATTTACTACATTTTTGCTTGTCTGCCTCAAAATGTGACCACTTTTGAAATATGAGGGATTCTGTATATCGCTGTTGTCAGAAGAAAACCTTGTATCTCCATTTTTCAGTTTTTGACATAATGTGAAAACACCTGCTGCCCTTTACATTGTGTGTTAATTTCAGGATGAATGGACCAAAAGAAACGGCCCAAAATCACTTGGAAAAAAAGTCTGGTTCCATTGACTTACATTAAAAGTAAAGTATTTTTTTTTAAGTTACTATTGTGGAGATGCAAAGTTTTCTTTCGACAACAGCGATATACCTTTTATTGTGATTTTGTTCTGGGCGTTAAATTTTATTTTAACTTTAACTTTCTTGATGTTATAGCTATCTCAGTCACTCTGGGATCATCTATGGCTCAGTAAATAATAATAATTATCAATAATAATTTCAGGATTCGCATATTACCATTATTTATACAGGTATATACCACCAAATTGTTTTTATATTACTGAAAACATTAATTGGTGTTTCCAAACTTTCAAACAAGGTAAGCCTATTGAACAGAGAAACCTCCAAAACATGCTAGACTCAATCACTTTGGGACCAAAATTGGGCTCCCATATTTTAGAGCTATCTAACAGAAAGCCTGTCTTATTAATGGCTATTATATGCTCAAAATAATGACACGTTCTCCTTAGTGTACATGCCTTAGTATTATTATTATTGTTCTTAATATGCTTTTCTACAAAAACAGAACAGAATAGCAGTGCCTACCTCTGTCTGGTGCAGATGGAAGCATGAGACACACGTAAATGAGCACAAAACAAAGAGAATAAGTTCTCATACTGCAAAATTCTAGTGATGTTCTCAAACAGAGCTAAGTACAGTGGAGTGTGAACATCACGCAGGAAGGGTTGATGCACATAAAACCAAGACAGGACAAATACTGTCAAGCGAGATAAGTCTGACAGCTAGGAAACATAATGTGTGTGGAAACCACATATATACACACACAGTCATGATCATTTATGTGTAGACACTCACACAGGAAAACGCCACCACTGCTGTGAGGGATTGATAAATAGACGAAACTACTCACGCGTACACACATACACAATGTTCTTCATGGGAAGAAAATAGCCTAACTGCAGAAGTTTTTCCAGATCCCTTTGTCCTGCACAGACAGCCTTCCGCTTTGAGTTTTTTGTGCCATGTCCAAATCTGCTTTACATTTGGTGCATTTTTATTGAATTTTCTTGAAAATGCATGCTGCACACTCGTTTGGCTCTGTTTGAGTGTATACTAACACACAAAATGCCTTTTCATTTCTAGTGAACGCCATTCCTCAACCTGAACATTCAATAAAAATGCACCAACTGTAAAGCAGATTTGGACATGGCACAAAAAACTCAAAGAGGAAGGCTGTCTGTGCAGAACAAAGGGATCTGGACGACCACCAGTATCGGAAGATATTGCATTTGTGAAGCTGTGAAATCGGTTATAAATTCTACATTCCTCTGAATTTCTTGTTCGAATTTTGATAAATAAATCTTGTGTTGTTCAACATGAAGCCTATTTAATTTCGTTTGCCAGGACATGTAGTTACTCAGATATTCACATCTCAAATGATGTCAATTTTTTTGGGACACCGTGTATAAGGGGTCCCTGACCTCTTTATCTCAAAGCCAAAATTCTGGGGGGGGCGGGGGTTCCTGAAAATAAACTAAGCAAGATGTTACGCTGGCCATTAGAAAAAAAGGACGGCAAAAGTAAAAAAAACAAGGAAAGCTCATTGTTTATCTGCTTCACCCGCAATCAGTGAGCTTTTGTCTTTGCTATTCTTAACTAACCAGAGATGCAGCACTGCTCTGCCTCAGGGTGGCGCTGTACGAAACTGGTTCACCCAGTTGATCCTTCATAGCCTAGCAACTATAACTATGCCCAGGATACCTCTGAAAAACTCTATATGCTCTAGCATATTTGTAAATCTGAAAACTAGCCCAAATTCCCAAGAGTTTGGTGGAAAGAGTGAACTGGTACTCATTTCTTAAGCTAAAGACAGAAGAGGAGACGTGTAAGACCTCAATAAATATGTGGAAGAGCGCATTAGCAAACTAGAAAAGAGCATTTCCAAAAGAAGAATTGATAAACATTTTGTTGACAAGCATCAGTGCTGCTATGGTGAGTGAGCATCCAGCTAGTGCTGGAATAGCCCGCCAACATGAGACCCTCCCGAATACCAGGGGGGTATTTTGCACAGCTATCTAGATGCCACACATTTCCAAGTCATGAAGTTAAAACAGTACTAAACTGAATACACTGTGCAAACAAGCACCACAGATTTAGCCTCAACCTAAGGTCATCAGGTTTTATAGTCTGAAGTACACATGAATACACTGCTTAGCGCTGTCCAGTGTATAGCTTATTTTCAGCTTTAGCAGTATTAGCAAACAAGCGAGCATTATATCCATGATAATGTTCAATTCCATATAACAGTGACATCCTTGTGCCCCAGCTTTTAATTATCTTATTTGTAATTCTGTCAGTTTAACACACAGGTACTTCAGATGGTCTTGTAAGAACTGTATAAAAACCAAATAAGTAGTAAGTTTCCTTTGTGGTTTTCTTGTTTCCGCCTGGTTAACATTTACTGTGTAATGTTCTCTTGCAAGTTTATGTGAACAAAACAGTCTAATGAAAACAAGACATTATTTTAGAGTAGCAGTACTGAGGAAGCCTGGGGCCACTGACTTTATTAATGCTAACTTCATATCAATATCAACTAATGCGGTGATGCTGCGAAATATTACCACTACTACTGTTCATCTAAAATAAACTAAAAGAGACTGACCCTGTTCCTTGTGTAAAATCAAAGTTATACTGTTTTTTCCATCTCATAAACAATATCAGTGTTTCTTAAAACAGTAGGGGAGCGCAGGGAACAACATGGGGCACAAATTATTTGTGTCAGCATATTGTGTCAGAGCTGTTTGTATAAATCACAAAATCCAGCTTATTACAAGCCCATTTCCAAAAAAGTTGGGACGCAAAATGTAAATAAAAACAAAATGCAATGGTGTGCAAATCATTTAAAGCCTATATTTAATTGAAAACAATACAAAGACAACATATCAAATATATCATATGTTGAAACTGAGAAATGTTATTGTTTTTTGAAAAATATATGCCATTTTGAATTTGATGCCAACAACACGTTCTGAAAAAGTTGGGACGGGGGAACAAAAGGCTGATAAAGTTGTGTAATGCTAAAACAAAATACCTGATAGTTGATTGACAGCAGGTCAGTAACATGACTGGGTATAAAAAGAGCATCTCAGAGAGGCGGAGTCTTTCAGAAGTAAAGATGAGGAGGGGTTCACCACTCTGTGAAAGACTGCATGATCAAATAGTGCAACAACTCAAGAACAACGTTTCTCAACATAAAATAGCAAAGAACTTTGCTTTTCATCGTCTACAATACATAATGTCATTTAAAGATTCAGAGAATCTGGAGAAATCTCTGTATGCAAAGGACAAGGCCAAAAAACAGTATTTGCTGGCCGTGATCTTTGGGCCCTCAGACGGCACTGCATTAAAAACAGACATGATTCTGTAGTGGAAGTCACTGCATGGGCTCAGGAACACTTCTAAAAAACACTGTCTGTGAAAACGGTTCATCACTGCATCCACAAATGCAAGTTAAAACTCTAAAACGCAAAGAAGAAATCATACATAAACAGGATCCAGAAACGCCACCACCTTCTCTGGGCCTGAGCTCATTTAAAATGGACAGAGGGGAAGTGGAAAAGTGTCCTGTGGTCAAATTTGAATTTCTTTTTGGAAATCATGGACACTGTGTCCTCCGGGCTAAAGACCACTCAGCTTGTTATCAGTGCACAGTTCAAAAAAAAAAAAATAAAATAAAATAAATATATATATATATATATATATATATATAGGGGAGCATTAGTGCACATGGCATGGGTGACGTGCACATCTGTGAAGGCACCATTAATTCTGAACGATATATACATGTTTTGGCCACATCTGGTGCCATCAAGATGACATCTTTTTCAGGGAAGGCCTTGATTATTTCGGCAAGACAATTCCAAACCTGCTTCCAGGCCTGCCTGCAGTCCAGACCTGTCACCACTGAAAACATTTGCCGCATTATGAAATGAAAAATATGACAAAGGAGACCCCAAACTGTTGAGCAGCTGAAATCCTATATCAAACCAGAATGGGAAAATATTTCACTTTCTAAACTACAGCAGTGTCTCCTCAGTTCCCAAATGCTTACAGAGTGTTGTTAAAAGAAGAGGTGATGAAACACAGTGGTAAACAGGCCCCCGTCCCAACTTTTTTGGAACGTGTTGTTGGCATCAAATTCAAAATGGGCACATATTTTTCAAAAAACAATAAAATTTCTCAGTTTCAATGTTTGATATGTTGTCTTTGTAGTATTTTTCAGCTCACAGCAAGTGCTAGTTTGGCTTAGCTGGTTTTACAGTGGATATTGACCAAGTGCCCATAGCAATCCAATTTTTCGGCTTAGGAGTTGATTTGGACGACGACACAAGATTCTCTAACAGTATGAAAGTCATTGGTGAGCCGTGGGACTTAACTGAGAGGACTTTTATCTGGAGTCACAAGGTAAAAAAGAGCTGTGTGTACTGGAGTGTGTGTGTGTGTGTGTGTGTGTGTGTGTGTGTGTGTGTGTGTGTGTGTGTGCGCGCCGGGGTAGGGATAAGCAAGAGTGAGAATTTAAGGGCCTATAATCTGAGTTGGTCTCTAGCTCCTGGGCTAAATGTCTTTACATCCCTGTAAATGTCTTTAATTAAAGCTAACAGAGTTATCACCGCCGCAGAGCGCTCGTACCACATCAGCTCCTAATTACCTCTGAGCTGACCAGAGGGGAGAGAGGGAGAGAGAAGGAGAGAAACAGAAGATGAAAGTGTAGAGAAAGAGGGGCAGAAGGAGATAGGTGAGGGAGAAAGTCAGATTATGGGTAGAACACAAATAGGGGGGAAAACTCAGAGCCATCAAAGTAGGACAGCAGCTAATGAAAACTGTGGAAGCGAACTGTGTCATGTAGTGGAGCACAAATGCATCTGAATCAAATGTAGTGACTTTTGAATGCTGGAATCAGATGTAATAGACCATAACATTGTAGCGCTGCTGTAGAAGAAGATGTGGAAAACACTGGGCATATGGGCTAATGCTCTTTTATTTTGAACAGGCAGTTCAACAGCAGCAGGAAAGGCCCAGTTCAGCGCTACCCCAACAATAAACCACTATAATATCTGTCTGCAGAGCTGAAGAGCCACAGTTTCACGCCAGCAGTTTCACTCCAGCAGATT
Organism: Colossoma macropomum; assembly: GCF_904425465.1. Classification (NCBI taxonomy): domain Eukaryota; kingdom Metazoa; phylum Chordata; class Actinopteri; order Characiformes; family Serrasalmidae; genus Colossoma; species Colossoma macropomum. The sequence goes on from NW_023494785.1 coordinate 40,421,947, forward strand.
CAAGCCAGTGGCGTTCAGCGCATTTGTAACAAATTTACGTTTGGCTAATGTTATATTTTAAGCTTTAGGCTGAAACAAACTTGGGTTTGAACTCATAAAGAGATTCACAGGATAAATATTACACAGACTACAAACTCATTCAATTACATTTCTGTTGAGTCCCAGATATATACTCACGGGCAATGCTGGCTCTATCCGATAAGCGACATAAGCAGCTGCTTAGGACCCTGTTCAGATTTTATGTGTGTATAACTGTTCAAAGCTGTGTTTGCTACTCATGTGCTGGCTGGCGTTTTTGAGTTCTGCTCAAAATTATCTAAAATTGTCGCTACAATTGTTACAGAAATTGTCGCTAAAATTGTTAAAGACAGAATGGAATGTTAATAAAATAAACATAATTAAGGCATGGACTCACGGGATTAGACTAAAGGGTTTTAGTCTAAGGTCCATTTAGTTAAAAGTCCCAACTGTGTTTTCAACTCTTACTGTGAACTAGTTTAGCAGAAGGATTCACATTACTAATGTGAGCTGGCTAGTTTGTAGCTAATAGTGCTCGCTTTCACTAACGCATCCATATTTGTCCCCCTTTGTCACTCGAACGTGCGGAGCGGTGGTCGCAAATGACGCAATTCCCATCTTTGTGAGGTTTACATGGATGTCATGCCCCTGAACGTAAACAGTCATATGGGTGGATAAACGGATGGAGAGAGGGATGCGTAATGTTCTGATGAGACAGAAGAGATTATTGAAATGGAGCCGTGTTCCCATGGCTGTTCCAGTAATCAGCAGAGCTGCCAGCGTTCAATTTCTGCGAGGCTCCACGGAGCTTAGGCTGGCAGGTAGAGAGCACCACCTCCGTCATCAGCTTAATCACGGGCTCACACACACACACACACACACACACACACACACACAGAAGGTTGCTATTTAAAATAAGGTGTCTTCTGTCTCATCAGCCAAGCAAATTGGCAATAGATGAGAATTTGATATGGAAAATAATGCGGCCTCCTCTGCCTCATGGGAACACTTTAAACATCTCAAGATGAGAAAAACTCAAGATTCTGCAAAAAAGCCACAGCATCCTCTGCTAGGCCTACACTCACACAGTTTATCTGTGTAATGTAAGCATATCATTGCTGAATAATACCCTGCAATTATTTTAGTACTACTTTAGTTACACTGGTGTTATTATACTCGTCATTCTTCCCAATTAAAAAAACTCAACTTCTGCCTCACAACAGAACTTAATACTTTAGGATGCAGAACTTTCAGAAGCCCATCATCATTAGATCTTTATTTTTTTGTTCATTTTATCATGAGCATGGCCCAATCCCATTTCACCCCTTACTGCTCCGCTTTGTACGTTCACGTCTAGGGGTAGGGTGTCCGGATTTTTGTTGAGATAGAGGGGCAGGGCGAAGTGTTAGGGCTGCATGGCCCTCCAAACAGAGGTTTTTCAGAGACCCACTCCAAATGGCTGCGCAAGCGACCAAAGAAACCCACACACGTGAGAATTTTCTCTGTTAACAATTTAAAAATTAGTTTAATGTCGTTTCAATGTATTATGCTCCTTTTCTTCATAACAAGCATAAAAAAATCACTAATAGTATGCTGATGTCTCGGTAGCTAGCTTAGCTAAATTACCTGTTCCACCTTAAATAATCCAGCAGTTCTGATGCCTGAAGCGCCAGAATGTAACTGCCGCTCCATTTAAGGTGAAACAGGAAAATTCGAACGAGAAACTGGTGAATATCTGACTTCAGCTTCATATCACTGAAGAATCCGGGGTGGGTGATAATAAATAATTGCCCCCCCCTTTGAAGGCATATTATGCCCTAAATGTAACTAAAGCCCAGCAGTGAGGAGCTGAACTTTACCCTCCTCTGCTGTCACTGCAGACTGGCAGGGTCGCCTACAGAGCAGCACTAGTAGCTGTTAATGAAGTAATGCTCTTTTTATTTGAGGGTCCCATTTCGTAGTGAAGATTTCAACCACTACCTTTTGTAACTCAGTTCCAAGGGGCAAGGAGACACTCGAAAACAAGGAGTAGAGGTAAAAATAAGAAATGGGATTGGGCCTTAGTTTTCAGCCCCTCGGTTTAAACACAATTGAGTTTTTATGTGGGGTTTGTTTAATACGGTTTCAGGCGTTTGCCTGGTTCCACCTGTCAGTAGTATGTTCCATGCTCCATACAGTGATGCTTTTTAATTTGTCAGTGCATGAATATGGAATTCAGGTGATGCGTATGTTCATAAGTGTGTACATGTTAAATATTTGACAACAGCTTTGAATGTGGCTCAGCCAATTAGATTTGTTAACCAGCACTATACCTTTTATAATTTATATGTTTGATTTGATTGGATTCTGATTTTAGGCTTGCTAGTTCATGATTAGCACTGACAAATGACGGCTAGTTATCAAGGAACTGACAAAATTTGCATCCCTATTTTGTATCTAAATATTCGTCTGCATTCAAGCCCACATTTGTAAACCCAGCAGTGGTAGACAGTAACAAAGCAACTGTAATTCGTTACTGTACTTATGTAGTTTTTGGTGTATCTTTACTGGAGTATTTCCATTTTGGGCGACTTTTTACTTTCACTCCACTACATTTCAACTACAGATGCGGTTTAGTAAAGGAAAACTCATTTGTGAACCTGTGTTTAAAGCAAGTTTTTATTAAACTTAAACTTGTAACTAAGTTGTAAATAAATCTTAAACTGAAACTTTGCTTGTTCACAAAATGTTATTTCAGAGCCACTCAGTTCTACCTGATGGAAACTGTTTGCCTTCAGTGTTTTGTGCTTATGATGATTTTAATAGACATCAGCGTCACTAATTAATGACATTCTATTAAAAGACTGGTTTACCAAGAGAGACACTGGAGTATTTTCACCTAAAATGAGTTAATGAAGAAAGAGTCTTGTTACAAAAATTATAAAAGGACATTAGAGCCATAATTAATCTTTTGCTACTTTCACTTTCGATACTTATGTACATGTGAGGGCAAAAACTTTTGTACTTTTGTACTCAAGTGGAGGTCTAAAGGGAGGACTTCTACTTTTACTTTTACTACAGAATAGTCATGGCTCATTTTGACTGTTCACCATTTGCACTGTTTATTTTATAGTGCATTAAATAATTTGTTGCCTGCATCTTTTTTTATTTATTACATTTTGTACTGTTGTCACTTTATCCTCTTATCTGCTGCTGTTTTGTGTTCAATGTAGCACTGTGGCTCCAGGGGAACTGTATTCTGTTCCTCTTTCAACACCTGACTGTAATGAGCAGAATGTCAATAAAGCTTGACTTGGCTGGCCTACAGCAGCACTAAAGCGAGGGCCAAAAAAAATAATTTAGCCAGTTTCCTCCTTACTTCAAATATAGTCAATCGGCCAAGACATGTCTGCTTCTTTATTTCTGCAGTGAAGCTAGGAAGCTAATGTAGCTAACAATTTAATGAAAGCTTAGACTACATCAATTAGCATTGTGTGCATGCCTAAATCATCACACACATGCCTCAAATAGACTTGCTTATGTGGTTTCAGACACTGTATGACATACTGTTATCTATAAAAGTAGACAAAAGCACGTCAGATGGCTAAAAACTGTATTAGCAGCCATGTGGAAGCTCTTACTTTTGTCCACTTTTATAGAGAACATTGAGTCAAGCATTGTCAGAAACCACATACGCCGTTAGAAATAAAGGTTCTGTGCAGGTACATTTTTCCTTCATCAAGGTACAAACAATGTAAATGTGCCCTCAAAGGTACAACAGTGGTTTTAAGGTCTGATTGTGAACCTTAAATAAGTTTTTCCAGGTGAAAAGTTCGTATTTGTATCTTTTCATAACCAAATGTTTTCAAACAGAACAATAAAATAAAAGCCTGGAGGCGAGACGGGGTGTGTGGAGTCAGTACAGCTTAGAACATATCATTTCAGTGGATTATGGTCCAGTTATGTTCCCTGACTAAAGGTTCTGAGATGGACCCTTGAAGGAACCACCCCAGTGTCAAGAGTGACAGTTTAGTACCTTTATTTCTGAGAATGTATGCAGGGCATTTTAAGATTACTAATTATCAATTCCAGTGCAAAATGAAAGAAGAAAACTTCAGACACCAAACAAGTGCATATCAACCACATTTGGGCTAAGGGGGGAAATCTGACTTTGTAGGAAAAACGATCACTATAACCATAGCCATCTGATACTCTTAGTGAGCCCACCAGTTGGCAGCCCACCAAGTCTCAATCTCAACCCACTCACTTTCAGTTTCATAATGACTGGGTCATGTTCTCAGCACAACTATTAAAAGGGGTGAAAAGGGTTCTTTGAGTGATGCCACTTTTGTTTCCCTAAAGAACCATGTTTGAAATAAGATTTCTGAGAGTGAAGAACTTTATGTTTAAAGAAGCTTCACACAGTGTAAAGGCTCTTTACCAGCAGGGCTCGGCAACATGCATCTCCGGAGCCACATGTGGCTCTGTTACTGCCCTGTTGTGGCTCCACAGCAGAATTAGATCTTTAGGTAAAAATAAAATAATCCTTCTTTGCAGTAAAATTGTTCGTTCAACACAGTTTTAACAATAAATGGTAAACGTTGGAGTTAATGTGTATCTGCTAATTCACCCTTTAACCCTGAAGGTTGACACGCAGACTGCTGGTCAACATAGCAACAGACAACAGTCTTGCCTAGCTAGTAGCTAACAAAAAGGCAAAGAGAAAGATTTAAGACTAACATCGATAATTTGGAGACAAATTGACTTATTTGCATTTATAATCACTCCAGATGGTTTCCTGATATGTTTAATCTGCAACGAGAAACTGTCAAATACTAAAGAGTCGCGATGCTGAAGTCAGCTTCTCATTCGCCAGCTTCTCCTTCGAATTTTCCAGTTCCACCTTAAATGGTGCAGCAGTTACATTCTGGCACCATTTAAGGTGGAACGGAAAATTTTGAACAAGAAGCTGGCAAATGAAAAGCTGACTTCAGCCTTGTAAAAAGTTTAATGTCGAGAGACATTTTACAAGAAACTATTCTACTTTTGCAGAAACGTTTCCTGTCGGAGATGCGAGAAAAGCGGCTATAGCTGAGCTAAAGCTTAAAGCAGAGCAAAGTAAGTCTGTGTTTTCGTTGGTAAAATGGACATAAAATGTTGTGGCTCCCAAAGTGGTTTGATTTTTGTTGAAAGGACCAAATGGCTCTTCTTAAAATTTTGGGTGCCGACCCCTGCTCTATACCAAGAGCAGTATTTTTCTTTGAAACTTTACATCATGTGGAAGCTATTTACACTCACGCAACTGATTTACAAAAATGGTTCTCTAAAGAACCATCAAATGAAATCTTTTAAGGTAACCACAAGTGGTTCTTCTATGGCGAGGCTTCCCATCCAGGGGTTTGTGGTGGCATTGCAGGGGAGTTTGTGAGACTGTGATGAAAATGTCACTGTCAAATCAAATTTTAATTATAAATATACTTCTTTTACAAGTAAAAGAGCCAAATCCAACATTGTGTGACAAAAAGACGTTAATTTTCCAATCGATAATGCTCCACTCAGTCATTACTGAATGGAGCATGTCATATGATAAGTGTTGTACAGTGTAATTTACTGACAGTATGACAGTGTAGGCTACTAAATCATTCTGCGTCTATCATTTTAAGTGTGTGATACGTGTGAAGCAGCTTTCTAATTTAAGCTTATTTGAAAAGACATTTGGAAACTAAACATGCAAACCTGTCCATAAAACCATTTTATTTAAAAAATGCTTAGGAATTTGCTTCATTTAGCCTATTTAAATCTTAATCTCAAGTGCCCAACCCCCTAAATGCGCTAGGCCCACCGGCAGGCCCGAAGTTTCATTACACACTTCTATAACCTAAGAATAGCTCAGCCAGTTTGCATTGAAGTCCCTGTAGTTACTGAATAATAAGACTTAGTATGTAATAATCCTGTGATTTTAAGGGGTTAAGGCAAATCATTTATGTTGAAAGGATTCCGGCTGACACAAAAGGTTGGGAACCCCTGTTTGAGGGCATTGCAAAAAGAACCCATTCTGGCACCTTTATTTATGAGTGTGCAGACTTGCACTGGCCCTGTTTTGAATGCAACAGCATTCAGAGCTCCTCACAGTTATTTATTCAGCAAATTGCTCACAGGTGTTCTGCAAAGAGGAACATGTTGCCTGTGGATATGAAGCAGAAATGAGGAGATGTGGGGCGATAACTCACGGCGAGTGAGCGATGGGGCTATTTGTGTGTAGATGCAGCTGCAGCAGGTGGGGGGCACTGTTGCATCTGAATGCAGCACCACACACGCCATTTAGATCCAGCTAGTAGTTTCACTGCAATCAGAAAAATGAGTCTGTTTTCTGTTTTAAGTCCTGAGCTACTGGACGGTGAACAGCTCCTATGAGCTGATTAAATATGGTACCTATATGAGAACTGAACTTTGATTTGAACATTGAGACAAAGAGCCTTTAGGTGCATTTAAAACAGATTTAACATTAACTTTATACTGCATATATTTCATGTCATTCGTAATAGAGGTACAGCAGTTTATCACATGGGAGTGATAATGCAGGGAATATGACCCTTGGACTACTATTACACTATAAACGTCCAGGTCATAGAGTATTGTTATCTTTTATGTTATGCAAGGCAGATAAAAGTACAAATTTACTTTCAGTTAGAAATGGAGCAATACCACACTTTCTTTTTCAACACTGATACTAATACAGCCTGTAGGGATGCCGGTTCAATATGTTTGCTTTAAAAACAGCTGAGCTTTAAAATGAGCTGAAGCACTTCATATAAGATGAGCATCTAAAACATGGGCTTTTTTGTGCACACACTTAAAAAAAGATGGTTCTTTAAAGGTTCTGCAGTAAAGAAAATGGTGCAATATAGAACCATGAACATACTTTGCATGATTAAAGGGTTCTTTGCATCGTGAAAATGTTCTTCAGACTGATGGAGAATGCGTTTCATTTCACCTTTTTTGTTCTATATTGCAATATTTATATATATATATATATATATATAAATATATATATAGCAATAAAAAGGTTCTAAATAGAACCATCTACAGCACAATCTCCATCAATCTGAAGAACACTTTGCCTGATTACAGGGTTCTTTGCAATGTGAAAACATTTGTCAGATCGATGGATCTTTTTTGTGCTATATAGCACCAAAAAGGGTTCTTCTATTGTTACAGGCTTGACGTACAACAGACGACTCCTTTTTAGTGCTATATAGAACCCTTTTCAAAAAGGTTCTACAGAGAACCATCTACAGCACATGAAAGAGTTCTTCAGATTGATAGAGAGTGTCTTTTATATAGTTCTATACAGAACCTTTTTTGTTCTATAAAGCACCAAAAAGGGTTCTTCTATTGTTACAGGCTTGACATCGTGACAATAGAAGAACCCTTTTTGGTGCTATAGAAAACTCTTTTCAAAAAAGGTTCTATATAGAACCATCTACAGCACATTCTCCATTAATCTGAAGAACACTGTGCATGATTAAAGGGTTCTTTGCATCATGATTTTTTTTTCAGATTGATGGAGAGTGTGTTTTATATGGTTCTATATATAAAATATAAGTACCGTAACATATTGTGTATTGTGAAAATTCTTCAGACTGAATGACTATATATATCAGCGATGACTATATATGTGTATAAATATATTCCTATTATGACCTTCCTTATGAGCTTAACGGGGAATTCCTTCTGATTCTGTGATGTAAACAGAGTCATTCAGAGAGGTTTAGTGTGAAATGGTTCATTGTGGTGACAGGAACCAGGGGTCGCTACAACACAAATATAGGCATTTTACATGTTTTATACGTAACGGTGATGATAGTAAAATAGCCATAAATCTTAAACAGTATATGTTTTCTTTGTACCATCTGCCACAACTGGATTAAAATAAATGGATTACGGCCAAAACTTTATCACAAAACAATGTCTCAGGCATTAGGCAGCTTATTCCTAACCATTCTGTGTAATATCTTTCTTTTTAAGAGGTAGTAAACTCTTCAGGACGTCTGGTTCCATTCACCACCACTGCGAACTATTCTTACCATTTAAATATGTAGAAATTTGGTGGAGCTCCCCTTTAATTATGCTCCAGAGCAAATTTACTTTTGGTTTTTAGATGTATTTGGACAGCCACTGGGAGAAGAGATGAGTCAGGTGTGACCTGAGAGCGCTATGAGGTAACACGCACCTATCAAACACACCTTTAAAGCACCTGTTAGATCAGCGTTTATAGAGCAGCAGATAATATGAAGCTGTTCGGACGGTTTGCTTGAGGAAGTCCCTGAATATTGCGGGCTGGGATTGTTCAGGGATTTTATGGGCGTGACGTTGACGTGACGTCACGTGCCTAGAGCCGGGAGGCAGTGTGTGTATGTGAGTTTCGGTACAGAGAGAGAGAGAGAGAGAGAGAGAGAGCTCAGTCACATACACGGCGGAGACGAGTCAGGCTGCGTTGTGTTAGTCTCTAAACCTGAGAGAGAAACGAGCCTGTTTAAGAAGAGCGAGGCTGATCTTGAAAGTGTGGTTTAAGTCGTGGAAAAAGCCCAGAGACCGTCACTGAGCTCTAAGGAGACAAGAAGTGGACTTGAGTGCTTTCGGTTACGGACACCTGTTTTTTTTTAAGCTTTTTAAACCAAACTACTGTTTCGGCGTTGAGAAATCCTCGTTTTTTGAGACACCATGCTGTGGGATTCTCCTCTCAGCTCCACAGGACTCTTCGGCTTCGTCTTCTTCCTCATAATTCAAGGTAAGAATGGCAATAAAACGAACGAGGCTCAAGTTGGTTTCCCTTTGGCCAGCTTCTCGTTCGAATCTCACCGTTCCACCTTAAATGGTGCAGCAGTTACATTCTGGCGCCTCAGGCGCCAGAATGTAACTGCTGCACCATTTAAGGTGGAACGGGAAAATTCGAAAAAAAGTCATTTCTGTGAACTTCGGTGAAAGCTTTCCTTTGGGATCAGCTGACTTGACCGAAGTCCCTGAGTTTGTTTATATTCGACACATTAGCCTAATATTAGCATTAGCGCCCGTTCCCATTTCTCTCCTAACTTGGCGATAAAAGTTAAAAAAAGTCGTTTTTATTATTTAGCTCGTACTCCGTCGTTATCTCTTCGTCTTGCTTATTTAAATATCCGCTCTCGGTTTGACCTGACCGGTTTCGGTCTTTCGCCATTTTCCGTTTTCCAGTCAGGCTGCCTGAGGTGTGGCCAGGCAAGGTATTTTTCCTGGAGGTGGTGGTGGCAGGTGTAGCCCTGTAGCCACTTAGCGATACCACTTCTTTGAAATGGAGGAAAACACCTCGCTTATCTTTCTTGCCTTCCTTGTCCTCCTTTTGTCATTCATTTCCTTCGTGTTCTCCTCTTTCTTCACTGAATTGTGTGAATGGGTTTAGCCGTAATCAGCTAGCCAACCGCGCAGCTTCGGAAAGCAACAGGGTGTCGACCGTTTTTACCGTTTTTATTTGAATTTAAAGGGGAACTCCACTGAAATATATCAAAATTTCCATATGATTCTAGCGGTTCAGAGATAAACTGCCATCCAGAGTGGTTTGACTTACGTTATACATATCCTCTGAGGTTTTATATGTAACGTTGACGATAAAATAGTGGTCAGTTTGGAACAAATAAGTTTTCTTGGCCTTAGAGCACTCTTGCTGGATGAAAATAAATGGATTAAAACACGTTTTAGACCTAAAAGGAATCACAAAAATACTGTGTTAGGCATCAGGCAGTGAATTCATAACCATTTCATGTAGTAACTTTCTGTGAGGGAGCTTTTAGAGGTGGACGTCTGGTTCCTATCACCACCACTGTGAACAATTCTGACTCTAAGCTTCGAGGTTTGGGCCTAAAATGTGTTTAAAATCCATCCATAGTGGAGAATGCCTGTTACTGTTTTGGTTACATGCAGATCTTTGAACCAGGAGACTAGGATGTCTGTCCACAGCAGTGGCGTCCAGTCCTGGAGATCTACCTTCCTGCAGAGTTTAGTTCCAGCCTGTGTCCCATAAGCTTCCCATCTCGCTTACTTAACTCTAAGGCTGTGTTCAGACTGCAGGTCAATCGGATGTGTTTCTCAAATCAGATCTTTTGAGACGACTGTCCGCACCGTTATTTGCAAGTGATCAGATCAGATTTGTGGGTTCAGGCATCACTGACTTGTCTGCATGGGTTGCTGTGGGAACGACGTAGGCGTCAGTAATTGCATCATCTCGCCCTCCAAACTCTTCTGAATTCTCTGGCGTAAACATGAATCTTTGGCACTCTTCTTGAATCCCAGCACTACCGTCAGTCTGGGTTTGACGTTGTTGTTGTTGTTGTTTGTTGTGTTGCGTGTGACACATTGAAATCGGACTTAAGCATCCAGAGCGTCCAGACTGAGACACATGAGTAAAAATCCGATTGGAATTGTGTTTCAGTCCACCTCCAAATGTGGTTCCAATTGGCAAAAATTGGATTTTTTGTGGGTTTTTAGGTGTCCAGACTATCAAAAATCAATCTGGATACACCAAAATTGGATTTGGGCTGGCTGTTTGAACTTAAACAGTCGTTAAGAGTGGTATGATGGGGTTCATTGTAGAGCAGGGGTGCACAACTCCGGTCCTGGAGGGCCGGTGTCCAGCACATTTTGGTGATTTACCTGCTCAGCTACACCTGATTATACTCATCTGTTAATTGGCAGGTTTAATGGGGGTGTTTGAGTAGGGAAACCTCCAGACTGTGCTGGACACCGGCCCTCCAGGACCGGAGTTGTGCACCCCTGTTGTAGAGGAGCTTGGATGTCTTTACATTGCTGGCGATAGGAATTTTGCCCTGTCTCTTTAGCCTAATACATCTGATACAGCCAATCAGGGACTTGGGAAGAGGTTGATTAGCTGGAGCAGGTGTGGCAAATTGTGGTTGGAACTAGGCTCTGCAGGAAGGTAGCCCTCCAGGATCAGGGTTAGAGACAACAGATCTACTGCAATACTCGGATTCTCCACTTCGTGATCGAGGGTGTCATGGCTCATCAAGGCCTTGTAGCCTTTGGGTGGTTTGCTTAGTTTGCTTTATTCCATTTTTACCATGTTTTGCCCTTGGCCAGCTCACTGGGGGCTACAAAGGCTGACTGGTGGCTCCGGTTACCTTGGCTGGTAAATGTTTCAGTAGGTGTATTCACCTGGTGTCATGTTGGTGAATGAGATCCAGCACCTGGTGGCTTCTCATCCGCCAAGGTGCACAGAAGTGGGGGGGGCGGGAATCAGACACGTCTTCATTTTTGTGTCCCATGGCCTCGTGGGGATCACTGTGCAAATCGCAGTGACATGGTGGGAAAAGTTCTTTTGTTCCCTGTAAAGTGAAAGGACGCTGTCGCTCTTCGCCACTCCAGAAACGCAGTCGCGTCCTCTGACTTATTCATGGAGTGGACCTTTTTCTGCCCGAGCGTGTTTCACAGTACATCAGCCGCGCTTCACAGAGGGAGCGGGAAACTGGAATAAGGAGACAAAGGGTTTGTTTTATTTATGAACGAAGCGGCGGAGGTTGGAGGGGAAAAAAGGTTTATTCTACGCACAGAAAAAGGGGCCCCTGACGTGTGCTTCCTCTCTTCATCCGTTTAGCTCGGCGCCCTGGGAGCTTTTTTCCTCTGCAAACAGCAGGGCGACATTTTTGGCAGGGTCGGAGCTTTTACAGAAGAGCTACACCAGTTTTTTAAAAGTTGTGCATCGTTGAGATGTGAACAGTCATCCAGAGTGGTATGATGGACTTCATTGTAGAGGGTCTTGTTTAATCGGATAGAAACTGTATTCCGAATGGCCTCAATCAGACCAGACTATTCCAATTGAGGTGTTTACATGGACGTGTTCTATTGACTGAGCTATTAGTCAGATTACTAACGGATTATTAGGCTGCATGTAAACGTAGCTAGTGTGTCCAGCATCGGGCAGTGTATTCATAACCATTTTGTATAATAACTGTCTACAATGGAGCTTTTAGAGGTGTTAAAACCTCCAGATGTCTGGTTCCTATCACCACTGCTGTGAAGTTTTTAACAGTGGTGCATTTCACATCAGACCACTCTGAATGACAGTCCCTCCAATCAAGAAGAGAACCGTTTTTTTCCCTGTTCTAAAGCCTTTCAAAACATTTGAGATTTCCATGTTATGAGCGCTGATCATGTGACTTGGGGTCATAAAGGCTTGTGCCAGTTACCATGGAGACGCAAGGGTTTTTCTTTAATAAGTTGAAAGCCAAGGCGGGCTACTGTAGTAACGTTTCTCTGCGTGAATGCATCAAGTGTGTGTGTGTGTGTGTGTGTGTGTGTGTGTGTGTGTGTGTGTGTGTGTGTGTGAGAAATGAGTGAGCAAGAGAGAGGTGGGGGTTGGGAGATCGCCGGGAGGGCAAGGGGGGAGCAGATTGACCTCATTTAGTGCTGTGAGAATAAGTAACGTACACACACACACACACACACACACACACACACACACACACACACTTGCACGCAGCGTCCAGCCCGGACTGCATGTGGAGGTGGAGTGTAAACAGGTGGGTGTAGCGCGTTGGACGGCCTCTCTGCTGGTTGCGCATCATGGATGCCGGAGTTTCATAACAAGCGCATATAGAATTAGTAATACTATATTTGTGAGAACTTCCATTGACGTCTGTATGGCTATTTTTACATCTGACCCCAACCTTCATTTCGGAGGCTATTTCAGCTCCCGTCCACACGTATCCGGAAAACATATTTTTATTTTCTGCGTTTTTATACCCTGACTCCCATCCGCACACTCAGACGGTTTTCTTTATTTATTTATTTATTTTTAATTGAAAAGAAGCTCTGTCTTTTGCAGTTTTTATTTTTTGAGCATGCAGAATTGTTTATGAAATACGGTGGCGACTGGGTTGTTTCTGTGTGTTTGGCAGTTTGTGGGAGAGAACATGTTTACTGAATTCAGCTTTACTTTTTCATTAAAGCCCAGTGCGGAGGCATCAGCATGTACTGCGCTCGGTCGTTTGAAGTGGGACGTGAGCTCGAAGATCCTCAGTGATTCTAAGCGCGCCACTGTTGTTGGAACAAAATCTTGTATCTCCAGAATGGTAACTTTTATAGGAGAAGGAAAAACCTACTTTACTTTTAATGTAAGTCAATGGAACCAGAATTTTTTTGGGCATTTCTTTTGATCCATTCGTCATGAAATTTATACACAACGTAAAGGGCAACAGGCATTTTCAGATTGTCAAAAACTGAAAAACGACAAAAATGGAGATATGTGACTTGATCATTAACTTGATCATTAAAAATGTCAGATTTGGGAAAATTGCGAAGCATTGCTACAGCAACCCAAATACCCACCTGGCTATTTTTCACCTCTTAAGCTTTTATTTTCTGGCAGAAATCAGACTTTAAATATCTGAAGTATTGAGGATCTGATGGCCTGCAAGTCGAAGGCCGTTTACAACACAATGGTCACTTTGTAGAAAATCTGTTTTACCATCATGTTGTTCTTCATGAGTTCTTCCTGGGGCATTCAAGTTCTAAGAGGTATTATTGTTTTTGCATTGTTTTGTGGACAATCAAAGTTTCAAAAATGCCTCAGGTGTAGTCGAAGATATTTATTTCCTTTTTTTTTGGTTTTTTTTTTACTTAAAAGTTTTTTAGATCCAGATACGTGCGTTTGTGGTGCACAAATGTCCCCACTTCTACAAAATGTTCATGCTTTCCCATCGTCATGAAGCGCTCTGGTCCTCACAAAGGGCGAAATACAAGCACGCACACAGCGTGTTATAAATCAGGCCTTGTAACTACAGGGGTATGAAGCTTGTCCTAAAAACAACAGTCTTCCATTGCTCTTCCCCTTCCTCTCCCTCCACCCCTCATTCTCATGACCTGCTTGCTTTTGTTTGAGGGATGTTTGTCATTGGTGTATTCAAAATCTCCACCCCAACCCCCCACATAACTAGCCTCTGCCTGATCCACACACACACAGACACGAACACCCCCGCCACACCAGCCCGTGGGCCAGACCTCAAGGCCACACTGTTTATTAGAGTCTGAGCCAGAGGACGAGGGAGGGAGGGAGGAATGAGAAAACAGGTTTATTGAAAAGAAATACAGGAACGCACTCAGTATCGCTGGAGTGCAAGCCTTTAACAGTCTCTTCAGAAGTGTGTTAGTGCAGGAGCAGGGACAAACCCTGCTCACGTCGAAGGCTGACCTTGCAATTGACCTGTCAGTGCTTTTCCCACTAATGCGTAAATTTGTCAGCTGAGCTTTACAGAGCGCTGGCAAAAATCCCACTCCGGCTAATGGGGAATTGTAGTGGGCGACGCCAAGAAATGCACACAGTTGGTGTGCAGTCTTAATTTCAGAAAATGTTTATGTGTCATGCACTATTAGCATTGATTCTTTTTTTCACAACACTTTTAAGAACAAGGATGCACGTCTGGTTGATGACAGTAGCATTGCTGCAAATGAACGTGGCTTTCAGAGTAGCGTGACTTTATTGATATGGATTGAATCAACATATCGTCCCCTTTTTGTTACCACAGTGTCACGTAATGTAAATACAGGAGGGAAACTGTCTGCAAATACCTCTTTAGCCATGCTACAACATTACAACAGCATAGCCTGCACCACTAACCGCATTCGTATGGCTGTAGTTAGTGTAGCTTGACTTGGCCGTAACGTTAAAACCACCTCCTTGTTTCTGTAATCATTGTCCATCTTATCAGCTCCACTGACCACATGGGAGCACGTTGTAGTTCTACAGTTACAGGCTGTAGTCCATCTGTTTCATACTTTGTTAGCCTGTTATTCAATGGTCAGGACCACCACAGAGCAGGTACTGTTTGGGTGGTGGATCATTCTCAGCACTGTCATGGTGGTGGTGTGTTAGTGTGTGTTGTGCTGGTCTGAGTGGATCAGACACAGCAGTGCTGCTGGAGTTTTTAAACACTGTGTCCACTCACTGTCCACTTTATTAGACACTCCTACCTTGTTGGTCCTCCTTGTTGATGTAAAGTCATCATCTGTTGCTACACAGTTTGTGTTGGTCATCCTCTAGTCCTCCATCAGTGACACTGAACTCCAGCAGCACTGAGTTCTACTAGTTCTACTACACACTAACACACCACCACCACGTCAGGGTCACTGCAGTGCTGAGAATGATCCACCACCTAAATAATACCTGCTCTGTGAGGGTCCATGGGGGTCCTGACCACTGAAGAACAGGGTGACAAAGTATGCAGAGAAACAGATGGACTACAGTCTGTAACTGTAGAACTACAAAGTGCTCCTATATAGTAAGTGGAGCTGATAAAGTGCACACACACACACAATTTCTCATTGGGCTTAATGAGATTAGTGCTTGTCCAGTCTTGCAACAGTATATATGAACACATTTGTGAGTTGGGCATGGCTAAAATCAATTAAGGTCAAGAACTACTACAGATACGGCAGCTTTTCTCTGCTCGCAGCTCTGTACTTTGGAGGCCAGCTTATATTTTACTAAACATCACTCTGCACCGCCTCTGCTTTATCGAGCTCGTGGAGGTAAACGACAGGTGAAACTTCATATCAGTCATCTGCATCCTTGGGACGGTCATAAACACGGTCCTTCATCCTCTCAATTTTTGGAGTCTGGAGCTAAAATGAGGATGAAATGGCCGAAAGGACGAGCATTTCCTCCTCCATCATCCCTCGCTCTGCCCTCCGTCCTCTCTCTCCCTCGCTCTCTCTTTCTCTCCTCCTTGTTCGGCAGATGTCACATCTCCGGATGCTTTTACAGCTTCAGAGATTCATGGAGATGACATGGCCATTTAACTCGCGCTCATATTTTAATCATTTCTCTAGTGGCGCCGGGCAGCCAACCAAAGTGTTTCAGAGTGGGGTGAGATGAGGGTGAAGGGCAGGGGTGGCTCTCTTTCCCCTCAAGTTTGGCTTCGGTTTTTCCTTGTAAATAAAGCTCTGAGGGAAAACGGAGGGATGGCCAGACGGAAGCGCACTAAATATCGTGCCACAACAGCAAGATATCAAGTCGGAATCTGTGTCTTTTATCAGAATTCTCAGATCATTTGCATTGTGTTTGAATCGAGTCATTACAGGAAAGCAAGCTTTGCATTTTATCCTGCAAGTTACTTGAAAATCTCTGTGTGGGTGAGGAATTTGCTTATGGGGAAGTTTGCTTTTCCAGGAGAAGTTCCTGAACCGGTGAATTCTGGGAGCTATGTTTTTGTCTGACGTGGTGACTAGTCGACTGAGTATAGAAAAAAAACGAGAACAGCAGTCACTTCTCTTTTAACATACAGTGAACAGAACTGTATTTCCACTTCCTGTAACTTTATGCGGGTTAGATTAGCAATCATGTTTTGCTTCATTGCATAATTTGGTAATAAACTGACTGTAATTTGGTAATTTTTCTGTTTCATACCTCTAAATACTGGATTAAATCTTATCATTAATGTTGTATAATATACTATGATTACTTTTCTGCATAAAGGCGTTGTTTATGTTGTAAATTCATTGGTGAGCCGTGACAGTTAGAGCTACCTTCAGTTTAAGCTGTAAATGCCAAAGTCAGTCAAAAACCACCTCTATTTTAATGCTGTTTTCTGCTAGCACCCCTATGGGATTTCTTATAGTATATTAGCACTAATCTAACAGTGTTGGGAAATTTTTTTTGGTCATTCTTAGACATTCTTAAACTCAGACATTTGAAGCTTGTTAAAGATGTCTGAAATGGATATTAACATATTTTACCTTGTAGCCTTGTACCTTTAGTGAAGAGTCCTGCCAGAGCTGCTGCCGTTTTCCGTTCCTAAGAGCTGAAACCTACTTAAGCTACGGCTCATGTTTAATCAGTGTTGTATCTAGAACTTCCAAAAGGCCTAGGTCAGGGGTCGTCCTCCCAAATGTTAAGAAGAGCCGTTTTGTCCTTTCCGTAAAAATCAAACCACCTTGGGAGTCGCAACATTTTATGTCCATTTTACCATCTTGGCTGTAAATGTGTCTCAGTATGTGCTAATGTGCTAGTATAGACTTAAAAATGTATATACATTGTATATGGATATAAAAGAAAATGCAGACTTACTTTACTCTGATTTAAGCTTTAGCTCAGCTATAGAAGCTTTTCTTGCATCTCCGGCAGGAAACTTTTTCGCAAAAGTGGAACAGTTTGTAAAATGTCTCTCAACGTTCAATATTTTACGAGGCTGAAGTCAATTCTCATTCGCGAGCTTCTGGTTGAATTTTCCCGTTCCACCTTAAATGGTGCCTGAGGCGCCAGAATGTAACTGCTGCACCATTTAAGGTGGAACGGGAAAATTCGTGGCAGATTAAACATATAAGGAAACCAGCTGGAGTGATTATAAAAGGATATTAGTCTTAAATCTCTCTCTTTGCCGTTTTGTTAGCTACTAGCTAGGCAAGATTGTCTGCGTTGCTATGGTGACCAGCAGTCTGTGCACCAACCTTCAGGCTTAAAGGGTGAATTAGCAGATATACATTAACTCCAGCGTTTAAGACCGTTTATTGTTAAAACAATCAGCAGAGCGTTTTTTGAAACTCGTCCCAAACACTGGAAAATCGAAACGTGATTGATTTGCTTCCTCAGTCTGTAAAGTTCATCTAACGTGTAATGCCTTCAGTTCAGCTCCTGAAGTCCTAACCAATAGGAGAGCTCGCTCAGCTGTATCTACTTACATACAGTAGATAAAGATGCTTTGTGTTTGGGCAGTTTTTGGTTCAGCCCTTTTGATCCAACCCAAAGTTAGTGGGGAAAAAAAAGTATTACCGTAATACTTGTGGGGTTTCAATACAACAAGCATGATAACTCTGTTAAATAAAATAAACTGCACATGTATTTTTCAAAAGTTTTAGTTATCAGAAATGATTAAGCCTTCTCTAAAGGTCTAGAAGGCCCTGAGGGTTCCCCTCTGCACAAACTGAATTACTGGCTGCATTTCAAGTCAGCAGCGACCGTTGACCCTGTTATTTCTTCTTTAACTGTAACTTACCAGTGGCCTCTTTGTAAATTAGTAACTGTTTTTTGTGCTTTAAATCCATAATCCCGTTTCATAATCCTGTGAAACGTCGTTTTAGTTCCCAACTATGAAAACACACGGCTTCCTCAGTATGTGACCACAGGGTAACCAGCCAACATGTCTGCAGAGTGGCATGTGGTTGCCAAATTGATGTGGAGCGCTTGAGGTTGCCAGACTGTTGGAGCAGGTCCTGCCTAATCGCAAGGAAAACGAGGAGGAGCCCGTCCCGGTTAACAAAAAGCGAAACGGCAGTAAACACCAACAGCGCTTGATGGGTTTTAACACAAACCGCTACTCCGGAATGCCATCCACGGGGTTTCATGATTGAGTTTGGCACCCCTGAGGGGCTGGGAATGCGACAGCTCTTTCTGTCCGTTTCTCTCGATTGGCCGTAATTCCGCTGGCCTGGGAGGGAGAGCAGTCTGGACTCACTGTGGTCCTGGACTGTGACACCGTCTGTGGCTGTTCAGGCTATTTAAAGGAATACTCTGGCATTTTTCAGCCTAATCTCTAGCTGGTGCATCTCTGTTGTGGTATTGATTACCAAGGGCAGTAATTTCAACGTTTCCTTGCACTTAAAAAAAGAACAGGAAAGCCGTTGACTTGAAATGCACTTATAAGAGAAGTCAGTGGGCATTTATTGAGTTCAGTCATTAAACTTTTATGCAAATCAAGTGTTTTGTGTAATTTGTTCCTTCAGATTTTCAAGAGGGTAAAAATTGGTGGTAGTTTGTCATCATTGTGGTGGGATGGGTGGAGGTCAGACGCTGCCTGATCGCCATGGGCACCAGAGAACCTTAGAAAAAAGGAATGAAAGGAACAGGAACTTTTGCATTATGTTGCTCCATTGTTGGAAAGTTGAATCAAATGCCATGAGAGCAGCTTTGGAAAGACTTCCTGTCTTGTCCTAACACTCCTACGGTTAGAGCAAAATGGTGGCCATTGGTTTCTGTTATGAGTTTTAAAGAGGATTTCCGCCATATTTTCCTTAAGACGTAAACAAAGTTATTCAGAGTGGTTTGATGTGAACTGGTTCAGTGTAGAGAAACCTACAGACTCAGATGTCTTTACAGTGGTGGTGATAGGAACCAGGGGTCGTCATGACTACAACTCAAATATAGACATTTTATTTACTATCCAAAACCGCCAGTGCTTGACACACATTCCCTTTTTCAGGTGTTTATTTGTAGCCAGTGGGGAAGGAATTAAACTCTACCCTGTTGTGAACGATGGTTCTTCAAGGTTTCGTTAGTAAAGGGACTGTTTCTATTTAGAACCATGAGCTCTATATAGAACCTTTTTATGCTTAAATGGTCCTTGATTTGTGTATAGAACCTTTTCATGCTTAAAAGGATCTTTGCATGGTGAAATGGCTTTTCTGTATAGAACCGTGATTTCTATATAGAACTGTTTCATGCTTAAAAGGATCTTTGCATGGTGAAATGGCTTTTCTGTATAGAACCGTGATTTCTATATAGAACTGTTTCATGCTTAAAAGGTTCTTTGCATGCTGAAACGGCTTTTCAGATTAAGAGTGTGTTGTTTATGATTCTGTGTAGAACCTTTTTTTTTTTTAGATATTTAGCTCCTAAAAGGGTTCTTATATTGTCACGATGTCTAGCTTGGAGGCGGGGTTCAGTTTGCATATGCAGTGAGCCGGTTGGCTGATCCAGTTAAAGGGCGGAGCTTTCTCCGTAAACAGACGGCATGGTGAGGGTTACTAGCTTTTCCATTCGTTTTCCAGACAGCGACTTGCCTCCTTTATAACGTCTCTTGTTTTAAGTACAGGAAATGTTGAAATCGTCGGCTGTGGTAATTGACGGTTCAGTGCTGACGCTGCAGATAGAGGTTGGGTTGAATTCCTTTAGCTCTGGCAGAGCTTTAGAAACACGTTCTCCTCATCCCTGCTAGTTTGTTTTTCCACAATAAATAAAATGGAGAGAAGAAATAATTTAGTGTGTGAGTGTGTGTGTGTGTGTGTAGGTCTTCAACCCAAGAGTGTTTTAAAAGCCCTGATGCTCTCATGAATTTGGCATGCCGGTAATTTCAACCTTTCTGCTTCCTGCTGCGACAACACCGGCGTGTGCTGGGCCAGGAAGTTCTAATGCACAAGTTTTCCTTGTGATGACATCATAAATTCCATGTTTAATCATTATGAAACCACTCGTCAGTCCTCATTTTATTCTTATAGCACTTACACCCATCAGGCATAACATTTATGACCATGTTTCTACGCTCGTTGTCCATTTTATCAGCTCCACTTACTATATAGGAGCACTTTGTAGTTCTACAGTTACAGACTGTAGTCCATCTGTTTCTCTGCATACTTTGTTAGCCCTCTTTTACCCTGTTCTTCAGTGGTCAGGACCCCCATGGACCCTCACAGAGCAGGTACTATTTGGGTGGTGGATCATTCTCAGCACTGCAGTAACACTGACGTGGTGGTGGTGTGTTAGTGTGTGTTGCGCTGGTCTGAGTGGATCAGACACAGCAGTGCTGCTGGAGTTTTTAAACACCTCAGTGTCACTGCTGGACTGAGAATAGTCCACCAACCAAACATATCCAGCCAACAGGGTCAAGGACTAGAGGATGACCAACACAAACTGTGCAGCAGCAGATGCGCTATCGTCTCTGACTTCTACAAGGTGGACTGACAAGGTAGGAGTGTCTAATAGAGTGGACAGTGAGTGGACACAGTGACACACACTAACACACCACCACCACGAGGTGGTCATAATGTTAAGCCTGATCGGTGTGTATATGCAGCCCCTCAGGTTTCGCTCCTGAACCCAGTGCAGTGTCACAGATGAATGTGTTTAGGTGTCATAAAGTTCGTTATGCCATTATCACACAATCAGTCTTCACAGGAGAGATACTGAAACAGTGTCTCTTCATTTATTCCACTTATGAATAGTCTCTTCCTTCCTGACCTTCATGCACTCAGACTGAGAATCGCTGAATAATTACTCCGACGCTGAGCACTGAAATAATTCCGTTTAGCGACCTGGCAACCTTGGCTTGTGTAAGGTGAAATAGAGCTGTGTTGTGTTGTCCTTCCTGCTCTCCCCCCACCGCACACAGTTGTCCTTAATGTGTCCATCTGTTGTCTGAGAGTCAGCTGGGGCTTTGCTGTATCGATCTGGCATCGATCAGCAGGGCCAGCGATGCCCTTGCGAGCCGACAAAGCTTACCGAAGACTCTGAGCCCTGTCAAACTAACACCTTTCTAAAATATACATACAGGCCGGCCCCTCGGCTGGATTAAGGGTTTACCTCTTCGTCGCTCTCTTTCACTTTCCACCAAGGATTCCCTAACTTTCTGGCCGAAATGGACAGTTTCTGTGACCCTCCCCAGCTCTTTCAACCACACTCTTTCTTTCTTTTCACTTTAGATTTATGATTTGAGGCTTTTCGTCACGTCGCTAACATTCATAAGAATGTAGCTCACAACCAAAGCTATAGTTTGTGGTCTAGTTTGCATCTCATTTCATGCTTTCTGTTGACAGGACTGTGCCATCTGAGACATTTGGTTTCTCTTCGTTACTTGCCACCATATTGGCCTTTTGTTGAATGTTAGACACATGAAAATTTATGTTTGTTAAAGATATATTCGTTATTCATTTCATGCTTTCCGTTGACAGGACAGTGCCATATGAAACGTGGTTTTTCGTTGGTTTTTTAACCACCATATTGGCCTTCGTTATTTATTACACAGTTGAAAATTCATCTTTGTGAAATATTTTGGCATATTTTTTCTTATTTTTCTTGAATTCAAAGTAGATTTATAGAGATATTTTTCCGTTTTTTTCCCCTCTACTGCAAGTATCATGTGTAGTCCCCAGTTAATATGGCAATTCCCATCTGCTGGCTAGGGAAAGTGAAGGCTAGCATGTGCAAGCAAAGCGCCACCACATCTTTGAAAACTGCTGACAGCGCAATGCCATTGGACACCTCAACACGCTTGGGGGAGAACACTAACGGCCAGTTCTGACCATGTTGGCTAGCATCATTCCAAGTGACTGGTGTAGAGGGAGGAACATCCTACCCAACCAGAAGGACTGAGGCCTTGGACTCAGATTCATGAAAGTGTCTTAAGAAAGAAAATCTACGTAAATGTGTGTGTTGTTGTTTGTTTTTTTTTCTTAACTTCATTCTTAAAAAAAAAAGTTACGACTAATTGTTATTCTTCAAACAACGTCTTAAGAATTATCTTTTCTTTTTTTTTAAACTAATTTCTTAAGAATGGAAAATTATTATGTTTTTAAATGTTTTCTCAACCTTACGACAGACTCACACTTGTCTTAGGCTGTAAGAGTTGACCAGGTCAGCGTCTAAATTTGTAACGGACGCTGCTCCTCCTCCTCGACATCCTCGTCCATCACCCCACGGTCACCATCACCTCTAGATCTTGTTTGCTACTTTTTTTAAACGCTTAATTTGATGTTTTTCCTCCATTTTGCTCCTCTAAGCGGATTAAACTAAATAACTAACAGTTAATACAAATTCCTAATGTATCACAAGTCGTTTGTGGTACATGGTGAAATGCAACACAGCCTGCATAAGAAAACGGTGAAGATTTTCTTAAGAAAATCGTAAGAAAATAATTAATATCTTAAGAGAATATTTGAGATCTTAAGTTTTTTTGAGACTTGCATTTAAGAACATTCTTATGAACTTCTTAGTGTTTGTCTGAAGAACCTTCGCAGGGTTTTTCTTAAAGCTTTCGTGAATCTGACCCCGCCCACAGATGGCTGAGGCATCGATGGAGATCAAGCTCACCACCTCCTGCATCGTGGGCTCTCCCGATGTAAATGTAACTTGTTTGAATGTGACTGTGAACCCTGGCATATGCTCTCTTTCCTCCTTCTCTCGCCCCTCACACTCCCTGAGCCCTTCTCCTGGCTGTTAATCGATGACATCATCATCTTTCCTTCATTGTTTGTTTTTGCCTTTCAACTCTCCTTCCTCTCCTCGTCCTCCTCGCACCTGGTCCGCAGAAGGTCCTGTCACAGTTTGGCCTGCTTTGCCAACGGCCTGACAGCTCATCGACCGGCACTGTGCCTCGCAGAGACACCCTCGCTCTAACCTCGTAAAAGTCCTTTAGGTTCTAGGTATTATGCAGGTACAAACTCTAAAGAAATAGGTCATTATTTTGGCTCTGTATAACTAAGTTAAACTGAAATGCCTAGCAGGTTCTAGATATTCACTGGTTAATTGTGTGGTACAAACTTTTCAGTGCTGTGCAGTCATTCTGAGTAAAATTGTGGCGTAAAATATGGCGAAAATACATTTTGTACACAAACAAATTAGAGTTTTACGCAGTAAGTAACTGTTACATACTTTACCTACTGTAAACAAAACTGTACCTACATTCTTAAAAATGATGCTTCTTTATCTTAACCATGATGCTACCTAAAGTAATTACCTAGTACTTTGGAGTACCTCACAGTTATCTGATAAACAAAGTTAGGGGACCGCAGAAGACAGCATTATCACATTGTTATAGACTCCTATGCTGCACAGAAATCGAGGTACTTTGCCTTTTATCTGCTTAATAGCTAAAACCTCTAGAATTTAGTGAGGCTTTCTTGGTACTTAACATCATTTTACCTGAAATGATTTTACCGCACTTTAGACATTGTATTCCACACTTACTCAGTTAATATCTAGAACATGTTGGACATTTCACTGTAAGTTAGTTCAGCTGTCTTGGAACTGACCATCATGCTCCCTCTAGTACCTCACAGTTCTCCAAAGCATTACCGCCTCGTTACAGGCCACACAGGATGAGCAAAATACTAGTATTGCGATTATATTTCAATGCCTCACAATATATTAAAAAGATGTTCTGCATTGTTTTGACCAAAACTGACTTTTTGGATTATAAGAATATCCCGATTGATCAGAACCCGTCTGGACCCTTGACTGGTCACAAAACGTGTGATTTGGTCAGAGAGCTCTTTTACCTTTTGCAGCCTTCTGTGATGAGTATCGCGAAGGCTGATATCACGATACCGAATAACGAACGATACATCGCGCGGCCCACAGAGTGACCGCACTGGTCCCAACGACTAGATTACTCCTAGCATTTGTGTTAGCGTGACTGGCACACTGCTCCCTCAGAAAGGGCTAATACCATTAGCATGCCTGGCGTAGCGAGCCGCCGGAGAAAAACAGCAGTGACCTTTAAGATAATTCTCCACACCGAGCCTCGCTCCCTCGGGACACTTTTAAGGGAGACTGGTGCTAGCAGAGCTACTGTGGTGAACCCGTCAGCCGGCTGAAGGAGGCCTGTGAGAAAGCAGAAGCTTATGGTGAAGCTTACAGTGAACTGGGAGCTGTATTTTTGCCTGACCTCCCAAAAATGTGCTGACATTGACTAATTGTGGCAAAATAAGTCCAGGCGGCGCTTATGCAACGAATTAAAGCACAGCCTACTTCTTTCAGCTCAGTTCAGGTTCAAGTTCTCGTCTTAAGAGGTCAGTTTGACATTCACGAGCTAAAGCCAGATTTTGCAATAACTCGGCGCTAAAGCTCGTTGGTTTTGGACGTGACTGTGTTTTGGTCAGTGCTCCCAGTTTAACTGGATCCAGCTGCGGAGCTGAGCTGAAGTGCGGTGGGTTGCGGTGGTGGTTTGGCTCGTCTTCCTCGATTTGCCGTTTCTCCGCCGCTTCCTCCTGCGGTTTTGTCCCATCCGATTTATTCTTGTCGGCCTTTTAGCGGGCGAGTGCAATCCATCCCCTTTCCTCTCCAGCCGCTGCTCTCTTTCCTCTTTTATCCCTCGTTCCTGTCTCACTCGTACCCCCCCCCTCCCTCTCTGTAAGATTCTGGCCACGTAATGGATCTGTCTGTCTGCTAAAGCTCCTGTCTCTTTCGCTCGCCCTTGTCATCCTTTCCTCCTCACGCCTCCTCCCGTCCGCTGCTGCTTCTTTTCTGGCCTTTTTCTTTTCTTTTCCCTGTTTGCGTTTATGCTGATCGTTTCCCACATCTGCTGAAGTCATGCTCCTCTTAACAGTCATGCAGTGACCTCATGCTCTTCCCGCAACCTCCCCTCTTCCCCTTTTGGTGCTTTTATTATCAAGTGTTTTAAGGTCCACCTTGTCAATGTAAAGTCAGAGACGATAGCTCATCTGCTGCTGCACAGTTTGTGTTGGTCATCCTCTAGTCCATCATCAGTGGTCAGAGGACGCTGCTGGCTGGATATTTTTGGTTGGTGGACTATTCTCAGTCCAGCAGTGACACTGAGGTGTTTAAAAACTCCAGCAGCACTGCTGTGTCTGATCCACTCAGACCAGCGCAACACACACTAACACACCACCACCACGTCAGTGTTACTGCAGTGCTGAGAATGATCCACCACCCAAATAGTACCTGCTCTGTGAGGGTCCATGGGGGTCCTGACCACTGAAGAACAGGGTAAAAGGGGGCTAACAAAGTATGCAGAGAAACAGATGGACTACAGTCTGTAACTGTAGAACTACAAAGTGCTCCTATATAGTAAGTGGAGCTGATAAAATGGACAATGAGCGTAGAAACATGGAGGGGGTCATAATGTCTATAGATCGTCTATAGGGGACCATCCAAATAAAGTGTGACCGAGGTTTCGGCATCATCTCGTCATTCCCATCCTGCTAATAAAGCTTGGATGAATGGAGCCAAAGCAATAGCGTAAAAAAAGAGAGAGAGAGAGAGAGAGAGAGAGAGAGAGAGAGAGAGCGCAGAGGAGAGGAAGCAGCGACAGCGCCGTTTCTGCGGCAGTTCATTTTTGGCTCAGTTCTGAAACGAGCCGTTAACATGAAGTGGCTATATGAGCTTTTAGCTTGTGGCGTGCAGAGACATTAGAGACTAGTTAGGGTGAGCGCCGAGACAGAGCGAGCTTTGTGTGTGCCCTACTTTCATCAATTACACTCTGCCTTTTGTGTGAGTGACTGAAAGGAAGCCTCTGTCTGTCTCTTACCTGCGACTGCCTTTGAGCTGCTCTTTCTCTCTCGTCCTTTGAGGGTTGACATATAGAGAGAATGAGCGAGTGGGTAACAGTAGTAGCTGTCTTCACCTGAGTGAAGGATGAGTAGACATCATTCTCTCTCTCTGCCTCTCTCTCTCTCTTTTTTAGCTCAGTTTAGAGATGTCACTATCCCTTGTATGTGGACTCATCTGTCAGTTATAGGGACGCACAATATCAGAATCATATCGCAATCGGCCAAAAAATCGCTTAAAAAAAGATCAGTATCGGACAGATGTTTAGATTTGGCTGGTTTTCGATGACGTATCTGTTGTACTACTAAAATATTGGCATTTTGTTTATTTAACTGCATTTGTAACTCTTTACAAATTGGCATTTTCTTTCTTTATTTCTGTACTGCTAGTCCAGATAAGTTTAATCCTAATTTCTACATGTTAAAAATGCTCGGCTGTCACATTTCCATATCAGTACATCCCTAATCTTGTTTTGGAGGGCTGAAAAACAGTAACATGCTGTGCAGATCCTAGGGGTGGTTAAAAATGTGATAAAATGGCCCAGTCCCATTTCACCTCTCGGTTGGGCGAAGTGTTAGGGCTACATGGTCCTCCAAATGGAGGTTTTTCAGAGTGATATGAAAAAAAAAACAAAACGAGACTATAGAAACTCACGGATGTGAGAATTCTCTCTGTTAAAAATTACAATAACCATCATATTATCTTAGTTTAATGTTGTTTCAGTGTATTTTGGTCCTTTTCTTCATAACAAGCTTAAACATAGCTAGTAGTTTGCTGATGTCTCTGTAGGTAGCTGGCTAAATTTCCCGTTACACGTAAATGGTGCAGCGTTTCTGAAGCCTGAGGCGCCAAAATGTAAATGCTGCACCATTTAAGGTGTAACGGGAAATTTAGCCAGCTACCTACAGAGACATCAGCAAACTGCTAGCTATGTTTATGCTTGTTATGAAGAAAAGGACCAAAATACATTGAAATTGAACAAGAAACTAGCAAATACCTGACTTCAGCTTCATATCACTGAAGAATTAGGAGTGGGTGATAATGAATAATTGCCCCCCTCTTTGAAGGCAGATGATTCCCTAAATGTAACTAAAGCCCAGCAGTGAGGAGCTGAACTTTACCCTCCTCTGCTGTCACTGCAGACTGGCAGGGTCGCCTACAGAGCAGCGCTAGTAGCTGTTAATGAAGTAATTTATTTGAGGGTCTCATTTCAACAACTGCCCGTTGTAACTCAGTTCCAAGAGGCAAGGAGACACTCGAAAACAAGGGGTAGGGATAAAAATAAGAAATGGGACTGGGCCAGTATATAAAACTAATACTGCCAAAAAAAGAACTAGTAGTATTTTAAAAAAGTACAATAAAAAACTATGATTTTTTTTTTTTATTATTTATTACTAGGTCATAAAATCTGCTGCATTGTGTCCAATTAAACAAGACTGATTATGCTCTCTTTGTAATAAAACCACGCAGTTTGTCTGTGTTTAACGATATGCAAGATGGGCTCATAAAAATAATGGGACATAATTTTTAATGAAAACTATGGATGATATCCTCTTACTGCTCCAGTAGCAGGCCGTTTCAAAAAGAGAACACAAAGCCTTTGAAAGTAATTCAAATATACAGAAAATACTGTTTTATTTGGCTAAAAATGCATAAGAATGTTGAGATCTTGCGTATGAGATCCTGCTGGTGCGGGTTTCCTCCCTTTCAGTGATGATCGCAAAACTGTTTGAGCATGAATAGCTCCCCCATGTGGAGAATCATCAGCCTAACAAACACGGCTTTATTTCGACTCCTGCTTATCAATAATAAGTGTTATTGCTATGAGCATATTTATTAACAGTATTTACTTTGTAGTGTTCATCCGTTTTTACAGTTCAGTTCAGTTCAGATTACCGTGGATGTTGCTATGGCCAGAACATTCTGCAGTTTCAGTGTGGTCATATGTGCCTCTCACAGGTCCTAATTTGTGGTCAAATGTGGTCAGGCCATAATAAGCCTCTTCAGTAAAGCATCTCCATTCAGAATGCTGTGTAGTCCAGGGCTGGGTTTAATCCCCGTCCAGAAACCGACCCACAGAGTACTGTAATCTGTCAGAGTGACCGCAACAAACTGGTCGTGAGAACATTACACAGCATTTTAAAGCACTTTGTTTATAACACAGTCAAATATTTCCATAAATTTCACTGATGACCAGCCGTCTTTACTGACTAACACTGTCAACACTGATGTGTGACTGGATGATTAATAAGCTGTGTGATTATTAGATCATTAATAGGCTGTGTTTGTGAACTGCTGCTGCATTTTCAGCACCTCACCTCTTTTTCCTGTCTCTCTCTCTCAGTCCCTGTCCTACCCCTCCCTCCTCTTCCTCTTTCCTCTCTTCCTCTTTCCACTCTCACCTGGATGTCTGACTGTAAAACACATGTTATCTGTTTCCTTCCCCTCTCTCTCTCTCTCTCTCTCTCTCTCTCTCTCTCTCTCTCTCTCTCTCTCTCTCTCTCTCTCCTTCTCTCTTTTTCAGGTTGTGCTGTCCTACTTTTCCTTTTCCTGGCCTCCCTGGTTCCTCGTTCTGTGTTTATTTATTTAGATGCAGGGGGAGAGAGGGGTTTGATGGATGGATGGATTGATGATGGAGGGAAGTGGGGATGGAGGAATGCGGTGGGGGGTGTCAGAAGGAGAGATGCTGCCGTCTGTGTAGTATTGAAGAAGTGAAGCTGAGAAAATCAGAGAGAGAGAGTTTAAAGAGGTTGAGAGGCCTAACTCTAAAGAGAGAGAGAGAGAGATGTTCAGAGGCCTAACTCTAAAGAGAGAGAGAGAGATGTTGAGAGGCCTAACTCTAAAGAGAGAGAGAGAGAGATGTTGAGAGGCCTAACTCTAAAGAGAGAGAGAGGTTGAGAGAAGTTAAACTGGTGTGTGAAGATCAGCGTTAATGGAGACACAGAAGATGGTTAAGTCCATCTGCTTGAACTGTGTCTTTAACTGTGTCCAAACTCTGAAATTCATGTAATATTCAAAAATAAATTAATAAAAATATTCAGAATTCAAAAATTCATACAGTAATTTTCTCTGAGGGAGCCTTTAGGGGCATTAAACTGGTCAGATGTCTGGTTCCTATCACCACCACTGTGAGCAGTTCTGTCTCAGTATGTTTCTCTAGAATAGAGCATTTTTCACCAAACCAATCTGAGTGACTCGGTTTACATCTCAACCATTTCATTATGTAGAAATTTTGAAAATGTGGTGAAGTTCTCCTTTAACAATGTGATGTTTATTATACACAAAGGCAGATCAGTGTATGGTGTAGAAATGTTGTGGCTTCTAAAAACTCAGACCGAAACAGTCGCACAGCCATGAAGAGGCAAACACCTCCCGCAGTGAGGGGGTGGGTTGAAGACTGACAGTGTGGCAGACGGAGTGATGGATGGATGGAGGGAGGGGGGTGGAGGAATAAACAGAGCGAAACTGAGGGAGAGGAGATAAACAGAGAGAGAGAGAGGGAGGGAGGATTACAGCACATTTGGAACTAATGCAGGGTTTTCTTTAATTTTTTAAAACTTTTTAAATGTTTATTGTCATCAGTAGGAATTTAAAACAGTGAGTGAGAGAGACGTGTGTGGAAAATAAACAGGAGAAGGTTAAATAAAACACAGAAGATCAGAGAGCAGATCAGAGGGAGAGAGAGAGAGAGAGAGAGAGTGTGTAAATGTTTAGATTTGACTGCATGTGGGAGAGAGAGATCAATCGGATAAGGAGCGAGAGAGAAAAAGAGGGAGAGAAACAGCTTTAGAAAGGAGAGAGAGTAAGAAATGGAGTGAGAGAAAGAAGAGTGAGAAAAAGGAGTGAAAGAGAAATGGGGAGAGTGAGAAAGGAGTGAAAGAGAAATAGGGAGATATGGAAAGGGGGAAATGAGAGAGAGAGAGAGAGAGAGAGATGGAATGAAAGAAGAGAGCTACAAAAAAACAGGGAGAGAGGAAGAGGGAGAGAAAGGCGATGAAGAAAGAATGCAGAGAGAAATAGAGGAAGAAATAAGAGAGCGAGAGATAAAGAGGGGGGAGAGACAGAGAGAAACTGTCCAGAGAGGGAGGAAGAGAGATAGACGAGAGAGAAAGGTGAGAGTGAGAACCAGAGAAATAGAAAGGAGAAAGAGAGGGGGAGAAATACAGAGAGAGAGAGAGAGAGAAAGAGAGACAAAGAAAGGAAAAAGGGAGGAAAGAAAGGGAGAGATGAGGAAAGAGATATGAAGTGAGAGAGAGAGAGAGAGATGAACAGTGAGAGAGATTACTCTGAGTTTGTTCTCGTGTGTGTGTGTCTGCGTCCGCTGTGGAGCGGAGACGCTCTCTCAGAGGGGGGCATGGGCGTAGTTCCTCTGTTACCATGGAAACCCTGAGTAGCATGACCTCTCACCCCTCGTTTGGTTGTTGTTCTGTTGTGAGTCTGCAGGTTCTGCTTCACCACCAGCTCCAGTCAGCTGATACCGTGTGTGTGTGTGTGTGTGTGTGTGTGTGTGCATGTGTCCTTGAATTCCTGGACTTTCCAGCTCTCACTGACCCGTATTGTTGTGGCTATTAAAGCGAAAGAAGATAAAGAAGGACTGCACAAGTGAGAGAGAGATGGAGAGAAACAAGGAGGGAGGGATGCAGGGATGGCATGAGAGCTGGAGACTGGAGAGAGGATGTTGGGGAGGGAAGACATGGAAGGATAGAGGGAGAAATGGAGGAAGATGGAGAGGAAAAGAGGGAGAGATGGAGAGAGGAATTGTGAGACAGGGTGGAGGTATACAGAGAGAGATGGACGGATGGGAGGGTAAGATGTAGGGATAGAAAGATGGGAGTGATAAAAGGCGAGAGTGACATGGAAGGATGGGAGAGAGAAATTTAGGGGTAGAATGATAGGAGGGAGGGATAAAAGGTGAGAGTGAGAGATGGAGGGATGGAATGACAGATTGAGGGCTGGAATGAAAGACCGAGTTAGGGATTGGGAGATGGAGGGATAGAGGGTAGGAAGGAGGGACAGATGGAAGGAGAGGTGAGAGATGAAGGAAAAGATTGGAATAGAAGGACAGATGAGAAAGACATGGATAGAGGGAGAGATGAAGGAGTACAGGGAGAGATGGCGAAAAAGGAATGTAGGGAGAGATGGAGGGGGAAAAGAGGGAGAGATGGAAGAAAAGACAGGAATAGAGGGAGTGATGGAGGAATTGAGTGAGAGATGGAGGAAAGGGGGAATAGAGGGAGGGATGGAGAGGAGTAGAGGGAGAGATGGAGGGATAGAGAGGAGTAGAGGGAGAGATAAAGGGATATAGAGAAGTAGAGGGAGAGGTAAAGGGATGGAGAGGAGTAGAGAGAGAGATAAAGGGATATAGAGAAGTAGAGGGAGAGGTAAAGGGATGGAGAGGAGTAGAGAGAGAGATGGTGGAAAAGACAGGGATAGAGGGAGTGATGGAGGAAAAAAGAACAAAAGGAGAAATGGAGGAAAAAATGAGTAGAGGGAAAGATGGAGGGATAAAGAGAACTAGAGAGAGATGGAGAGAGAGAAGTAGATGGAGAGATGGAGGAAAGGAGAGGAATAGAGGGAGAGATGGAGTGATGCAGAGGAGTAGAGGGAGGAATGGAGGGATAGAGAGGACTAGAGGGAGATGGAGGAATGGAGGGATAGAGAGGACTAGAGGGAGATGGAGGGATAGAGGAATAGAGAGGAGTAGAGAGAGAGAGAGAGATGAAGGAATGGAGGGATGGAGAGGAGCAGAGGGAGATGGAGGGATAGGGAGGAATAGAGGGAGAGATGGAGTGATGAGTTGATTTCTGTGCTCTATCTGTGAGAACAGTAAACAGGTTAAACCAGCCTTTCTCTCTCTCTCTCTCTCTCTCTCTCTCTCTCTCTCTCTGTGTGTGTGTTTGTACAGATGTGATGTGGAGCAGCTGTTGTGTTTCTTGTGCATTTCTTTCCTCGTCTTCCCTCATTACAGCAGGAACTCCACCGCTCGCTGTTCTGTGTGTGTGTGTGTGTGTGTGTGTGTGTGTGTGTGTGTATGTGTGTGTGTATGTGTGTGTGTGTGTGTGTGTGTGTATGTGTGTGTGTGTGTGTGTAAATCCAGGATGATCTGTGTCTAATCAGAAGCTTCCGCTTAATCTCACCCACATCCTCTAACGGAGGCGCCGCGAGAGCCTCATTTAACAGCTTAATGCTGTTTGTTTGTTTTCAGAGGTAACAAGTACGGCTGCACCGACGTGGGATTTGAGGGCCGATTCCGATATCCGATATTTTCCACGTTCCTAATCTAGGGCTGGGCGATTAATCGGATTTTATTTTCAAACACTTATAAAAACAAGATAATCGACATGAAACGATCATTGTGCTGCATTCTGTCCTTTACCCCTCCCTGAAAGCCAAACTCGTCTAATTTATTATTATTGCTTTTATGTATGGTTAGTAGTTTTCAGTTTTGATGTTATTTATTTTTAGTTTATTACTTCATATATATATGTGTGTGTGTGTGTGTGTGTGTGTGTGTGTCGCTGCTGTCGGAACAAAACCTCGTATCTCCACCGTAGTAACTTTACAGGAGAAGGAAAAAACCTACTTTACTTTTAATGTAAGTCAATGGAACCAGACTTTTTTGCAGGTCATTTTGGGCCGTTTCTTTTGGTCCAATGATCATGAAATTTATGGTATTTTGACCAAAATTTTACCAAAATTTTGACCATGATATCAATATTGACCAAAATAATCGTAATTTTGATTTTTGCCCTAATCGAGCAGCCCTAACAAAAGATTTATATGGTCGGGTCCAGTTTCTTTACCAAGCCAGATTGGCTGATGACCTGTTATGTATTTATTTATTTTATTATTTATTAATTTTTTTTTATTAGCCTTTTTTCCCCTTAATCATGAAGCTCACACTGTGTTGTGAACAAGCACATTTCCACTACTTCCTATTAGCCACTCTTATAACACCAGCATAATTTGTTCTTTAATGGGCCAAACTGGAATTTAAAAGGTTTCAGTTTTAAATCTGTTGCTTATTTAAGAAACATAAGTTGAATAAACACTTGCGTTCCGATGTTGGCCGATTCCCATCTTGCATCCCTAATTTCTTCTCAAGACACTGGAGGAAATCCACACCTGACAGGACCGGCGCAACTGGATTCATAACCCAGTATTAGAGATCACGGAGTTCACTGTATATAGGTTGTAGCCCAGCACTGACACTCCCACATTCCAGGATGACACCTGTAGGGTGTGTTTATGTGACTGATTCAACAGGCATTTACATTAGTTACATTTATGTGTTTGGCCTATGCTGTTATCCAGAGTCAGGTAGACAGAGGTCAGTGAATGTAGTGTTAGGAGTCTTGCCCAAGTAAAATGACCACTTATTATATTAATATTGGTCATTTTCTCAGCTGCCTTATAGACACTGTACTGCATATACACCTATCCAGTTAATAGCAGTTTAGCCCCACCCACCCACACTGAAGTTATAAGGAGTGTTTCAGCTCAGGCTGCATTCTGAATGAGGCCAGCCAGTCAGCACAGAGCTCATTTACATAGTCTTAAAGGCACAGGAACGATTCTTAGGGATGAAGAGAGGTTGGAAGTTATCATTTTATAATACATTATGGCTGATTTTTGGTTCATAAAACCACACAAACGTCATAAGCGGACCACAGGGAGTAAATAAAATGCATACAAATGTAGGCTGTGGGCCTTTAAAGCAGGTATTCGCTGGTAATGGTATGATTCTGGTATCATGCATCCCGACTAAGTGTATTCAAATTCTTTGTTGATTTACTTCTTTGGCCTGATGGGATGTCGGCACGCGTGCGCGCTCTGATGTGATGAGCTGCCTCCTCTCTCGCTCTGTAATTAGTTTAATTAACATGAGGAAGATCCTGTGCCTGTGTGTAGGTGACAGGTAGCGACTGAGTGATGCACTGATTGACCTTTCCATTCTTTTTTTAACTCGTCTCGCACCGAGTGCGTTTACATGCACCTAATAATCCGACAACTGCAGAAAATCAGATTTTGCCAGTAAGCTGATCAACAAGTCTACATGCGCTTGAGTAATCAGATAATGGGGAAATTCCAGGTCTACATGAGTCAGATGGTAATCAGATTTCTGCTTTGCAACCAGCCAATAAACTCACAGAAGAAGACGAGACGTAAACGTAATGTAAAACTTCATACGCGGCTTTTTTTTTTTTTTAACGTTGAGCCACTTTACCTAAAAAATTTAACATACGTCATCTAGAAGATGAAAAATATTTAAATCCTTCATTTCATTAAGCATGTGGTCGTTTTTTTTGCTGCTTCTCACGGCAACGCTGGTCGCTTATTTCTGGTACCGCAGTCTGTTTTCACACATGTGCAGGCTAAGAAATCTGAAAGATATCAGAGTAAGAGTTCACATGCACTGAGAAATCTGATTACTGGGCTAAAATCTGGCTCCCTATCAGATTTCTTAATCAGATTTCTAGACTTTACTCTGATCTAAGACATCAGAGTGTGCTGTTTACATGACAGTTTGAATAATCAAGTAACTGCAGAAATCTGATTATGATCAGATTACTGAGTGCATGTAAACACACTCACTGTAGTAATTATGCCAGATTTACTTTAGCGCTAAGCTGGTGTATGATTTCACAGCTTCATCAACCATCATGGTCCAAAGTTGCTATTTCTGTCTTTCTAGCTAGAGTTAGTTCTAGCGTGGCGTCAGGATTACTTCACTAAAACTTCATTGAAGAGATGAATTCAGATCTGGCTCCTAGATTAGGAAGCAGTGGTCAGTTGCTAGTTTGATAGTAGTGCAAATGTGTCCGGCTGCTCTCTCTTACGGTGAGAAACAGAGCCTATGGACGCTCACATTTACATGTTACATAATGTTTATATGTTTTTATATTTATTTAAATCTCATTGCTGTTGGAACAAAAACTTAATTTCCACAAAGAGAGGCTTCACAGGAGAAGGGAAAAAAATCGTAGTTTTTATATAGCTAATTTAACAAGAATCTATTTATTAAGTGTTTTGGGCCGTATCTATTGGTTCATTCATCATGAAATCATGAAATATTCACAGAATATAAAAGGAGGGGGGAAAAAAAGGAGATACGAAGTTTTGTCCCAACAGTGATGATATAAACCTATGATATGCAATGATGTTTAAAATTAGACTTTAAATATCATTGCATATCTGTTTATCTGCTCTGTAAGAGTTTATTTACTTAGAAAAACAAAAAAATGCAAATAATATTAGTTGATAAAAGTCGTGATTTTCACTCACATTTGAACTGCGTTTCTGAAAATAACCGTATTTATGTTTATTCATATTTATTCTGATATTATATGACGTTTTCTGAGAAAAGCAAGGTTGAGAAACGTGTATGTATACACAGTGGTGTGCAAAAGTTTGGGCGCCCCTGTTATGTTGATTTTTTTTAAGTGAAAATGAGCACATATTCTCTAAAAGTAATTTTATGGGTTATAATATGTTATATTCAGTGAATAAACTGTATTTGTTCACTAAAATGCATATACAGTCAGGGTTAGCTAGTAACAGAATGCATGTAACTCTATTGTGTAACCAGGTTAACAAAAAAGGTAACTGTGTTTTGTTACAGTTACCGAAGGAAAACAGTAGATTACAGGTACATTATAAAAACAGGGTGATTAGTAGCAGGATCACATCAAAACCTCTCCTATGTTCATTTTCTTGCCTGTGGTCGTGTCTATGAGCTAAATTTGTCTGCTGAATGTAGCTCTTGTGGTGTGTTTTCCCTTTTTTGTCGCGTGTCCACTGCAGCAGCGCTCTGTGGTTCTGCTGAAAGGAGCTGTGGCGAGCGGTAAAGAAAATTCTCATGAGAAACAGCATGTTTAGTATGGCAGCAATGTTAACTCAGAGCAGATTGAGCTGAAATGTGCTTTAAGTGACAAATGTCGCTTTTCCTCCACAGTTTCTTCCACTGCTGTTTAATGACGATAACGTTATCAAATGGACGCACACAGCACAGACTGTTATAATCAGCCGTGTAGTTTCTGTGCCTCTCTGTTCATCTGGTGTTCGAGGTCATCCTGCTGTTCTTTGTTCTTCTCTGGTTTTTATTTTATTATGTCATTAATTATGTGACTCAGATTACGTTAAAAGGTACTCAGTGACCTGTACCAGAAGTTTTTATATATATATATATATATATATATATATATATATATATATATATATATATATATATATATTATCTATATATATATTATCTATATAGGACTATATTGTCCTAGTGATCTAGCATAGTGGCTTCCCACCGTTTTCTGTGTGTGTGTGTGTGTGTGTTGTCAAGGTTACGGTCTCTCAGGGGCGGAAGGACAGTGATGAGTCTGGGCTGAACTTTTCCATTCCTACATTTTTCCAGAATGAATCAAAATTTACAAATTATACACACACACACACACACACACACACACACACACAGAGACTGTGTAATGGTGTGAGGTTAAAAAAGTCCAAATACTTGGAAAGCAGAACAGTTTTCATATTTTAGTGTCAGTGCACAGCTAAGCTTAATTCTAATGTTAAAGTAATGAAAATGCTGGGAGTGTGAGTGGGGGTGCAGTGCCTCCAGACCCCCCTCTCCCACCCAACACACACACACGAAAAACTGCCAAACAAGCCCTGAACTTAGTTATCATCTGTGGCACAACACTTTCAGTTCAGGTTTATTGTTTTGCTATATTTGCTTTAAAGCTGCTCTGAGTAAGTTTTGGGGATTTGGAGACCCCTGTGGTGGAAATGTGTAATTGCACACAACGTGTGGAAGAGCATTCTGTAATGTGAGTTGTGCGTCGGCTCCCTTCCCTGAGCGGATGAATCTAATGATTGAGAGGGAATTCAAAGAGAATTGACTCAAAACTCGGTGAAGGACGAGGTCTTCCGAGGATGTGAGTGAATTATCTACTATTGTCGTGATTTCTCCATCAGTATAGTGTTGATTTTGAGATCATTTGAGGCCCAAACATTGAGCCGGACCCTTTTTTGACCCGGCGTGTGTGACCTTAGTACGTAAAGATGGCCAAACACGACGCCTCTGACTTTTAAATGATCATTCCAGGCTTCATTCGGCAGCTCACGCTAACCAAATCTCTGTCATGCTGCTTCTGTTCGTTTTACCAGAACACCCTTACATAGTGCAGCTTTCAGCACCTGTTTTTGAGCACCTACAGACTCTGCTCTGAACGCACTGACCTTTCTTCATTTTCTCTGACCCGTCCGTCTCCTCGGGAGGCTGTTTAATATCTGCCCCGGGTATGGAGAAGTTATTGCGCCCCCCAGCACCGCTCAGACCTGGGCTTATGAATGTTTCCGTGGCGAGAGTATCCATGGTGACGGCCGTGTGTCTGCAGTGGCGGAGTGAATTGTGACCGAGCCTCTTTTTTTTTTCTCTGGTGGTCCGCTGGGACGCTGCTT
The DNA here is from genome assembly GCF_904425465.1 of Colossoma macropomum. Taxonomy (NCBI): domain Eukaryota; kingdom Metazoa; phylum Chordata; class Actinopteri; order Characiformes; family Serrasalmidae; genus Colossoma; species Colossoma macropomum. The sequence continues at coordinate 40,459,442 of NW_023494785.1, forward strand.
CAGTCTGGAGAGGAATCCTCCCATAACGCACCTGTGGAGGATCCAGTTACACCAGAGAGAGAAATAGAGAGCGGTATAGAGAAGAAGATGAAACCGGAGACAAGAAAAGAAACAAAGATGGGTGTAGAGAAAAGAGTAAAGTTGTGGGCCTAAAGAAAAGAAATCTATGGGAAGGGAAGGCAGCAGGAAAGCAAGAGGTTTAGATGGTCTCTCTCTCCAGAGAGAGAGAGATTGTTATGTAAAGGGAATCATTTCTCTTTGTCTTGGTAATGACTAGCCAACTAAAGAGCGAGATGATATTTTTTCTCTCTCTCTCTCTCTCTCTCTTTCTCTCTCTCTCTCTCTCTCTCTCTCGTGCATGAATAATTTATCCGGTCGGATGGAATTCGGCGTGCCGGTCGTGTGTCACACTCGGAAATGCACATTTTTCACAGTGAGCTCCGCTTGTGTAAACAGACAAATTATTGATGATATGAGCTTTATTTCAAACTGCTCCTCTCTCTCTCTCTCTCTCTCTCTCTCTCTCTCTCTCTCTCTCTCTCTCTCTCTCTGCTTTTAATTAGGTGTGTGTGTGTGTGTGTGTTTGAGGAGGAGATCTCTGCTCTTATTTCTGTTACACAGGTGGCTCTCATTTTTGGAAATGTAAACTCTGAAAGTTATAAACCTATTTCTTTTGTACCTCCAAAATAGTCCGTTTTTAGGAAAAGGAATACAACTATAAAATAAAAATAATTTTTATTTTACATTATGAGCTCTTTTTTAAAAGTCGGACTGATTTTCTTTGGTTCAGGTTTTGAACGAAGGAAAAAAAATGGAAAAATTGATGATACGAGGCTTTGATCTGACAGTGATCACAGTTTTTGCAGCTGAGTTTTCATATATGGGTTGTATGGATTAGAGAGATCACTGAGCTGCATAGAGTAGCATATAAAATACTAGTACAGCTGGACGGAGAGACTGTGAGCAAATTTTAAGTTGGCTTAACAAAGCAGTTGCTGTGGTATTCCAGGTGATTGCTAAGGGGTTGCCAGGCTGTTGCTGTGGTGTCCCAGGTGGTTGCTAAGGGGTTGCCAGACTGTTGCTGTGGTATCCCAGGTGGTTGCTAAGGGGTTGCCAGGCTGTTGCTGTGGTATCCCAGGTGGTTGATTTGCAGTTTTTCTGACAAATATCGAGACTGTGATTTAAATTAGTTATTTGTAATTAATAAAATTCCAGGCCTTTGTTTGGCCATGAAGACCAGATCATCCACTTGTTCTGCCTTTAGGGTTGAACACTGAACATGTTCTACCAGACGGCCAGTTATCTGTGGTTGAGGTTGTCATGTACACAGAACACAGGTTTGACGTATTTATTGTTTGTTTAGACTTGTAGGCTGTTATAAAACTACAGCACTTGCTATTCAAAAATTGCACTTATTAAAGTATATAGATATAGAAACCCTTTTAAAGCTCTGTGTATCTCAACTAACACGGTCAAATGTATTCCAAGAACACTTTCAAACATCAGCGCACACACACACACACAAACGTGCAAACACACACACACACACACTCTTTCACACCTTCGAACATCTGACTGCACACACACCTCCTCCCTGTAGAGCCCTGCAGCTGTTCATATCTCCACATTACCTCCTGCTGTTGCCTCTCTCTCCTTCACTGTGTGTTCCCCCTCACTGGCCACTTTATTAGAAACACTTCCATTCATCATTGGGCAGTTTCTGACCACCGAATTGCTTTACAGGTATTAGTATATAAGTGGCGTTCCTTTCTCAGTGCTAGTGTATGCTGTGCAGATACGCATGGATCAGATTCAGAGTGTGTCCACTCACTGTCCACTCTATTAGACACACCTACCTTCTTGGTCCACCTTGTAGATGTAAAGTCGGAGACAGTAGCTCATCTGCTGCCGCTCAGTTTGTGCCGATCATCCTCTAGTCCTTCATCAGCAGCTACAGGACACTGCTTGCTGGATGTTTTTGGGTGGGGGGCTCTTTTCAGTCCAGCATTGACACTGACCAATAGTTATATTGTTCTAATTAATGGGTAGCTCAGAAATGCGCACAGTCGAGAATATTGCACCTGTATGGTCTAAGTGTTTCTGATAAAATGGCCTATGTGGTGTTTCCGTTATTCTGTCCTCCCCTTGTACGTATGTTACATGTTTTTTGTTGCTTTTCTAAGTGAATGTAATGTAACACATACAAAAAATACATTTTAATGCACAATTTAATGGATTTAAAATAATTGGGGAGGAAAAAGTAAAACCAAAAGTAGTGCAAAAGTTATAGCACCCTGGGTGTTGTCTGTATAGAACTTACTTTCACTTAGAACGTCAACAGCCGTGTGCTGTATATTAGAGTGAACGGGGCCACATAGTGAAGGGCGGTTAATGTAATCAGGCTATCTGATCCACTCTTCAGTCTGAATGCTCTGCGCTTCTCGCTCACTGACTCATCGCCACTCTGTCCGGCTGATTTCCTGACCTCGGCGCCTCGGGTATGGAGGGGTGGTGGAGGGATGAGGATGGAGGGATGTAGATGTCACTCAGAACAGGCCTTCATTAGACCTTTCATATGGCCGAGGTGTCCCTCCGCCTGTGAGTGTGTGTGTGTGTGAGACGTGATGATTGGTGACAGCGCTCAGAAAAGGACAGGATGGTGTTTGTGTGATTTAGACCGGCGCTGTTTCCTCTGTGTGTGTGTGTGTGTGTGTGTGTGTGTGTGTGTGTGTGTGTGTGTGTGTGTGTGTGTGTGTGTGTGTGTGTGTTACCTGCAGGCAGGACAGCACTGTAAAGTAGAGCAGCAATGACACACAGCTTCTGTTTTTCTCTCTCGCTTCTGCTTCCCTATTTGACCACGTATCACCCATATCTCTCGTGTTAATGCTCTGTTTATGTTGTCTGGTTTGTGGAAATGCGCTAATGCTGCCCAATATGAATAAAATACCAGTGTTCTGGTTTTTATTACTACCTATGGTGATGGTGATACTCCGAGCAGTATATTAAGCACACTGGTGAATGAACAGATTCCGAACAGATGGAAAAGGAAACATGTTTGTTTTGATCTCTGCGTAGCCGAATGCGGTTTTTGCAATAATTTTTTGGTTGGTTTTGTTGATGAGGCGAGAAATGATGACAGTGATGAAAGTGATGTAAATATAGAGCCAGTTAGTGAATCATATACGCTATTATATAAGCTACGCCACACTGGTTCTGCTGCATTTAGCTTGACAGGCTTGCGACTCGACTCGGACTCGCACTTCACTGACTTTTGACTTGGACACATGCTTAACTGACTCAAGACTTGGATGCGTGCTTGACTGACATGAGACTTGGACTCAAAATTAACTGACTTGACTACTTGACGCGCGCTTAACTGACTTGACATGGACATGCGCTTAACTGACTCTCGACTCAGATGTGTGCTTAACTGACCCTTGACTTTCAATGGACTCGAGTCTTGACTTGGACACACGCTGAACTGTTTCCTGACACGGACACACGTTTAACTGACTCTCGACTTGGACGTGCAGTTAACTGAATCTGGACCTGGGCGCACTTTTAACCGACTCGAGATTTGACTTGGACACACACTTAAGCGACTCAAGACTCGGACACACAATTAACTGACTGTCTACTCAGATGCGCTCTTAACTGACTCTCGACTTGGACATTCAGTTAACGGACTCTTGATTTGGACGCACTTTTTACTGACTCGAGATATGACTTGGACACACACTTCAGTGACTTAATTGACACAACTCGGGCGCCCATTTAACCAACTCTCGCGGACGTGCGCTTAACTGACTCAACACGAACGCGCGCTTAAACAACTCGACTCGGACTCACGCTTAACTGACTCGACTCGAACGCACGCCGACTGATTCAAAACTAGAATGCGTACTTAACTGACTCAAGACTAGGGCGCACGCTTATCTGACTCTAGATTGGTGTGCGTGCTTAACTGATGCTCAACTGACTCGTGATTCCGACACTGATTTGCTTAACTCACTTAACTGACTCGCAGGCTTGCCTCGGACTCACGATTAAAACGAAACCTCACTTTAATTTCGGAAGCTTTATTGACGCGGTGATTTTATAATAGGGCTGCACTGAGCATATAAACGCTAATCAGTGACAGCAGTTCAGTCCAAACACAGCGACACAGCTTTCCCCTCTAAATCTGTCAGTCTGGGACGAATGAGCCTCAGCTTATGAATATAACAGTGACGGATGGTGTTTTTCACTTTGGCTGTCGTGTTTTCTTTTTTTTTTATCAGCTCACAAATTGAGGCTGAAAGTGTTTTTCCAATTGAATGTGGAATTAGAAAGATTAGAAAGTGCTGCGTCGCTTCAGCAAGAACAAGTTTCTGCCCCCGAGGTCATTTCCCTCATTGTAGAAAGCGAGCGAGCTGGAATTGGAATATGTTTTAATGCCTGAACTCAGGGGCGCAGAACCTGTATCCACAGCTAATCTGCACAGCGGACCGTCGCGCCGCCGCTCGCGCCCCGTCCTCCTCGTCCTCCTCCTCCTCCCGAGAGAGCTGAGGTTCTGTCAATAGAGTCAATAAACTGGAAGTTTTCTTGGAAAACACTTGTTAGTATACGGTTTCGCTTCCTCTTTGTCTTCCTCCCTGTTTTGCTTCACGTACTCAGAATGCATTTTCCACCGAATCCACACCGGCAGAACAAACGCTCGCAATATGTTCTGTCAGCGAGGAGGAGGATGATAAATGGTTCTGGTAAAGCAGGTTTCATTTTACAGCCTTTGCGTCGGGCCTTATAGATACACCTACAACCTACAGTCCTCGGCTGGAGTGTCTTACACACTTAAAAAAGGGTTCTTAGTAAAGAAAGTGGTTCTATGTAGAGCCATGAACACTCAAGGAACACTTGGCATGGTAAAAGGGTTCTTCATGTTGATGGAAAATGTGCTGTAGATGGTTCAGCCTTTCTGAAAAGGGTTCTACGTAGCACCGAAAGGGTTCTTCTATTGCGACAAGCTTGACATTGTAGCGATAGAGGAACCTTTGTTGGTGCTACGTAGAGCCCTTTTCAAAAAGGTTCTATATAGAACCATCTACAGACATTCTTAAAGCTTTCCTGATGGAGATAACCCTTTCAATGCAAAGGGTTCTTTAAGTGTTAGTGGTTCTATAAAGAACCATTTTCTTTACTAAAGAACCCTTGAAAAGAGGGTAGATGGTTCAACCCTTTCGAAAAGGGTTCTATATAACACCAAATAGTGTTCCTCTATTGTTACAAGCTTGACATTGTAATGATATAGAAGAACCCTTTTTGGTGCTATACTGAAGCCTTTTCAAAAAGGTTCTATATAGAACCATATACAACACATTCCCCATCAATATGAAGAGCTCTTTCATGATGCAAATAACCCTTTATTTATACAATGGGCTCTTTGAGTGTTCATGGTTCTATATAGAACCATTTTCTTTAATAAAAAACACTTGAAGCGACTTTTTTAAGAGTGTCTTTGCACTCAAAGAACGTTTTTGCATGATTAATGGGTTCTTTGCATCGTGAACAGTTCTTCCGATTGATGGAGAGTGTGTTGTATATGGTTTTATGTAGAACCTTTTTTGAACATGGTTCTATTTAGCACTAAAAAAAGGGTTCTCCTATTGTTGCAGGCTTGACATCGTTCCAATAGAAGAACGCTTTTTGGTGCTATTTAGAACACTTTTCTCAAAGGTCTCAAAAAGAACCATCTATAGCATGTTCTCCATCAGCCTGAAGAACCATTTAACAATGCTGAGAACACTTTAATCATGCAAAAGGTTCCTTGAGTGTCCCTGGTTCTATTGGTCAGAAACCATATAAGCGAGTCTATGAGCGATGACTTCACTCCAGAGTGGCTACGTTTACGGTAAAGGGGAAATCAGGAAAGTGTGTGTTTTGACCGAACCGTCACACCCTGGACGCTCTCAGACTCTCCTAACCTAGCTGAGGTCAGAGGTCGTCTGCGCTCAGACGGGCAGAAAGCAGTGCAGTTTCCTGTTCTCACGCACCTCCTCTTCCTCCTCCTCTCCCTCCTCTCTCCGCAGGTTCGTCGGCTCAGCGCGTGAAGGTGCAGTCGGAGGTGGTGTCGTATCCGGGGCAGGTCGTAAGCCTGCGGTGCCAATTTCCTGATCCAGGCCAAACTCAGCTCACACAGGTCAGAGGTCACCTCACTATAATCGGTCCAGCAGGACACACAAACACACGGACTCGACGGGCAGTTGGGCTCTGTGTGGATAATTAACGCAGCTATTGATCGCTGATCAATGACCAGACGAGTGCAGAGCAGAGTTAGTGTAGTTTTTTAGGTTTTCAATATTTTTTTTATTTGTGTTTAGTTTTTCATTTTGGTTTTTGATTTCAGTTTAATTTCGGTTAGAAAGAAAGAGAACGAATGAACGAAAGAAAGAATGAACAAAAGAAAGAAAGAAAGAATGAATGAACGAAAGAAAGAAAAAATTCTTTCATTCATTCTTTTATTCTTTATTTTTGTTTGTTCGAACGAAAGAACAGATGAATGTTTTCTTTTGAAAGAATGAATGAATGAAAGAACAAAAGAACGAATGAATGAAAGAAGGAAAGAACGAACAAATGAACGAAAGAACAAATGAATGAAAGAAGGAAAGAACGAACAAATGAATTAAAGAAGGAAAGAACTAACAAAAGAACGAAAGAAAGAAAAAGAGACAACGAATAACAGAAAGAAAGAACGAAAAAGAAAGAAAGAACAGAAAGAACGAACAAAAGAAAGAAAGAAAGAATGAAAGAAAGAACTTTGTTGGTCCTGAAGGGAAATTGCAGTGTTAAGTGTTCATTAATAGTTTTGGTTTAGTTCCTATTTTCTGAAAGGTCGTAGTTTTAGTTTGGTGTTTATGTAGTTTCAGTTTTAGTGTTCAGTGTTATGATGAACGCTGTGTTATGATGAACGCTGTATTATGATGAACGCTGTGTTATGATGAACACTGTGACAGCAGGTATTTAATAAGAGCAGAATGAAACGAACAGTAGACTGAGCTCAGCTCGGCTCCTGCTTTCCACTAAAACCAAACACAGAAGGGATCAGCTTCTAAACTCCCGTTCACGTACTGAAAGAAACTAGCTTTTTCAGTAATTCTGCTTCGTTTTAGTTTTGCAGTAGGTATTATAGTTTTTATTTGGTTTTCATCTTTTAAAATAACCCTGGTGTACAGTAGCCTAAACTCAACCACCAGCAAAACTGCTGCAACTTAAAGGGCCCATATAGTGCAAAACAAATAACCATATCACTCCCGTTTTGAAAGACTTGCACTGGATACCTGTATCGTTCTGTATAGTTCTGCTACTAGTTTTTAAGGCTCTAAATGACCGTCCGTCTGTTTATGTTCCAGCACGTGATCTGCGGATACTGACCTTCTGTCTGTAAAGCACTTTGAGCTGTCACCAGCATGGAAAGTGCAATATAAATAAAAATTATTATTATTATTATTATTATTATAACTCAACTTTCAACTGGAAGTTTCATACATGCCATTCACTCCGTAGTTCATACAGTCCATATTTTGGAACAGACTGTTTTGAATTCACTGTTTCTTTTTCTGAGATCATGAAAAGTAAAACATTTACACACATCCACATATTCATCCCACTGCAGTTTAGCTCTGCCCACTCACACTGAAGTTATAAGGAGTGTTTCAGTCCGGGCTGCTATTTCAATGAGACGCAGTACAAGGCAGCCAATCAGAACAGAGCTCATTAACCAAAACGGGCTAAAGATATTGGAGAATAATCATGTAAAAATAAGTTTTGGTTGTTTTTGGTACACAAAGCAACAGTGAATCTCAAGGGAAAAACAAATTACAAGAAAAATTGTAAGATATGGGCCCTAAGATATGCCTGCAGTGAAAGTGAAAGTACCTTTCCAAAAGAAAATAAAAATAATTTGAATATAAATACAAAAAAAAAAGTGGGTCGTGGGGAAAAGTACAGTTGTGAGTTGCAGAAGAGCTGTCTGATATCGTCAGTTATAGTTTAAAAAGCTAATTAAACCCAAAATAGATTGTTTAATTATAGACGGTAGTGACAAAGTGAAAGTCTGCCTGCTTTGAAGTTGCTTTCTGTGCTATGATAGTTTGTTGACTCAAGCCGTAAAAGTTATTAAAAGTCCAACATTTTTCTTCGGAATCCTTATAGTTATCATTTTTGGGATTTTGCTAAAATATATATAACATGCAGATAATAAGTGCCACTGTAAAAGGCAATAAAAATGAATATCTAACCTGAATGTGTATAATTTTATAATAATAAAATACATATAATAATAAAAATAATAATATTCATTTCAATAATACGCTTAGCTAAATTGCACAGGAGTTTCACCCTCCGTGTACTCTGAGTTTAAATAAAGATTGGCTCTTGGTTGATTTGATATTTGTTTTGTGCTTTAATATTGACATATCAGTATGATGAGCGTAATTGTAGGCGTGGTTTGTTTACACAGTTCTATGTTTGAAATGCTGTATGTGAGCTTTAGGTTTGCAGTGAAACCTCTAGTACATCTAGACAGTATCTATCAGCATAGAAAATGAAGTCAGTAACACTCTGTTTCTCTTCTCGATGAACCTTTTGGACTAAAATAAGATGCTGAAGCTCGAAGGTCAGAGATGTGACCAATCACAAAGCAGGATTAAACACAAAAAATGAATTAGTGACTAAAGCTAAGGTAAAAGAAGATTCCTTTTCTTACCAGTATATCTGTGTAGAAAGAAACGTTCATCGGTTTTATAGGTAACTGCATGTTAATATAGATATCCTGCCTCTGTTTGGGTTGAATTGCCTCTCTCTCTGCACTGTAGGTGTCATGGATTTTCGAAACGGCTGCCGGGGTCCGAACCAACATTGCAGTGTTTCATCCGAGCTTTGGAATTAATTACCCGAAGTCCCCGGTGACTGGCCGCGTGAGTTTCACCATTGACCCACCCCAACTGGAGAATCCCACCATTCAGATCACGGACATTAAGATGACTGATGAGGGAAAGTACATCTGTGAATACGCCACTTACCCCAGCGGGAACGAGCAGGGCGTCACCAGCCTCGTCTTACTAGGTGAGCAGTGGAGAGCTTGTATTGTTTGTATAGTTAAATATGTTAACATGTTAAATTCAGCAAAAATAAGCAGTAATTGTGTATTAAAATGTGCAGAAGTGTGTTCTCTTTAGAGGGTATGTTCACTTATTCACACTCAACAATTTTATCAACAATGTGTAATTTGACAGGGGTGCCTAAACTTTTGCAACTGGCTATTTTTTATATATAAATCTACAAAGGTATGCAATTTGATGTTTAAAAAAAAAGAGCACAAAGATGGTTCTTAAATGGTAGAGTGAGCATCACAGTGAACTCTCTCTCCACCTGTTAAAGTGATATTAACACTAAGATGCTTTTGGGAAACTGGACCCTGGTCAGTAAGCGTATATTACCATAAATAAAAATAACATGATTACAAAACGTTGTTATTTAAAGGTGCAGTGTGTAAGATTTAGAGGGATCTGTTAGCAGAAGTGGGATACAATGTACAGAAGCATGTGTTCATTAGTGTTCAGTCACCTGTAACTACGAATCATTGACGTAGAAAGAAGACGTAGAAAGAAGAAGAATCAGTGTTGCTGTCGGTGTTGCTGACCGTTTTATGTTGTGTGAAGTTTGAGAACAAAGGATCATGCTTACAATTCAGCACATGAAAAAGCAAAAGAGGGCGAATCCTCATCATCAACAAAGCGAAAACATGAAGCAAAACGAAATCAGGACAGACGACAGCAGAAAACCTGTGGTTTTACTGCACGCTTGGAAAGGGAGGGGTGAGGGAAGGGTTGCAATTCAGTTGGTTGCAATCTTCAACCTCCCCCACTGATGCCACTGAATCTTACACACTGCACCTTTAATGTATGTTTGTGTATTTTTTTTAACCGTTGTAATTGGTTTGGTTGATCAATCCTTCATTACCTTAAATCAGGTTCACTCTTGATGGAATTTAACTAGTGTATGTGATGGCTGGAGGTGTCCAGGAGAGACCTGGAACCAAAGTTTGTTCTGCTACTTTTTTGAAAACAAGAAATTCTTGTTACGTATTACAGTATTTACGTTCATTTGCACTTATTCTGAGGATGTATGGTGTTTTTACAAGCCCAGACCCGCTTCATACCAAGATAAATGCTTTTAAATCATGTGCTTAAGTGCCTTTTGCACAGTACTGTTTATGTAAAAACACCACCATAGCTCCACCATACCTGCCAGCACTGCAACATCATTGGGCAGCTCAACACACTTGGAGAAGAATGCTAGCTGCTAATTCAGTTGCTTCAGCTAACAGACGCCTGCGTTGGCTAGCATTGCGCTCAGTGATGGGGGAAGAGGGAGGTCCATCCTGCCCACCCAGAGGCTAATTATGCCCACTTGGGGTCCTGGTGACGGACGGCTGTGGCATCTGGCGATCGCAGCCTCTTGCAGCTTGGACGTTTGCAACAGGAGACAAACTGTTGTTCATATATTATAAAAATTATGTATTTTTAAACATAGTTCTGAATTGGACCAAAATGGCCAAATTCAGCTGAATCTGGCTGAAACTTAGGATTTCATGAGGCACCAGATCATTTCCTAAATAGACGAATCGAATCGTCGTGAGGTCACAGATTTACACCCATGTTTTGCGCCGTATATTACTGTGTATCTGATTGTCGCCGTGCCCCCCTCTGTCCTGCAGGCTTTAACTGGATTTATAAATTATATTGTCAGATCAATTGCGCCGCTGTTAATGCGTGTGAAGTGTGGCAGTAACCTTGGCCGGGCTCTCGCTCTCGCCCCCCCTCCCCTCCTCTATTGATCTGCCTGCTTATCATGCTGAGAGGCCGCTCCTCTCCTGTCATTCGCCGTCTCCCTCGCTTTTCTCCTCTCCTTCGCTTTGATGTCTTTCTCCAAGCGGAACGCGGGTACAATGCGAGCGCTGTGGGCCGAGCCAAGCGGCCGTCTCCCCTTCCTCCCTCCTTCATCCTCTCTTCCTCTCTTCCCTCGGAGCGCGCCGAGAAATAAAGGTCAAAGTCTTGGAGGGCAGCGCTGCCGTGCTCTCGTACTCTAACCACTCGAATGCTTGTGGAAACTTAAAGCGACAGTTCGGCCAAAACAAAAAATTTTACCCCCCGATTCTGAACGTAGACGTGTTTGGTGTCTGGCGGTTGCTTCTTTAGTTTTTCCGCTGCTTTTGTTGTTAATGGAGCTATGAGACAAATGTGATTCCTAACACTGCATAACGTACTGTTATATGTAAAAATGGACAAAAGTGCATCGCATACCTAAAAAATGTATTAGCAGCCAACCAGGAGCCAGAATTTGGTTGAATTTATCCACGTTTAGATAAAAATACATAATACAGTGCCAGAAACGGTGCTAACTCATGGCTTCCATCGATTGTTAGCTACATTAGCTTTGTAGCTCCAGTGCAAAACTAAAGAAGCAAACTTCGGACGCTTTAGTGGCCGATTCACTACGTTTGGGTTAAGAAAATAACTGTGTATGTTTGACTTCTTGCCAGAAATTTAGGTTAATCTGACTCCAAAATGTTTAACCGATTAGCCCACAAGGTTAGTTCTCAATGAATGTGTTTACATGCACTCAGTAATCAGATAATGGGGGTCAATCCAGGTCTACATGAGTCGGGCAGTAAGAGTCAGGCTTCTGCTGTGCAACCAGCCAGTAAACTCACAGAAGAAGACGTGACGTAAACGTAAAACTCAACTTTTTTACCTGAAAATATGAACATACTTTATCTAGACGGTGAAGAATATTTAAATCCTTCATTTCGTCAAGCATGTATTTGGTTTCAGCCCAAATACATTTCGCTCCAAAAGTGTTTTGCTGCGTCTCGCGGCGACGCTGCTCACTTATTTCTGGTATCACGGTCTGTTTTCACACACGCGCAGACTGAGAAATCAGAGTAAGAGTTTACATGCACCGAGAAATCTGATTACTGAGCTAAAATCCAGCCTCTTTATCGGATTTCTAGACCTTACTCTGATTTAAGAGATTTAAGAAATCAGAGTGTGCTGTTTACGTAACAGTTTGAATAATCAGATAAGTGCAGAAATCCGATTATGATTGGATTATTGAGCGCATGTAAACACACTCGATGATGCTCAATATGGAAAACATTTGTCATTTCCTTAAAAAAAACAGGTCATATGAACAGCGCGACCCTTCTGACAGATACACACAGTATCTTGACAGTACACTACAGGAAGTGTTGACCAAAATGGATCCCTGTTTGCGTTTACATACTATTACATATGTTGACCAGAGATTTCAAATCATAACAGTCCAAATTTTACACTTAAGCACTCGTAATTTCACTGTGGATCATTACACCAGCTGAATGTATACCAACATGCTTCGTGAGCCTCTTGTTACTAAGCAACGGATAAAGAGCAGTTAGTCAATGCCACTGAAAACTTGCCGGACTGTCGAGTCTCTGAAGAAAAACAGCAGTTCTGTACATTTATAAACACTATAAACACATTTACTCTCTGCTGCTCGTCATACAGCAAAACACTGACCTGTGACTGCGGTTACTGCAGTCATGGACCAAGAATAAAACATGTAGTCCAGTCTTCACTGCAGGCATTTAAAACGTTACACCTGCTCCCGCTGGGGCTCTTAATGATTGATTGATTGTGCAGCTGGTGAATACTGATGCAGGTAAATGATGACATACCAGTATGCCTGAATTCATTGAGTGCATTTATATATGCACTTAATAATCTGATAACTGCGGACAATCAGATTTTGTCAGTAATGTGTTCAACATGTTTACAATGTACTTGGGTGAGCAGATAATCTGAAGATTCCAGGTCTATACGAGTCAGGCAGTAATTAGATTTCTGCTTTGCAACCAGCCAATAAACTCAGAAAATAAGACGTGGCATAAACGTAACATAAAACTCAAATGTCATGCTATGACTTTTATTTGTAGCCTCTTAAATTCCTCGAGACCACCAGTGGTTCCAAAATGCACTTTGTCATATTCTTCATAACGTTCATATTTCATAAGCTACATTCAGAAGGTGGGGGTCGTATGAGAGCTGTAACTGTCTTCTTTCAGTCAAATAGATGGGTGATGTAATTTTAAACCCTTATAATAAAAGAAGCTGAACTCAGTTTTTTTTTTTTGTACTGAAAGTCGACCCATTTTTCCACAAATCTGGGCTATAAACTATAAACAGATGGCGTCTCTTCAGTGATCTGCTCTGTAAAAATTATTTTTATAAAATAATACAAAGAGCATCTAAGATTTTTGGCTTTCAGCTGTAACAGCTCAGCTGAGCTTTTACAAAAAAAAATCAATAAATAAAATAAAAAATTTGCATTTATTTCATGCAGTTACTGAATAATTTGCCTTACAGTTTGGTCATGTGAATTCAGATGGAAAAACCAAAATATACGCTGGAGAGTAAGAGGTTAAGCATTGAGTCACTTTAGCGAAAAATATGTACGTACATCATCTAGAAGATGAAGAATATTTAAATCCTTCATTTCATCAAGCATGTAGTCGGTTTCAGCGTCCAAAAGTGTTTTGTTGCCGTCTCGCGGGTGCTGTGTCAAACGCTGCTTGTCGTTTCTGGGACAGCAGCCTGTTTTCGCACATGCACAGACTGAGAAGAAGTGAAAGAAATCAGAGTAAGAGTTTACAAAGTGCTGGAAAACCCCTTCCCTGAGCTAAAATCCAGCTCTCTTTTTCAGATTTCTAGGCCTTAGTTCGATCAAAGATGTTGGAGTGTGATGTTGACATGACCACTTGAATGATCAGATAACTGCTGAAATCAGATTATTAAAAACTTGTTTAGTGATTCGTGTGTTTTTCCTACAGTTTAGTAAACTAGATCATTCACCTGTATATCACTGCTGTCGGAGCAAAACCTCGAATCTCCAAAATGGTAACTTTTTTACCTTTTCATACTAATGTAAGTCAATGGAACCAGAGTTTTTTCCCCATGTAGTTTTGGGCTGTTTCTTTTGGTACTTTCATAATGAAATTTAAACACAATATAAAGGACAGCAAGTGCTTTCAAATTATGTCAAAAACGGAAAAATGACAAAAAATGGAGGTACAATGTTTTGCTCTGACAGCAGCAGTTTCAGACCACATGCTACCAGACTAAATTTTAGATTTCAAGATGGTCACTTGGCTCCTGAGTGGTGCAGCCATCTAAACACTGGCTCGTGAGTTTGATCCCCAGTGATGCCTCCACCGTCCGTGACTAGGTGTCCAAATATGATTGTCTTCCCTCTCTGAGTGGTTAGGATGGTCCTCCCCACCACCGCAAACCGCTCAGTGTGATGCTAGCTGGGCTTCTCTTAGCTGACGTAACAGAATTAGTGGTCAGCGTTCTCCTTCAAGACGTGTTGAGCTGTTGACGTTGGGTTACCAGCAATTTGAGAAGATGTAGTGGAGCTTCACGTGCCTCAGAGGACGCACGTAGATGACTTCTAGTACTGCTTTTCACTGGGCAGTTTGCGTTTGTCCATTCTTATTGATGACTGTACATCAGAAAAATCCTCTAAATCTCTTTTTCTTTCTTTTCCAGCCAAGCCTTCGAACACCGCCTCCACCGTCACCGTACAGGCCGGCACAGCCGCGGTCGTCGTGGCCCGCTGCGTGTCGGCTAACGGCCGTCCGCCGGCAACCATCACCTGGTCGACTTCGGTGGGCGGCAACGGAACGATCCCAACGAAGACGGACAACTCGGACAACACGGTGACGGTGAAGAGCGAGTACTGGCTGGTGCCGACTCAGGCTGACAACGGCAAGGACATCAGCTGCGAGGTGTCACACCGGACGCTGACCAAGCCGGAGACTTTCCCCATGAAGCTGGTGATCGAATGTACGCCCACAGTTCCGAGCGCCAATTCCGTTCATTAGCAGAGCCGCCGAATAGAGCGAGTCTCAAGAGCCTCATTATTTCCAGATTGCTGCCTGGCTGTTTGTGTAGCCACTCGGGTTCACTCGAGCGACTCAGGAGGAAAACAGTACCATGTTTTTCAATAGCGCTAATACAAATGTGTTCCACACTAAAGGCTATTAAGCTCATTGGCAGTCAGGAACCTGTAGTATGAGCTGCTGCACTGGATTAGCATGCGCTCTGCCTCAGGGCTGATGTCACTCGTGTTGTGCTAGTTAATGTTCAAATAAAACCTTCACGCTCGCAGCACATGGTTAACCTTTCTCTTTCTACACCCCCTCCTCCTCTTTTCTCTCAGATCCTCCTCAGGTGCGGATCGTGGGCTATGATGGTAACTGGTATTTAGGGCGCACAAACGTGGTGCTGACCTGCCAGGCTCAGGGGAACCCTGCTCCCACCACCTTCACCTGGAGAACGTGAGTGTTTCCAGTGCAAATGCCAGGCCTCTGGTCCGTCTAATGCTGCCCAATGAGCTCCCTTCAAAGGGCTCTATCAGTGGTTTTTAATGATTTCCCATTAGCCCCCATTAGCCCCATTAGCCTCCTTTCCAGCCTCCTTCCGTCTTCCTGACCGGTCCTGGTTTCCATAGTCACTGCTGGACTTCAGCAAGGTTCATCCTGAGCTTTATGAGCTTAAACCTCAGGCCTTGTGACCTATTCGTAACCTATGATATATAAATAGCTTATCCTGGCAGCAGTAATGGTCAATGGCTGCTACAAGGGCATTGGATTTGATGGAGGCCAGAGGCTTTAAGATCATTCAGGAAGAGATGGGAACCATGTCTCCTGACTCTTCGAAGGGGAATTCCACCCATATTTCAACTTTTCTCCATAATTCCATCAAGATGTTGACAGTAATTCAGAGTGGTTTGATGTGAAATGGTTCACTGTAGGGAAACTTCCTTACTCAATTACCAACGGTTTCTTTACAGCGGTCACGATGGTCACAACACAAATATAACCATTTTATTTGCTATCCAAAACCACCAGTAAACCGACAGCAAAAATACGGTTTCTTTGGGGACTATTTTTGCTCATGACACCCACCTAAAAATACGTTTTAAGCCAAAATTTTATCTCAGAACTATCATAAAACATTGTCTCAAGCATCAGGCAGTGAATTAATAACCATTTCTTGTAATAACTTTCTGTGAGGGAGCTTTTAGAAGTCAGACGTCCGGTTCCTATCACCACCACTGTAAACGATTCTGACTCTGCAATTTCTCTAGAACTGAGCGTTTCACAACAAACCACTCTGAATGACTTTGATTTCATCTTAATCATTTTATTATGCAAAAATTTTGGAAAAAAGTGGTGGAATTCCCCTTCAACTGGTATCATTTCCTCATAAGTGATTGAAGCATAGCTCAAGCTCTCTCTTCAGCAGATAGGAATTTCTCTACCGATGTAACTCTCCCTTTTTACGGTTGTTCAGAGTATGTCATTGTCTGTGTGATTGCCTGCAATTATCTTGACTGTTTGGGTCCAAAAATAAAATGCGCCTATTATGATTATGATGGCCCAGCTGTTGCAGTAATAAAGCAGTTTTTCTTTAAAGGGCCCATATCATGAGAAAAAAAAACACTTATTCAAAATTTATTTGATGTAGTATGAAAAATACTATTGCAAGTTTTAAAATGTACCATTCACTCCCCGAGTGTTACATTCGTATATAGAAATTAAGCAGCAGAAACATCCTGTTTTTAGTTCACCATGGTTGTGAGGTCACACAGGATTGAAAGGAATGGCTGTAGGTTGATTGTTTTCCAATGTTCTTGAGTACTTTAGTGCTTTAGTACAAACTTAAGAGTTTGACCTGTATGATTTAGCCTGAACAGGGCCCAATACTAGGGCAGCCAATCAAAACAGAGGTCTTATCAGTGTTAAAGGCACAGTAACCAAAAAAGCATTATATATATGTGTGTGTGTATGTGTGTGTGTGTGTATGTGTGTGTGTGTGTGTGTGTGTGTGTGTGTGTGTGTGTGTGTATTTATATGTATATCTACACACACACACACACACACACACACACACACACATTCCTATCTGCTGAAAAGAGAGGTTGAGCTATGCTTCAATCACTTATGAGGAAGTGAAATTTATTTATATATATATATATATATATATATATATATATATATATATATATATATATATATATATATATATATATATATATATATATATGCATATATATATATGCATATAAACTAAGCAACAGTAAGCTAGTTAAAGGCTTGAGGGAAGAATCATATGCACCAAATATATGTATAATATCATTAATAAATCTTAATCATTGATATATGGACCCTTAATGAATATTTATTAATGATATAATATGAAAATCCACATGAAAACAATAAACGCCATTCTTTTTACGTTTCGTATGTGGAACGTGGAGAAGTTGCAATGTTTCTGGTACATAAACTCACACGAATATTGTTGTATGTGGATTTCAGTGGGGGGGAAGGTAAAATAAAGGAAATTATTGGACTCTTTGACGTTGTTTTGACGTTGTTTTAATGTGCTGTGACAGGATTTCTGGTCTGATGCCGGATACGGTTACGGTGAAGGAGAGCACACTGACCGTGCCTAAAGTGGATGAGACGGTCAACGCCACTTTCATCTGCGAGGTCAAGAACAGCCTCGGCACAGGAAAGGACCAGGTCAGCGTGATGGTCAGGGGTGAGTGAAACCATCCATATACATGCAGTAGGAACGCTGTTCACTCTCACATGACTGAGCTTCAGCTCCACAGAGTATACACGTACACTACCTCTGCTCTGAGCCTGTCGTGTAGTAGGGCTGCACCATATGCATTAAATATGATCGTTGCTACATCTTGCAGTTTCTAGGACAATTCCACAGATTTTTCAAGATGTCTGCATAATTCAGTGGTAAGCAAAGTCATTCAGAGTGGTTTGGTGTGAAACGGTTGATTGTAGAGACTCAGATTTGTTTACAGTGGTGGTGATAGGAACCAGGCCTCGCGATATCTATAACACAAATATAGAAAGTTCATTTACTATTAAAAACTCTTTTATTAAAATAAGTATGCCTCATTTCAAATCTGTCATGAAACAGTGTCTCAGGCATATTTGTATTGCATATTGTTGTGTAATAACGTTTCAGATGTCTGGTTCCTATCACTACCACTGTGTAAATTTCTGACTCACACAGATCACACCACTCTGAATGACTGTTTACATCTAAGCCATTTAATTATGCTAAATTTTTGTAAACAAAGTTGTTCAGAGTGGTTTGGTGTGAGAAACTATTCTAGAGAAACTTATCGAGTCATAACTGTTCATAGTGGTGGTGATAGGAACCAGACGTCCACCTCTAAAAGCTCCCTCACAGAAAGTTATTACAATTTATGATTAGGAAGATGCTGCCTGCTGTCTGAGACACTGTTTCACGAGGGTTTTGTGGTCTGAAACATATTTTAATCAACTTATT
Organism: Colossoma macropomum; assembly: GCF_904425465.1. Taxonomy (NCBI): domain Eukaryota; kingdom Metazoa; phylum Chordata; class Actinopteri; order Characiformes; family Serrasalmidae; genus Colossoma; species Colossoma macropomum. Next base: position 40,477,900 of record NW_023494785.1, read on the forward strand.
TTAATCCATTTATGGTGGAGGGATACATAAAGGGTGTTTTTAGGGCAAACTAGTCCCCAGAGAAAACTATTTTTTCAGATTTATGACTATTTTACCATCATTAACATCACATATAAACTCAGAAGACTCGTGTTGGTTCACTGGTGGTTTTGGATAGTAAATAAAATGGCTATATCTGTGTTGTAGTCATGGCGACTCGTGGTTCCTATCACCACCTCTCTAAAGAAATCTGAGTCTCTACAATGAGCCTTTTCACATCAAACCACTCTGAATGACTTTGTTTACATCTCAAACACTGAATTAGATAGAAATGTAGAAAATCGGTGGAATGAATGCTTTATTAAAAAAACACCCATCTGGAGCTGTGATTGGTTGGGATGCTCACAGCACACAGTAAAATACACTCTGATTGGTTAGAGGGCCTTCTGCAGGCCAATACCACAATAACAGATGACAAATGATATATTGTGCAGCTTTATAGTGTTTTTTTGTGTGGCGATGATGTGGAGCTCAGAATAGCAGCAGATATTCTGGGTGTCCACTCCCAGGGGATTGTGGGTGGTGGCGTAAGGCAGTTTGTTGGATCCATACTGTTCTTTTGTTGCGTTTATGCATCACTTCATTCATCTGTCTGTCTCCATATCCTGCATGTGTCACCCCTTTCACTCTGAATGTGTGAACTGTGCTCTGGATAGTTCATTCATTTTTTTATTGCTTTCTTTAAGTCTATTAGTTCAACCTTAGAAGATCTTCAGAGTTCAAATGCGATACATCATTAAAGGAACAGTTTTAAAAAAAATTACATTCACACAGTTTCACGTGACTTAAAGGACCGTATCATGGAAAAATGAATTTTCCTTGCTTTTATGAAATTAGAGTTTAATGTAGCATCTGGGTCATTCTTCGTTTGGAGTGGGAAACCATGTCACAAAGGTTGTAGGGCTTAAAAAGATGCTTAAAATATTAGGCAGAGCTCCAAAAGTCAGTATGTACATTTACACAGTTGACCTAAGATTAAATAACACTTTTTCCTTATGATTTCTCAGATTTTTCTTTGTTTATCCTGTTTCTGTCACTCTGCATCTGTAAAACGGCTCATCACAAAATCAATTTTCAACCATTTTTTAACGAATAACACTATCTTTAATAGGCTTAACTTAGGAATTTGTATAAAACAGATTCACATTTACTTTTTATATCACTAATGTTATGCTACATTAAAAAATATGTATTTTATTTTAAAAAACAAATCATTTTTCAGACATTTTGGTCACTGGTGTTATCAGGACTCTTAACACAGTATTTTCAGCTCTATTAAACTGCTTTTTCGGGTCGAGGCTCTTCAGAAAGGAAGCATTTCGAGGCATGAGAAGGCGAGTCACGCTCACTCACTATATTTCATTAATTTATTAGTAATTCTGTTTATCAGGCAGCTCATAAATTCAATGTGTCATCTGTGTTATGTGCTTTAATGGCTGGGTAATTAAAATGGTCAAAATAACATCATTTATCATTTTTATTACTGATTTTAAATAGTTGCACAAGGTCACCTGATCACCAATGAGTCAGCCAATTTACTGAATCCTCAGATTTAACCAGATTGTCACTGGAGTCACCGTCGCTATGGTGTTACACCATATTAATATAACACCAGGGACTGTAAAATATGTTTGGAATTAAGCTCTCCATTCTGCATATATGACAATAGGAGATGTTAAGATTTAGTTTTGGGATGAAAGAAATTGATTTTTTAATAAATGTGTTCACCTGAGTTCCCACTCCAAATGGAGAATAACCCATGTAGACATTGTTAAATGCTCAAAACAGACCATCCACTCCAGTCCATACATTCTATGTATGGAAACTAAGCTGCAAAACCAGCCTGTTGTGAATTCATTGTTTTTGTGATGTCACTCATATCCCATACATCCACCTTCAGCTGACAGCAGCTTAGCTCTGTTTATTCACACTGAGGTTATAAGGAGTGGACTGCTTTTTGAACTAGCCACAATACAGGGCCAATCAGAACAGAGCTCATTTACATATGCCACTCTTAAAGGCACAGTAACACAAAACAGCCTGTTCACTTGTGACTGATAAAGAGAGGTTTAGCAAACTTATGACTTATAACATATAACTTGTGTTTTTGAGAACATAGAAACACCCAAACATCAGAGGTGGACATGAAATTTGAGAAAAACTCGGCACGGTGTGAGGCGTGTGTGTGGTGATGCAGGCCTGCGGTTTGCACGGCGCTAACTGGTGTAAATAGCCTCGTAGCTTCAGTGCAAAACTGAACGAACAGACATCAGACTCTAAAAGTGTCTTGGCTGATGAACTACATTTGATTTAAAGGGGGGAAAACAGCAAATTTGATTTTTCACTGGACTGTCACTTCAACTATAGCAGGCCGGCTGGTTTCCAGTCAATCAGCTTCCACTGAATCCTCAGTGTGGTTTCTGAGGACCTCGTGGTGGCTGTGAACAAGAAACTTCACTTAGAAGCTTAAGAAGTGTGTGTATCTGTGTGTATCTGTGTGTATCTGTGTGTATCTGTGTGTGTGTGTGTGTAGCTGTGTGTGTGTGTGTGTGTAGCTGAGTGTGTGTGTGTGTAGCTGTGTGTGAGAGAGAGAGAGAGAGTGAGAGAAGCAGGTTGAGGTGTTTGAAGCTGTAGCTTCTGTATAATGTATGATCTTTTTATGGCCAGAGTGGAGTGTTTGGTCCTCGCTCTCGGACTTTCTCTCTGTCTGTCTCTTTCTTTCTTTCTTTTTTTTTCCTTCCTTCCTTCCTTCTTTCTTTCTTCCCTTCTTTCCTTCTTTCTTTCTTACTCTGTCTCTCTTTCTGTCTGTTTCTTTCTCTCTCTCTCTCTCTCTCTCTCTCTCTCTCTCTCTCTCTCTCTCTTTTTCTCTTCTCTTTTTCACATTTTTTATTTTTCTGTTCTTTTTTCTGTATCTCTTGCTCTTTCCCTTTTTTATTTCTCCCTCTGTCGTACTGTTTTTCATCTCTCTCCTTTTCTTCCTTTTTCACTTTTTTCTGTTTCTTATTCTCCTTTCCCACTTTTATTTCTCTTACCTTTTTCCTTTTTTTAATATTTTTTCCTTCTTTTACTCTCTCTCTCTCTGTCTCTCTCTTTCTTTCTCCCTCGCTCTCTCTCTGTCTCTCTCTCTCTCTCTGGCTTCTTTTTTTCATGCTTTCTTTCTTTTTTTTTTTTACGTTTTATTTTTCATTTTTCTGTTTTTTTTTGGGATCTCATGCTCTTTTCTCCCTGTCTCCCTTCTTTCTCCTTTTTGCTTCTCCATTTCCCTTTTCATTTTTTAATCTTTTTTGCTCTCTCTCTCACTCTCTCTCTGTCCCTGTTTGACTCTTGCTGTAGACTGTGTAAAACTCTTCAATCCTCCAAAACCTTGATCACCCGGTTTGCATGGTCATCCTTCCTCACTCAATAATATTTTAATGGGAGAGCGAGAGCGAGAGCGAGAGAGAGACAGAGCGAGAGAGAGACAGAGCGAGAGGAACGATCAGAGTAGAGAGGGAGCAATGGACGCTGATGGCATTTAAAATCCCCTTGGGAGGATGTGTCTCTCTCTCTCTCTCTCTCTCTCTCTCTCTCTCTCTCTCTCTCTCTCTCTCTCTCTCTCTCTCTCTAATAGTCTCTCTCCCACTTTCTTCATCTACTCTGCAGTTAGTTGTTTTAAACTCTCTTTCGCTTTGCTTACACATTCACTTTGTGGTCTTTTAACATTACACCTCTCTCTCTCTCTCTCTCTCTCTCTCTCTCTCTCTCTCTCTCTCTCTCTCTCTCTCTCTCTCACTCAAGCCGCTCAGAGAGGATAAGTCAGCCTCTGCTGTTTCAGCTCCTGGCCTCTTCATCCCTCGCTCCTCTCTTCCGCCACTCTGAGTGAGGGATGAGGAGGACGTAGAGATGGTGAAATGCTAATTAGGCTGTAGTGCTGCGCTGGGCTGTGTGTTGTGTGTTTATACAGTGTTCTGATTGGTGGTGTTTCAGTTGTGCATAATAATATTTTCATGTGTTCAGCGTCATTAATCCAGAATAATCAGACATTATTATGAGATACTAAGTCTTTATTTCGACATGGGAAGTTGATTTTGTGAGAAGTTCAGTGATTATTCCAACGTATTAAGTCATTATTATGAGATATAAAGTCATTATTGGAATTTTAAGCTCTTTCCGTGTGTGCGGCTGTAGTTATTCCAGAGCGCTATAGTGGTGTTATTTTCTGACGTTTCCATGTTGTTTCTGTTTGGAAAGCTGGGAAATGGCAGGTCTGAAAGTTGGGCACCGAGAATGAGAGTGGCTCAGTTCCGGACCCTCAGCCACAGCCACAGAGCGGAGATTTTGGGTGGGGGGGGGCGTTAAGCGGGGTGGTTGTGGTGGGCTGTGTTAACGACGTGTTTGCTGAGGGATGTAGTGTGAGGGATGGGTGTGTGTCGGGGTGTGTGTGGTGTGAGGGGAGTGTGTGTCGGGGTCGGGTGTTTGCAGTGTGATGGTAGGTGAGTGGAACAGTGTTGACAGGCGTGAAATGGCCAGTACCTGCTCGGTACCCGGGCCCCCGGCAACCGTCTCCATGGCGACTCAGGTCAGCCTGAACAGATTTAACTTGTCATGGAGTTACTGCTCTGTGTGTGTGTGTGTGTGTGTGTGTGTGTGTGGGAGTGGAGAGTGGTACGGCTGATAACCTCCCCCACGAGAGAGAGAGAGTCTACATCTGTTTCAAACTCCTTCACAACCAGAACTGCATACACTCTCTCTTGCTCGCTCGCCCTCTCTTTGTCTCTCTCTCTCTCTCTGATTTACTTTCTTTTTACCTTTGTTTGTTTCTTTCCTCCTCTATATTTATTGCTTTCTCTCTTTCATACTCTAATTTTCTCTGTCGTTCTTTCTTACTTTCTTTTATGCTTTTTTTTTTCTCTTTGTTTATCTCTTTCTTTGTTTTTTTGTTCTCTGTTTTTTGTTCTTCTGTTTTTTTTCTCCCCCCCTTATTTTCTTTCTTTCTTCCCTGCTTTCTTGTGTTCTCTTTTTCTTACTTTCTTTCTTTCTCTTTCTCTATTTGTTTGTTTTATTGTCTCTTTACTTTCTGTTTTTTTTCCTTTGTTACTCCCTCTTTCTCTCTCTCCCTTGTTCAGTCTTCCTTTTTCTTTCTTTCTTACTTTCTCCTTCTTTTTCTTCATTATCTCTTTTCTGTCTTTACTACTTTCCGTGTTTCTCTCTTGCTTCCTTTTACCTTCTTTCTCTCTCTCTCTCTCTCTGTCTCTTTCTTTCTCGCTCTTTCACTCTATCTCTCTCACCCTTTGTTCTGCCCTGTTCTTCTCACTCTCATTGCTGGAATGTTAATTTATCTATTTAAGCCCCGCCCACAAGCGCGCTCTCTCCAGTCTACTGTTGCGAGGCTGAACCAGCTTTGGCAAAAATCTCATTCAACCTATTGAGAAACTGTAGCACACAACTCAGTTTTCATCACAGGACATAAACTCGGTGTGAATAGTTACATTAAAATGATGTTTATTTAAAATTTGATAGGGTGAATGTTGTTGTTTTTGTCATGAAACTGAGGTTTTTAGCGATAAACATCTGATTGATCGGCTAAGCGAACGCACAGTAATTTATATCAGTAAAGCCATCAGTAAAGTAAAGCTGCTCTGTGACTGTGTTGGACTGGAGTCTTGGCTCCCGAGCAGAATTTAAACAGCTGAAGCTGCTGAACATACTGTTAAACTTATCAGTCACACGTTTGTACCTGACGATGTAAAGTACACATCCCGACAGGTCACACCCGGTCTGTGTCAGCAGTTTGGCCTTGGACACATAAAATAAATATTTGAAATGAATAGCACTCTAAATGTATGTACATCGATATGAACTGAGAGGCACGCTACAGTTCCTCGCTAGGCTGAATGGGATTTTTGCCAGCGTTCTGTATGTAGGAGCAGCAGCTGTGTGGGCGACGCATGGATGTGTCTGTTGTGCCTGAGCTTCAGGATGTTGTAGATGGACCGCATGTTCTCTTTAAACAATATAGAGGACGCAAATGAACAGCAGAAACTTCCCCAGCCTCGACTCACTGATCCACACACTGTTTCTCGGTTTAGTTCTGATTGTAAATCAGATGCACTGACTGATTCTGACTGGAGAAGGAGAGTGGGAGGAGCGTGGGAGATACCGAGAAGTTTTGAGTATGTATGTATGTATAAATGTATATAAACTCACCAATATATACACCGACTGGTCCACCTCCTTGTTTCTACACTCATTGTCCATTTTATCATCTCCACTGATCATATAGAGCACTTTGTAGTTCTACAGTTACAGACTGTAGTCCATCTGTTTCATACTTTGTTACCCTGTTCTTCAGTGGTCAGGACCCTCACAGAGCAGGTACTATTTGGGTGGTGGATCATTCTCAGCGGTGACACTGATGTGGTGGTGGTGTGTCTGTGTGTTGTGCTGGTACGAGTGGATCAGACACAGCTGGAGTTTTTAAACACTGTGTCCACTCACTGTCCACTCTGTTAGACACTCCTACCTGGTCAGTCCACCTCGTAGATGTAAAGTCAGAGACGATAGCTCATCTGCTGCTGCACAGTTTGTGTTGGTCGTCCTCTAGTCCTTCGTCAGTGGTCACAGGACGCTGTTGGCTGGATATTTTTGGTTCATTTCACAAGCGATATTAAGAATTTCCGAAACCGGACTCCAGTTTTTCAGCTTTAGGGCCGAATTATCTCTTTACACAGTCCTCCAGGTCAAAAGGGCCTCGTTACAGAGAGAACTGAGATTGTTTGGAACATATTATTATATAACATGTGGGTGTCATATCTGATGCAAGAGCCTTTCGAAGTGAATTTAAGAATATATGCTAAAAATAAAAAGAAAATGCCCTCAGACCCCAGAGGATTGACGGCTTTTCCTCCTTTGACTTTCCCCTTAAATGGAAGTGGATTACTTGTGTAACTTGTACTTAATGGCCACTCGAAGTACTGCGTAAGAGAGAAAGCAGGGAGTTTTACAGTGGGGTGTAAACAGGAACACAATGACTAACTCAGACATAATCTCATTCCTGAAGTCTCTCCTGAAGCTTCGCATCGGATACAGCTCTCTGTGTGTGTGTGTGTGTGTGTGTGTGTGTGTGTGTGTGTGTGTGTGTGTGTGTGTGTGGAGGTGGGGGTGATGGGTACAGAGTGATGGTGCGATTAGAAACAGCGTGTTTCTTGTGCGTTTGTACCAAGGGACCGTGCGAAAGCGGAGCTCCTGTTTTAGCTTTGCTTTTAGGGCAGTGTCACCCACTTAGAGCCAGGAGAGCATCGAGGGAGGAACGAAATGACTCAAGCATAAACGAGAGAACGACAGATGGAGGAAATGAAAGAATGTAAAAAGAGCGAGGGAGATTTTTTTTTCCCCTGAAAGTGATGTCATATTTAACCATCACTCTGCGGTCCCTGGGGTCCTGTGTGCACTCCTATTCGCGCACCAGGAGCCCACTGATGTATCGCTGGGTCGATAAGATTGACCCGGGTTGTTTTTATGGAAATTCCACTGATAAAGCTCTGAATGTTTCTTATAATATGTTAGATAAGAAAACCACATTCATAGTCATGATACAATCAACCGTACTGTTGAACCATGTGTAATCTAGCTAGCGAGCACCGAGTCAGTCGAGGGTCTGAGTCTGAGTCGCAAGTCGGTTAAGGGCGAGTCCAAGTCAGGTTGCAAGTCAGTTAAGAGCGAGTACGGATCGAGTCACGAGTCAGTTAAGGGCAAGTCTGGGCTGAAAGTCAGTTACGGGCGAGTCAGATTCTGGTCATGAGTTCAGTTGCAGATCAGTTAAGCACATGTCAGGTCTGGGTGGGTCCAAGTCGAGAGTCAGTTAAGGGCGAGTCAGAGTTGCGAGTCCGAGTCGAGAGTCAGATAAGGGCGAGTCAGAGTCGAGAGTCAGTTAAGCGGGAGTCTGAGTTGAGTCGTAGATCAATTAAAGGCAGGTCCAAGTTGAGTCACAGGTCAAGTAAGAGCAGGTACAAGTCGAATCATGAGTCAGTTAACGGCGAGTCCGAGACGAGTCGCAAGTCAGTCAGCGTGCAGTCAGGGTGAGTCCAAGTCGAGAGTCAGTTAAGGGCGAGTCTGAGTCGAGTCATGGGTCAGGTGTGAGCCTGTGTCGAGGTGAGTGTCACTTAAGGGCAAATTAGAGTCAAATTGTGAATCACTTAAGTATGAGTCCGAGTCAAGTCCTGAGTCAGTGGTGTGAGTCTGAATCGAGTTGCAGATCAGTTACCCAATCAGTTAAGCCAAGTTGCAGGTCAGGGTGAGTCAGAGTTGAGAGTCAGTTAAGGGCGGGTCATAGTCGAGTCATGAGTCAAGTGTAAGTCTGAGTCAAGGCGAGTGTCACTTGAGGGCAAGCCTGAGTCAAATTGTGTGTCGGTTAAGTATGAGTCAGAGTTGAGTTGTAAGTCAGTGGTGTGAGTCCGAGTCGAGTTGTAGATCAATTAAGCACAAGGCAAGTTGCAAGTCAGGGTGAGTCCAAATAGAGACTCAGTTAAGAGCAAGTCGGAGTCGAGAGTCGGTTAAGGGCGAGTCCGAGTCGAGAGTCGGTTAAGGGCGAGTCCGAGTCGAGAGTCGGTTAAGGGCGAGTCCGAGTCGAGAGTCAGTAAAGAGCGAGTCCGAGTCGAGACTCGGTTAAGGGCGAGTCTAAGCCGGGGGGTCAGTTAAGGGTGAGTCTGAGTTGAGAGTCAGTTATGGGTGAGTCTGAGTTGAGAGTCAGTTATGGGTGAGTCTGAGTTCAGTCGTAGATCAATTAATGGCAGGTCCAAGTCAAGTCTCAGGTCAAGTAAGAGCAGGTGCAAGTCGAGTCATGAGTCAGTTAACATGAGTCAGTCAGCATGCGACTCTAGTCCCATCTCTGATCAAATCTAAGCCTCAGTCCAGTGGTATTTGAGATTAATATAGCTACTATATTATTTTTGATTATGTGAAATTAAATCTCCTTTAAAATCTCTCGAAAATTAAAGCTCCTTTAAATGATCATGTTGGTCAGACCCGATCATATCCACACAAACTGTGGACTGTTCCGCTCTCCGTGACCGTTTACATTCTGAATCCTTTCGAATGTGTGAGGGACACACTGGCAGATGACCACATTGTCTCGGAAACACACACACACACACACACACACACACACACACACACACACACACTCTCTTATTCACTGTGGGTTATTGGGCTGTGTGTGTTTGTATACTGTTCTATATTTGTAGCTAGGAGGCTGACTCGTCTGTCTGCTGTCTCACATTGTCAATCACAGCCTCTTTTTCTCTACCCTCTGTCCATCCATCAGCCTGTCCTCCCCTCCATCCATCCATCCGTCCATTTATCCATTTGTCCATCCCATTCGTCCACCCGCTCTTTCCTCTGCTGTGTTGCTGTGCCATTTTTTCCCCCTCCCGTCTTGGTTTGGTGGTTTTAAAGTGTGAATGCAACAAACTGGCCTTACAGAGAACAATTCTCCCTGAGGAGGTGCTGAGGAGAAATGTCACACACACGTGCGTGCACACACACACACACACACACACACACACACACACACACGTACACACACACACACACACACACACACACACACTCTCACGGTCACATGGCTCTGCAGCAGGGCTGTAAATGTCTGACCTCTCAGTGATTAGATTCAGTTTTGATTCTTTCCTGAAAGATTTAGTGAATCGTGATTGAATCAAATTCATTGTGCCATTTTTAGAGCTGTTTGTTATGCTATTAAAGGGCCCATATCCTGAAAAACTGTATTAGTGATGTCACAAACACCAACACATTTACATACACCCACCTATTCTCCCTACAGTAGTTTAGCCCCTCCCATCCATGCAATCGAATCACCACCTTCAAAAACGCTACAACACGATGCATTTTTACACCTCTGCATTGTGAGAAAATGAAATTAAAGGTCTGGAAATCTCTCTCTTCCTCCCCTCCTTCCTACACTTCCTCCTTCACTCTTCCCCCCCTTTTCCTCCTCTCTTCCCCCCCCTCCCCCTCTTCGTAGAAGCCCATGTTGCCAGCCAAACCAACGCTGGCGTAGTCGCAGGCGCCATCATCGGCGTCCTCCTCGCCCTCCTATTGTTTGGCGCGCTCATCTTCGTCCTGGTGTCCCGCAACCGCCGGCAACAGCAGGGTTACCGCGGCAACGGCAAGGCGAAGGCGGAGCCCTACGACTCGGTGGCCCGCCTCTTCGGCTCCGGCAGCAACAAGAACGGCACCAACGGCAACAACGGCAACAACAACACGCCCATCTACCGAGGGGAGCCGGTGCTTTCGGAGAAGGCGGCCAATCACAGCATGCACCCATGCGCCCTGCTGGAGACCACGCCCACCGCCCAGGACATCCTGCTGAGCAGGGAGTTGGATGAGGCGGAGCGCAGAAAGTTCGACGAGCTGGAGGAAGAGGACGAAAGGTACGATCACTTCACGGCAGGCGGAGCCATCCTGCAGCTCCGCCCACACAACCAGGACATGGACGGCGGTTACCTAGACGACGACATGGAGTCGCAGAGGGACGGATCCGTCATCTCGCGGACTGCCGTCTACGTGTGAGGCGGGAGGAAAGAGGGAGAGAAGGAGAGCTAGATAAGATGGGTGGAGAGAAGGACGAGTGGACCAACTTCCAAAGGATTATTTTTTTTTTTTCTTTCCTTCTTTTAAGATTTATTCATTGCTTTTATTTCTTAAACAAATATGAGACAGAATTAAAGCCTGGATGGATGGATAGATGGATGGACTCATTACTTTATTTGGATAAAGGACGGTCACAGGATGGAGGGAGTGGATGGAGAGCGGAGACTGGAAATAAAAGAAGCGATCTGTGGCTTAACACTGTACTTCCTATTTACAGCGATGGTCGTCATGGAGACGATTTCTGAGAGCAGACTTTAAATGTGCACACAGCATCATATGTAACACGTACGTTGACAACGAAGGCTGTGTTTGCGTCCACACTGTGCTGTGGTGTAACGTAATCAGGGTTTGCTCCATTTGTTTTCATTCGTTTATTTCCTCCAGTGGTGAGAGCGCGTTTCATCAGAACTTGCACTCTTTCGTCGTTCTCCTTTCCCTCGCTTTCTCTTGCTCTCAGTATCCACTCGCTGTGAGCTGAGGTCTAGATTTGGTGCTGTTAGCCAACCAGTTAATTGCACACATAATAATCTTGATCTCAGCCGCTGCAGTTTGTTGTATTATGTGAAGCCAGTGCATTTTCAATGGCAGCACCATTCAGCAAATTAGAGTGCTTTGAATGCACTTTTGCTAAATTGCTATGCTAAGTTACGACAAACCCCATTATAATGAAGGCTGCCGTGTGAATGTGCTGCATATGTGGCATAGGGTGGGCATCATTTTCTTTTTTCTTTTTTTTTTTAAACCTAATCTTTAATTGCTGTATCTATAGCATGCAGTTGATTACCACCGGCCACAATTTCCCTGAATTTAACAAAAAGGCACAAAACCTGAGCTCACTTCTAATTAGGGGCACACGCTGATGGCATATTCATTGCTGGACTGCAATAACTGCACGAGAATATCTGCATTTTACTAATTTCACTGTATTGATAAGCCTATAGAAATAAATGATATATTTTCTGCAATGCTAATCCAGGTAGTTTCGCTTTCTTCATTTTATAAATATGCATGTGTCGGCATTGGCAGATATATAAACAAAAATATCAGATATTGGCATCAACCCACAACTCCCATATCGGTGCATTCCTGCCAACACCGAAAGACTAAGGGCAGTTGCTGAGAGAATTAAAATGGAAGCCAATGGACAGTTGCAGAAAACAGACTTAAAACAGAAGCCAATGGGCAGTTTAGGAAATCGCTTGCAATGGCAGCCAATGGGCAGTGTTGGAAATCAGACTTAAAATGGAAGTCAGTGGACAGTTACTGAAAACAGACTTAGAATAGAAGCCAGTGGGCAGTGTTGGAAATCAGACTTACCCGCTCCATTTGGAAGTCAATGTGCATTTGCTGAAGCACCTGACTTAAATTATGAGTGAGTTTTGAATGGTGTTTGCTAAGTTTGGGGAAATGCGTCTAAATTATTGGTGGTGGTAATGGACTGTATGCTACAGCTGCAGCAGATGGAGATGGGGTCAAAAAACGTTGGAGTACCCCTTTAAATCCATTGACCTTTCAGCTTAATAGAACAACTTTCACTCTGCTTTGAATGCACTGACCACTATCAGCAGTATTTTGCTTGTGAATCACCGTCATAACACTTCAGAGTTACGTAGTGCCTATAATTCAATCTTACTGCGTTTAATAATCACAGTGTCACAATATCACCGTCGTAATCGCCCCTCTAAAGCATGCAGTGAGTCAGCGAATCAGTGAATCATTTTGGAATCTGTCTTCTCCATCTGTAAATGATTTGCGCTCGACTGGCCGTGCCTTGATGACCTCATTTCCCGTCGTTAACCCTTATCGCGGTGTCAGATCTCGCGCGCTCTTTTAATTAGTCCCGATTGGTTTGCATTTTTTAGTGATTCGCTAGTGAATCATTCCGTTTGTGTTGAATCACGACCAGCGAATCGCACCGTATTTGGCTTATTTCAGAGTTCACCCCTGAGTTAATGGATGAATGGATGCATGAACTGATTGACGCCAACTGTTTGCGTATTAGCTTTTATTTCAATCCCTATTATCTCTTGCAGTTACAGCTATTCTGCCCTGGAGGTCCTCATGAATTTATTATTTGACATTCAATAAACAAGAAGGAGAAAATTGATGTATACGTTGTGCTGGAGGGGGTCGTTTATGCACATTTGATGATCAAATCTTACTTATTTATTCGTTCCAGGGTGGTACTTCTCAGTGGTAGCAACCATAGTTCAGCTAGGGATAAACCCCATTGTAGTGAAGGCCGAAGGCTGTATGTACTGGACATGTGGACGTTCCTTCTTAAAGGAACAGTGCAGCGTTTTTCAGTGTCGTCTTGTATTTGCTGTATCGGTACCATATGGTTAATTACCACACACAAAAATTCCCATGAACTTACTAGAACAGAAAAACCGTTGACTTAAGATGTACTTACAATGGAAGCCAATGGGCAGTTGCTGTAGCATCTGCCCATTAGCTTCAATTATGTCTGTTTTAAGTGAACTGGGTTTTCTGTTCTTTGTTTTTATGCGTCTAAATTATGGTCTGTGGTGATCAGCCATATGCTGCACGTACGCAAATGAAGATTAGGTTGAAAAACGCCGAAGTATAGAAAATGATGGTAATCACTGCATTGAAATGGCACATTATCACTAATCTGACATGGCTAATGAGTCTAGTCCGTATTTATAAACATGCATCGCAGATGGTTGTCATGGCTGCACAGTTAAATATATCCATTCTTTTACACGTTTAGTTTTATATCTGTTCATTCTCTGCACCCCCCAACACACACACACACACACACACACACACACATTTATCACATGGTTGAGGGTGGAAGCTTGATAGAACTGTTCTCTGAGCAAGAGAAAGACCGAGAGAGCGAGATCGTATGTATGTGTATATACATATATAAATATATATATATATATATTTTTGGTGTGAGGTGTCTGTATGCAATATATGTACACATTTTATTTTTCTTACATGAAAAAATGATCCTGTGATAAATGTCTATACTTCTGTATATTGTAAATAAGAAGTTAGATGGGCTGATCATGGAATGTAGTTGCAATTGCCCACAAAATCTGTCACGTGAAACCAAGAAGTGAGCTGGTTTAGGATAAGTGAATCACATGGACTTCAAAACCCACAATCCATTGCACAAGTCGAACTGTTTCTCCAAGATGTAGTAGCACTGTAGTCGTTTTAAAGGGGAATTTCCACATAATTCAGAGTTTGAGGGATAAACAAGGTCAGTCAGTGGTTTAATGTGAAATGGTTGATTGTAGAGACTCAGATTTCTTTACAGTGGTGGTGATAGGAACCAGGGGTCGCCATGACTACAACACAAATATAGCCATTTTATTTACCGTCCAAAACCACCAGAGAACCGACACGTAATGTTGATGATGGTTAATTAGCGGCAAATATGAAAAAAGAACCATTTCTGTTTTTCTAAAGAACCGTTTTTGTGAGATGTTTGGCTATGAAGAACCTTTAAAGGTTAAGGGTTAACTTTAATGGTTCTTGCTAGAGCCATTACTTTTTTGGGGGTTCTTTAAACTTTAAAAAGGTTCTTCACACTCACAAATCTCATTTACAGAAATGTTTCTTTAGGAACCCAAAAGTGGTTCTTCTGTGGCATTGTTCAAAGTGCTTTAGATTTCCTAAAGAACCATTTTTTGACTGTGTAGAACCTTTTAAAGGTTAAGGGTTAACTTTAAGGGTTCTTGCGAGAGCCATTCTTTTATGGTGGTTCTTTAAAGATTCTTCACACTCACAAATCCCATTTACAGAAATGGTTCTTTGAGAGCCCTAAAGTGGTTCTGTGGCGTTGTTCAAAGAGCTTTTCTTTTCCTAGAGAACCGCTTTTTGATTGTGAAGAACCTTTCAAGGGTTTGAAGAACTTTCACATACTTTTCATGTGGTGCTTCTTTAAAACTTTAAGAAGTTCCTTCACTCGCTCTCATTTACAAAAACGCTGTAATTCTGTGCTTTACGTCCACTGAAGGGTTCTTTAGGGAATCAGAAGTGGTTCTGCTGTGGCACTGTGTGAAGAACTCTTTTTGGCATCTTTATCTGTGAGTGTTAGGCCTGCATGTCTTCTTTTACAAATGCGTTTTAGGCCAAAACTTTATCAAAACTACTGTACAACAGTATCTCAGGCATCAGCGGTGTAATGACTTGAGGGGGCTTTTAGAGGTGGACGTCTGGTTTCTATAACCACCACTGTGAACAGTTCTGACTCAGCAAGCTTCTCCAGTTCAGAGCATTTCACCAAACCTCTCTGAATGACTCTGTTTACGCCTTAACCACTTAATTATGCAGAAATGTTGAAAAACTGGTGGAGTCTCCCATTAAACCTAAGTAGGCCTACATACAGTCACAGATAGGGCCGCATCCACCTTACTGTGTGTGTGCATGAGTCAGCGTGTTAAATGGTGTCTGACTCGAGGGCAGTGAGTTATTCCTCCATCCTTCGAGCGTCTCTCTCACACACACACACAGCGTCTCTCACACACATTTAAGCTGGCCAACACACACACACAAACACACACACACACACACACAAACATGCTCCTGTAAATCATCGTTTGTCACACTGGCTGTCCTTGAATCTATAAGAACATCCTTCTCCACAGTCTTCAGCCACAGCGAGGCATGCTGGGTAATGTAGTTTTTCAGGTTGCACCTCAGCAACATTTTCTATTCGTGTGGCACCATGTAGCACAAATCAGTTCCTAGAACAGACACCATTTCCACTTTAGCTTTGAAAAAGCATCATCAGTACACATGTACAATAATTCAGACTTGCTACTACAGTTCTTAGCTACTCTAATGTACTTTTTGATGTAATTATGTCCATTTTTATGTCATACAGTGTCAGAAACCACACAAGCAAGTCTATTAATAACTCGACACAGTTTGAGGCGAATCTGTGGTGATTCAGGAATGCACTTTGCTCAGTGCTAACAAGTGGCTATAAGCTTTCATTACTTAGCTACATTAGCCTTGTAGCTCCAGAACAAAACTACAGAAGCAGACCATCTCGACTGATTAGCTGCAGCTGGAGTAAGAGGGAAAAGTGTACGTTTAGATTTTTGGTTTTCAGTGTAACCCAGTTTGATTCCTGACTGGAAGCTCAGTCAGACGGGAATTAGCGCTCTGGGGCTAAAGCGGTCCTTCCACCGCTCATTAGCTGGAACACGCTGACCTTGTGAAGGACGGGACAGTCTGAGAATATTAAGGAAGCGCTGTAACCTCTTCGTTTGGATTTTCTCCACGTTCGTTCTCAAAGCTTTCTCTTGATTCATAAAGCTGTGTTTTCCTGTTGGCTGGATCGTTTAGGGAATATGTTGCCTTAGCAAATGACATAATGCTGATTGCTGGCCACTAGGCTAACAATTAGCCTTCTTAATGGATGAAAACAAAGTAAATCAATGAAAACAAGTAGCCAACTCTGATGCTATGCTAAAGGAAATTATGAATTAAATGAATTATATGTGAAAGGCGCAGGTCAGTCACAAAGGCTAATGTTGCTAAGCATAAATGAAACGAACAGCCACCAATTAAACGTTATACAAGTGAGACCATGATAATACCTGGCGACCAGGCTACTATTAAAGGAAGTGTTCAGTTTAAAAAGATGGATGTTGCTAACAGTAAATAAAACAATTAGCATTATGTGAATAACATCAGGCCAAGTTCTCAAAGGAGACTGTTAAAGGAGTTAAATCAAAATGGCTAACGTTCCCAGACAGCGAGCACATATCGGTCCGCTGGCTTGATAAGGTCAACACCCCACTGACTGTTTGCCACTGCTGGTCCACCCTCGGACCACCCAGATTACTGTCCTGCATACAAGCGCAAAACGTCAGTGAACCACCAGCTCTGCTAACGGCGGTCCACTGTCCTCTTGCTATCATGGTTGCTAATAATGAATAAAAACAAACAGCCAAAACTTAGCATTGTGCAGATGACATGGTTCTAATTTCTGGACACTAGGCTGCAATTAAAGACTAGTTCAGTCAAAAAGGCTAATGTTGCTAACAGTAAATGAAATTGAGTAGCCAACTCTTATGCTAACGAAATTGTGCTAATTCCCAGCCACTAGGCTACTGTCAAGGAAGTGTTCAGTCAAAAAGGCTAATGTGGCTAAAAACAACTGAAAACAAACATCCAAAACTTAGTGTTGTGCAAATGACACTGTTTTAATTTCTGACCATTAACCAAAAGTTCAGTCAAAAAGGCTAATGTTGCTAACAGTGAATGAAAATGAGTAGCCAAATCATATGCTAATGAAATTGTGCTAGTTCCCAGCCGCTAGGCTACTATTAAGGAAGTGCTCAGCTGAAAAAGGCTAATGTTGCTAACAGTAAATGAAAACCAACAGCCAACACTTAGCTTCATACAAATGCAGTCATGCTAATTGATGACAGGATAAGGAAGAATTCAGTCACAAAGGCTAATGTTGCTAACAGTAATGGAAAAAAGAAGAGCCACTACTGAGCATCATCAAGCTAACTGCTGACTTCTAGGCTACTGTTAAAGGAATAATCCAGTCATAAAGGCTAACGTTGCTAACAATAAATGAAAACGAACAGCCATTTATTAGCTTTATGCATTGCTAGCTTCTACTCACTGTTAGCCTGATTAGCATGTTTGGTCCAGCTATTTCTTGTGAAGAGTCAAAAGTGAGGCATTGTCCAGTAGGAGAAGGATGTTGTTAAAGGACATTCCTTCTTTCCGACATTCCGACTTCATCGAGAAATCCTGCTTTACGGAACAGCGGATCATGTTCGTCACATTGTTCCGTCGGCCTGATGTGTGATTTGAATCGAGGCCTTAAGTGTCACTTGACCGAACGAGTCTCTCTGTACATAGTATAAATATATACATATAAACATGTGATTAAGAAAAATAAGGCTGAACAATTGATGTCACATTTTTGTGTATATATATTATGTATGTATCTTACAAACACGGAAGCATGAAGGACTTTTTTTTTTCTCTCGTTCTTTGAATTGAACTTAATTTTTAATTTTTTTTATCATCTTGTCAGTGCTTGATTAGTGCTTTTTTTGCTTTTTCAGCTTTTTGAATTTGAGTGCTTTATCGTTGCCTGTATATCTCATGTGTTTCTGCTGTGAACTTCTGACACCAACTTCACCATCACTGTTGCATTTTAGTCGTTTTTTTAGGGTTCATTTTGGTGTCTGTGTAATATTGTTTTTTTTATTATTATTATTATTTGGTTTGTAATTAAAGTCTTTCAGAATTTTAAAAACGACCTCGATGTGCCGCCTCGTTGCTCTGCAGCTCATTTTCTCCCTTCAGCAGCTTTCTCGAATTCTCAAAACGGGCTGTGAAAGCAGGAACTGTGTGATTTTGATGGGAACCGCGTTATCACCTGTCACGGGTAACCCAGATACAGCTGTCTGGGACTGCTAATGCTTCTAAATGGGCCATTTGAGACGAAACCCTTTCAAAGACAGACACGTATATAAACAGTTTGCTTTGTTCCTTCAGATTGGAGCCTCATCGTTATCAGTTAGCGACATGCTAATAGTCCTTTAGGTCTTCTAGAGATCGTGGCTGTACAGTGTGACACTTTGCTTGCACTTGCACCTAAAAATATTCTGAACAAAGATAAATATTAATGTACTTGTGCGTTTGCGGTTCTTCCCTGCATATCTGACGGTTCTATTTATAAACAGAACAGTGTTTGTCAGCATTAGCCTGTCTAAAATGCTGATTTCCTTTGCTGAAGGAAATTGATTGAATTGTTTACCTTGCTAGCACCAGTGCTACAACCTAAAAACCTTGGTTGTACAGCCTGTTTAATCTTGGAAATATGACTGTTTTATCTTGTTATTGTGATTAATTCCATCGCAATGTGCTTTTCTGAGTAAATAATGGATGTTATCAGTACTTTTAGAACACTGTATCATAAAACAAAGACAGATTTAGGCCCCTTATAAAGCCTGTAAACAAAAACGACTGTGTCTGAAACTGAAGGCCACTTTCTACTAGGCTACTATTAAAGGAATAATCCAGGCATAAAGGCTAACGTTGCTAACAGTAATTGAAAGTGAATGTGCTGCATATGCTGTCTTTTTGGTCATTGGACTTATAAGGGAACATTGTTATGAAAGGACCCGCAACCAAAGTGCATAGCGCTACGTTACGGCATCACTAAGACACCCACAGCTCACTGCTAGCTGTTAGCATTTATCTATGTTAGCGTTAACCCTTGGCGTCTTTCTTCCCAGGAAAAAACATACGTTTAAAAAGGCCAGCATAATGAACTTTTTAACCTTTTCAACTCCTTGAGACCACCGGTGGTTCCAAAGCGCACTTTGTCATATTCTTCATAACTTTCATATTTCATAAGCTACATTCTAAAGGTGGGGGTCGTATGAGAGCTGTAACTGTCTTCTTTCCAGTCAAATAGATGGGTGATATAATTTTAAACCCTTATAATAAAAGAAGCTGAACTCAGATTTTTTTTTTCTACTGAAAGTCGACCCTTTTTTCCACAAATCTGGGCTATAAACTATAAACAGATGGCGTCTCTTCAGTGATCTGCTCTGTAAAAATTATTTTTATAAAAAATACAAAGAGCGTCTAAGATTTTTGGCTTTCAGCAGTAAATTGTAAGCATATGGCAATATGTGTGATCATACAACACATGTTCTGTTAATTTAAGGGGAGCTTTTACAAAAAAAATAAAAACTTACATTTATTTCATGCAGTTACTGAATAATTTGCCTTACGATTTGGTCATGTACATTCAGATGGACAAACCAAAATATACCCTCCAATAAGAGGTTAAATAAAATGTGATAATTTACATAAACATTTGCCTCACAGATAGCAAAACAAATGCACTCAAAAAAATCAAAGCATTAGCTTACCTTGAATATTAGCTTAGCTTGCAACCGAGTAGATCGTTTAGCTTGCGTTAGCCAAGTTAGCAAACAAATGCTGAAGAGCTACTTGTTCTCATATGAAATAAAATACTAAAAGAAGACAGAGTTGTTTAGCTAAGATTAGGGCAATTTGGACAGCTAGCTTAATTAAGCTGTGCTAAGATACTGTTCTTTTAGTATTGTATTTTATTTTAATACAATTCCTGCTGAAAACAGCACAGACCAACATGAATTCCATGCTAGTTTAATTCAAAGCACACCAGCTATGCTGGTCTGTGATGATGTTTTTCTAGCAGGGAGGTATGGCTGGTCTTTATTATATGTTTGCTAATTTAGTTAATGTAAGCTAGGTTGCAGCAGACAAGTTCTTACATAAGCTAAATTAGCTAACATAATAAACAAAAATATTCAAATGAAATAAAATACTAAAAGAAGAATGCGATTAGCTTGGACAACCAGCTAAAGCTGAGATGTGAAAAACTGGCTTGCCCCCCTGCTATAGTCATTTAAAAATGCAATAGTTGGATGCTTAGAAGTAAATATTAGAAATAAACCGAAGTAAAAGGAACTATGATTCAATTCTATTAAAATAGGCTGTAATTCAATTATATTAAAAATAATGTTATTTTAACAGCCACTGTACAAACATGTTTACACAGCAAAATGCAGATATTTTGTTTTAAAAATAGTTTTTATTTACAGTAAGATGAAAGGTACGCTAACAATTTTATGCCAAAAATAAAATCACAATCACAAATTTCTCACTTTTCCCAGTGCCAGTGCGGGGATTATAGGAAATGTAGGTAGCAAAGGACACATCTACTCTACCTTCAAAAAAAATATGGCATATGTTGCCATAAAATGCTTATCTACCCCTCAGAGTTAATGGTGCCTTCACTGACCCACTATGACAACCCCCATTCCACAACAGAAAAAAACTTGTTTTTGAACTTTACGCTGGTAACAATCGGGATGGTCATTTTCCACTTTGGCCTGCAGAACACAACTTCCATTATTTCCAAAAACAGTTTGAAAGGTGAACTTATCAGACCACAGCACACATTTCCACTTAGTGTCAGTCCATCTCACATGAGCCTCAGTCCATCTCACATGAGCCTCAGCCCAGAGAAGTCGGTGGTGTTTCTGGATGTTGTTGATTTATGGCTTCTGCTTTGCATAGTAGAGTCTTCACTTTCATTTGTAGATGCAGCTTCGACCTGTGTTTACTGAAGTTTTCCGAAGTATTCCCAAGCTCATATGGTTGTTTATTTCAGAAGCATGTCAGTATTTAGAGATTTCTCCAGATTTTCGGAACTTTTAAACAATGTTATGGACTGTAGATGGTGGAATCCCTTAATTCTTTGCAGTTGTGCGTTGAGGAACATTGGGCCTCATTCACTACTATCTTCCGAAGTTTTTTCTCAAATTTGTTCTTGAGAAAGTCCCTACGTCGGATACATGACGCGTTCCTAAACTGCAGAATTGTTTGGACCTTTGTGCTCTTGAGTGTGTGTAGATTCTGTTCTTACCTAAGAACAAACCCCAAATAAGAAAACATTGGTGAATGTTTCCTCATTTAAACTGCATAAGTGGGTTTTAAGAAATTTCTTCTTAAGAACGTTTGTTGAATGAGGCTCATTGTTCTGAAACTGTTGGAGTTTTCGCAAAGTACCAACCCAGCATTCATGAATGCTTCTTCTATCCAATCATGATAGCGTCACCCTTACATACTCCTCTGTTGAAGGCGAATGCAGCTCGAGTGCAGCTTTAGCTTCACCTTGAGTGCCCATACGTACTCAGTGCTGAGAGGAATGTGGATCTGTTGTTTTGTTTTAGTGTGGCTGGGAGTGAAGCTGTTATCAGTCAAACCCAAACACACACTGGCTCCACTGGTTAAAGAATGCTGCTTTGTTTGAACTACAGATGCAGTCTGGTCAAAATTTAAACTCAAAGCTCACAAAGAGAAAAGGCCGGCTGGAGTGACTGTGTCTGTTTTTTCAAAGAAATCTGCCGGGACGTTTTTCCATATCTCCGAAGTTCAGGCTTTGAAGCTGGTTGCATTTTTGAAGAAACTGGTTGCATTTCCTGCTTCTCACGATCCAAAAAATCCCCGACACATTCAGTGATACACTGTGCAAAAGTCTAAGACCACCATTTGTTTATTTCATTGCCATTGTCAAAACAGCCATTAAGCACAATTTATTCTTTTTTCAAAAGCATATATCTAACAGTAAATTGCACTCAAGCCTCAACAACTAAATATAATCCATTTTCCAGTATTCAGTGTGTCACTCTTTGCCTTTGTTACAGCTTCCATTCTTTTCAGGAGACTCGCTTTCAAGAAATCTGCAGACACACCTCCAAAGTTCAGTCTTGGAAGTTGGTTTAGCTTTTTCTGAAGTAATCCGAACACACTGAGTGCGTTTACATGCACTCAATAATCCGATCATGATCAGATTTCTGCAGTTATCTGATTTTCGAAATGGTCATGTTAAAGCACGCTTTGATCTAGAAATCCGATCAAGAAATCGGATAAAGAGGCTGGATTTTAGCTCAGTAATCAGATTTCTCAGTGTATGTAAACTCTTACTCTGATTTCTTTCGTATTTCTCCGTCTACACGTGTGAAAACAGACCGGAAATAAGAGCAGCGTTGCCACGACATGGCAGCAAAACACTTTTGGAGCGACACTGAAACTACATGCGTGACAAAATGAAGGATTTGAATATTCTTCATCTTCTAAATGATGTATGTTCGTATTTTCAGGTAAACTGGCGCCAGTTTGAGTTTTACGTTACGTTTATGTTGCGTCGTCTTCTGTGAGTTTATTGGCTGGTTGCAAAGCAGAAATCTGATTGCTGCCTGACTCATGTAGACCTGGAGTTTCCCATTATCTGATTAGTCAAGTGTATGTAAACGCGTTGATCAGATTACTGACAAAATCTGGTTTTCTGCAGTTATCGGATTATGAAGTACATGTAAACACACTCATTGAGTGATGTTGAGGTCTGGACTGGACTCCTCTTGAGTGGAGCTTGATTTTCTCCTCTCTCTCAAAGATAAAAGCTTTCTGCTTATCTAATGGGGGCAGTTTTGGTGTCTACCAGGTCTTCCAGGTGGTTGTTAGGAGGCCCATTTTCTTTTAATCATTTTTGAAAACATTCTTTTAATCATTGTTTGGAAACTCCTGTTTCTTCCACCTATTTTCTTGTGACTTTCTCCTTTCTTATCCAGGTGGGTAATAGCCTGTGTGCAGAGCGCTGCTGGTGGCATTCCATATAAATGAAAGTAATGAGTGGCCACACCATATTAACGCGTGAGAACGAGATCCTAATGCGTTGCCATGACTTAGTAAGGCGTGGGAATGATATAATTAAGTCATGGCCACAACTTGGTAAGGCGTGGGAATGAGATCATGCCTTATTAAGTGGTGGTCAAGGCTTAATCATGTCATTCCCACACCTTACTAAGTTTTGGCCATGCTTTAGGATCTCATCCCCATGCCTTGCTAAGTCATGGCCACGACTTCATTATCTTGTTTCCACACCTTACTAAGTCATGGCCATGACTTAATTATCTTGTTCCCACACCTTACTCAGGCATGGCCAAGACTTAATTATCTTGTTCCCACGCCTTACTCAATCGTGGCCACGACTTAATTATCTCGTTTCCACACCTTACTAAGTCATGGCCATGACTTAATTATCTTGTTCCCACACCTTACTCAGGCATGGCCAAGACTTAATTATCTTGTTCCCACACCTTACTAAGTCATGGCCATGACTTAATTATCTTGTTCCCGCACATTACTCAGGCATGGCCAAGACTTAATTATCTTGTTCCCACGCCTTACTCAATCGTGGCCTCGACTTAATTATCTTGTTCCCACACCTTACTCAGGCATGGCCATGACTTAATTATCTTGTTCCCACACCTTACTCAGGCATGGCCACGACTTAATTATCTTGTTCCCACACATTACTCAGGCATGGCCAAGACTTAATTATCTTGTTCCCACGCCTTACTAAGTCATAGCCACACATTATTTTATTTATACGGGATGTCACCAGCAGGGCTCCGTACTTATGCTTAATATCTAAACTAAACAAACAAATATATAAATATATATAAATATAAATACATATTATTACATATAGGTAATTATGCTCACATACATGAGCCATACATTTGACTTCCTGTCCTGATACGGTATAAAAACGAACCTGCGCGTGTTTGTTGTCTGTATGCAGCCCACAGGCGTTGGGCTCACTGCGCGGCGCTCAGCTGTGTGAATGCATTAGCAGGTGACCCTGTTAGATGGCGACGCTGAGGCTAATAGAACAACAGACTTTCCTTCCAGAAGTAGCTCCGCGCCCTACATTCTGTCCTTTTTTCCCCTTCTCTCGCTTTCCTTTTCGAGTTGATGGGGTCAGAATCTGTGTGCTTTTGGCACACTTGTACATGTCACTGTCGATTGGAGTCGGAGGGTTATTTATTTATTTCTTCCTTTTTTTTTTCTCTGGCCATTTAGCCATCTGCCCGCTCTAATTGCTTCGGATTGCAACCTGGCGCGAGGACCAGATGCCCTCTCTCTCTCTCGCTCAGTCTCTCATTCTCTCTCTCTCTCTCTCTCTCTCCCTCTCTCTCTTTTTCCCTCTCTCCCTTTGTCTCTCCCTCTCTCTCTCATTCTCTTTTATTCTCTGTTCTCTCTCTCCTTTCTTTTTATAACTCATTTCTTACTGTCACTCATATTCTCTCATTTTCTCCATTTTTTTTCATTCTCTGTTATTCTCTTTCTCTCTCACTTTTTTCTTAGTCCATCTCTCCTTTTCTATTTTCTTACACCCTGTATTGCCCTTTCTCTCTCTTTTTTCTTTTTTTATTCCTCATTTGCTTTGTGCTATCCCTCACTCTCTCCCTCTCTTTGTCTTTATCTATCTCAATCTTTCTCACCCTCTCTGTTCCTCCTAAGGTGTCTAAGTCTCTTTTTTCTTGCACCTCTCTTTCATTTTCTTATTTCTCTCTCTCTCTCTTTGTGTATGTATGCAGAGTTATGTTGGAGTCATGATTTGTGGATAAACTCAACTGTGTTGATTTTTCAGTGTTGCTTATTTGCACTTATTTTTGTCTGGAATAAATTTCTTGGACTATTTTCAGATATAAAACTCAAAACTAGTTCTGTGTATTGTTTTTAATGTCTGTATTTCACCACTGTGTAAATAGGTCCTCCACTCACTTTTGTATATTCAGTAAAATTTTAAAAATGATCTGTTGTCGGGAGACGTTGAGTTCGAAAAATATTCAGTGGGCTGTGGTGGTGCAGCAAGGGGGCTATCGGCATGGTCATCTTTAAATTTTCCTTTTAAAACCACAAAACTTGCTATGGTGTCCCAGGTGGTTGCTAAGATGTTGTCAGGTCATTGCTATGATATCCGAGGTGGTGGCTAAGATGTTGTTAGGCCATTGCTATAGTGTTTAAGGCGGTTGCTAAGGTGTTGCTTTTCCTTTGCTATAGTATCCCGGGTGGTTGCTAAGATGTTGTTTTGCCATTGCTATGGGGTCCTAGATGGTTGCTAAGGTGTTGCTAGGTCATTGTGTGCTAGTATGTATGGTAGTGTGTATGTAAATGTCTATGAGGGTCAGTGTGAGAGACGTCCTGTGTTTGAACGAACGCTGTACAAAAACCATACATGTCATCGGTCCCAACAGCACAGGCCAACTATTCCCATGTCGGCTGTATGACCATACAAAGTTTAGTGGTTTCTAGCTCAAAATCTGCAGTTCAAAAAACTACGTAAAAAAGAAAAAAAAAACATCGGATAATAAATAATACTAATAACAAAGAACAACATGTTTGCTTTGTCAAACCAGCTTAATTAACCAACTGTATATTTGTGCAGCATTAACTTGTACTCTTCCTACAGGCCCTGTAGTTTTGTATTCTTTCCCCCCACATGAAGCTGAACTGATGCGATTTGGCCCTGCAGTCATGCCACTCCTGTCATCCGCTGCGCTAACAGTGGGGTGGACACACACACATACACACACACACGGCAGGAGCTCGGCTAAACTCGGCTTGTCTGGTCTTTCCCGGCTCCTGCAGTGACCCCGGGGCCGAGACATTATCTATAGATAACAGATAAAGAGCA
This sequence comes from Colossoma macropomum, assembly GCF_904425465.1. NCBI lineage: Eukaryota > Metazoa > Chordata > Actinopteri > Characiformes > Serrasalmidae > Colossoma > Colossoma macropomum. The sequence continues at coordinate 40,503,650 of NW_023494785.1, forward strand.
GATCCAGCCCCGTGGGGGGCTTTTAAACCAACCGTCAGGTCAGGACTGATGATGGATTGGCTGGTGCTGGGGTTGTTACTATGACGATCAGGCTCCCGTGGCCTTTTATAGACAATGACATTTAAGGAGATGATTGGCTGATTAAGCCACGTGTCGGGGAGGGGGGAGAAGAGGCAATCGGTGATGATCCGGATGGTAACCATAGCAACACTGATAGTGTATAGGCATTGTCATTAGTCTGTATTGTCATTGTCACTTTTTATATCATTATGTAAAGGAATGAATGGGGGGAAATAAGCTGTTGTAAAGCCACAGTAGCACTAGAAATTTACGTTGTCTTGCAAAATAGGCGCGACCAAAGCTGGGCCGCAGCTCTGTTCTGGTGCAGTTAGCGAAGCAAGCTAACTCGCTAACCATAAACAGTAAAAACAGATAATTATACATATCTAAAAGCATAACACTGCACACTGAGTTGTAGATGTGCATGGTGGGCCAGAAAAATCCAAAAGTAAAGATGGTTTATCTATCTATTGCAGTGTTCCGACTGGATATCTTACTCTCTATGTGTTTATTTGTAGTGAGTGGTGGTGAAATGTTTAAAAGTTTGTGCTAACTGCTAAATTTTATGGCACATCTTTGTCCGGCAACAATGGCAGCAAGAAACTGATGTAGTAAACGTACCTGGTTTCACTCATACATGTTTAGCAATCTGAGGATTCTTCTCTAGGGCGCTGTTAGCACTCAGCCTTTTTTTCAACAACACTGTGTCCTTGTTTGTAGTCTTAAGTGTCCCCCCTCTTACCCATTATCATTGTGGTTTATGGTAGCAATGTGTAATCCTGTGTGAAACCGGTTATTCTGTTATGCATGGTTATTCAGCTGGTGTTCCTGTCCCTGTAAAAGGCAGAAGTAAATAATTACTGTAGTAATAGTGTGGTTATATTTAAATATACACACATGTTCATGAACCCTGTACAGATTGGACTGCTGTGCTGTGTCTTAGAGTCAGTGAGGCCTTTAAGGTCACTTTATCATAATCTGTCAGGTTACAGGCGCAAGCATGGAGCAAAAAACCCTCTATGGTCTCTCTCTCCGTCTCTCTCTCTCTCTCTCTCTCCCTCTGCGGCCGTCACACAGGATGGGCAGCCAGGATGACTGATGCATTGTGGGAGATCACCCAGCGGTGATGCACAATTGGCCCACTGCCACACCAACATGTGAGAGAGAGAGAGTTAGAGAGCATGTTCTCTCTCTCTCTCTCTCTCTCTCTCTCTCTCTCTCTCCTGCAGCTGTCTTCTGTAGAACTGGCACGGCTCAGCCCACCTGCAAAAACAGAGCAGCAGATGAAAGGGAGGAGATGACTGCGTCCACTCAGAGAAATAAACACACACACACACCTGGCCCTTTCAGCCGCTCCCTCACACACACTCACATAACCAGCTTCATCACTGGGTGAAATACCATAGGACTCCTGTCATATAGAATCCATGTTGCTGAGCACATTATGTAAGAACTGGAGTCTGTAGTCTATAAAGTACTGTAATACAACAACAACAGATAATAATAATAAGCTTTCTCACTTTCTAAAATCATATATTTATATATATATTTATACTTAACAAGGTTTTACAGTTTGTTGCTTGTTACTATACATTACAAATGTTACGTATATATATATATAGTCAGTGTAATCAGACTTTTTTCCGAGTAATTTTGGGTCATTTCTTTTGCTCCATTCATCATTAAATATACACACAAGGCAAAGGGCAACAGGCACTTTTTAATTATGTCGGCGACAGCAGCCATATGTATACACGACCCTTCATTATTCATTATTTTCTTTCAGTCAAACAGTATTTGAGTAAAATTTCCACTGACCATCCCAGTGTCCAGACTTCAACATCACTAAATGTGTTTGGGATTAGTTGAATTGTTAGAAGCAGAAAACGCAAAACCAACTTGATTAATGAAAAGAGAAGGCACAAAATAATGTTATTGATCATGATTAGCTACACTAAATTTTGAGATTGATAGCAATTAACTGCACAAAAGTGATTGAATGAGAGTAACCACACAAAATAATGTGATTGATCACGATTCACTACACAAAATGTGATTAATTGTGATAACCACACAAAATAATGTGATTGATCATGATTTACCATACAAAATGTGATTAGTTGTGATTAACTGCACAAAACAATGTGATTAATTGCGATAACCACACAAAATAATGTGATTGATCACGATTAACTACACACAATAATGTGATTCATTGTGATTAACCACATAAAATAATGTGATTAATTGTGATAACCACACAAAGTAATGTGATTGATCACTTTAACAACACTGAATGTGTTTGGGGTTGGTTGAACCAACTCCTAAGACTGAGCTTTGGAGGTGTGTCTGCAGATCAGAAACTGAAAGTGAGTCTCCTGAAAAGAATGGCAGCTGTAATAAAGGCGAAAAGTGAAACACTAAATACTAAAAAAATGCAATATTATGTTTTCCTGTTGAGGCTTCTGGGTAATTTGCTTTTAAATGAATGTAACTTTTTAAAAACAAAATTATTCTGATGAAAAATTAGCATAAAATTAATGCAAAGATATCGTCCTGGGATAATATTACCGAATATAAATTTCTTGAGCATTAATTCTTATTCAGTAAAATGAATGTTCATTATTTTCAGAGAATATAAATGACTGTTCGAGTAATTAATATTCAGTAAAATGAAAGCAGGTTCGTTTTTGTTCAGGGTTAAAGCTGATTAATGTTCATTACGCACCTGAATTCATCACCATGGGGTTTTGATTAATACAGCGCTAATGAGATGTTAGCAGATTGGTGCGGTGGGGATTTTTGTCCATATTCACTGATATGTGTACACTTGTTTGGCCACTCACTCCCTTCGTTTTTCTCCTTTCTGTCCTTACACTCCTCTAGCCCCTCCCTTTTTCTCCGTCGCTGTCTTCCGGAGTGGTGGTGATGAAGGGATGTGGATGAATGAGTGTGGGATGGGCTGAAATAATCTGTCTGACAGCGCAGCAGAGCACACTCTCTCTCACTCACTCACTCACTCACTCTCTCTCTCTCTCTCTCTCTCTCTCTCTCTCTCTCTCTCTCTCTCTCTCTCTCTCTCTCTTTCTCTCTCACTCACTCTCTCTCTCTCTCTCTGCAGTCTTTTCTTACACTTCTTTGCTGTTCTTTTCTGCTCGGCTAGCTCAGACTCGGCCCAGACAGCAGAAAGATCAGGACTGGACACTCCGTCCCGTCAGATCGTCCATAGCACAACACCACCACACTGCGCTCTTCTGCAGTGTCTACCACTGTATCTATATCCACTGCATGACTGAAGCTGTGCCTTTTTCACTATAGGGGTGGGGGGGTAAATATGCATTGGTGTGAAGGCAGCAGTTCAGGTGCATCAGTTTTGGAATGTTAGAATCCAATATAATTGATTATTGGCTATTATAAAGGAATAGTTCCAGTCCTAAAATCTGATTGGCTGAGCCGCGTTCGAAGCCGTTGTAAAATCCACTATATACCCACACATATGACCACCTCACAACAACTGAACTCTGAAAAACCCTTCTGCTGTTAATGGATTAATCTGACTCTAACGCTGATCGCACGGAGCACCGAGTGTACTGATGAACTGAAGGGCTGAAAACTTACGTTCTTAACTAGAACCAGGCTGGTCAGCGAGCTAACAGGCTAAAAGAGCCAACAGCCTAAACAAGCCCATCATTAATATCACAGGCTTGAATTAAAGTACTTACGGGATGATTACCTGTAAAACAGCGGTATGAAAATCTAAGGAATGACACCTGAATGTCTTACACACTTCAAATGAATAAGACATATGTGATTAATTGAGATTAGCTGCACAAAAATAATGTGATTAATAAAGAGTAACTGCACATAATAGCGTAAATAATTGTGATTACATAAAAATACTGTGATTCATTAAGAATTACTACACAAAATAAGGTGATTAATCAAGATTAACTACACACAAATGTGATCAGTCAAGAGAAATAATGTGATTAATCACGAATAAGTACACAAAAATAATGATTAACCAAGATTAACTACAGAAAATATTGAGATTGATAGCAATCAATTGTACAAACGAGTGATCGATTGAGAGTAACCATACAAAATAATGTGATTAATTTTGATCAACTCCAAAAACATAATATGATTAATTGTGATAACCACACAAAGTAATCTGATTAATCGAGATTAACTGCACAAAATAATCTGATTAATTTTGCTTAACCACACAAAAAATTGTGATTAATCACGATTAACTACACAAAATTGTGATTAATTGTGCTTAACCAGACAAAATAATGTGATCAATCGTGATTAACTAAGCAAGATAATGTGATCAATCATGATTAACTAAGCAAAATAATGTGATTAAGTGTGATAACCACACAAAGTAATGTGATTAATCGAGATTAACTGCACAGAATAATCTGATTAATTTGAATTGAACTGCTCAAAATAAGGTGGTTAATCAAGACTAGCATAGAAAATGTGATTAAATGAGAGTAACTGGATGAAATAGCGCGATTAATTATGAGTAACTACACAGAATAATGTGATTGAGTTTAACTGCATGAAGTAATTTGAATAATCGAGATTAACTACACAAAACTGCGATTAATCGAGAGTAACACTTTTATCGTTTGACACTTTTCGGTCATCTGCTGCTCACCACACATGAACAATACACTACTGTCCTCTCTCTTCACACACACTCACACACACTCACACACACACACACACACACACACACACACACACACACACACACACTCTCACACACACACATGCACAGAGCCAGTGCACTGATGGTATTAGATGGAGTGACGCTGGGCTGAGTGTCTTATTTATGTGGAGTGCACACGGCTGAGGAAACAGAGATGCCTGATTAGGGGTGTAATGTTGCAGTGAGACGCAGTGGGCTGGTCCTGAGAGAGTGTGTGTGTGTGTGTGTGTGTGTGTGTGTGTGTGTGTGTGGAGGGATATTAGGCAGGTTGAGCTGGAGGGGAAATTCTGTAACACTTGACCTGTTTCACTGAGTCACAGAAAAGAATGTGGGGGAGAGAGAGAGGGGGAGGAGGAGACAGGAAAGAGAGAGAGAGAGAGAGAAGAGAGAAGAGAGAGATGAGAGAGAGTGCAAAGGGACGAAACTGGGAAAAAAAGGTGGTGGAGCGAAGGCAGATGACATTTGATAGAGAGAGAGAGAGAGCACGAGAGAGAGAGGATGATGGAGAGAAAGAACAACAGCTGGACAAGCCAGCGGGCAAAGAGATGACTGCTCGATTTCTCTCTCTCTCTCTCTCTCTCTCTCTCTCTTTATCCCTTTTTATCTCTTTTTCCTCTGTCTCCTTTCCTTCTCTCTCTCTCTGTTCTCTTCCTTTCTTTGTTTTTCCTCTCTGTCCTTCTTTGCTGTCTCCTCTTTTCTTATTACCCTCCTTCTCTTCTCTCTCTTATTTCTCTCTCATTCTTTTGCCTCCTGCTGTTTGCTGTCTCTTTTTTCTTCTCTCTCTCTTTTTTCACTCTCTGCTATCTCCTCCTTTCCCTCTGTTTTCTCTTTCTTTCTTTCTCTTCCCGCTTCTCTCTTTCTCATTCTTTCTCTCTCACTTTTCTGTCTCCTTTTGTCCTCTGTCTTGTTTTCTTTGTCTTTCTTCTCTCTCTTTCTCTCCCTGTCTTTCTGCTCTCACTTTATTCTAATCTCTCTTTCTGCTCTCCCTTCCTCTTGTCTCCTTCTTTCTCTCTGTCACTGTTTCTGTCCCTCTCTCTGTCTCTCTCCCTCTCTCTCTCTCTGTAGACTCAGTGCAGTGTGTTTTGATGCTGGTGTTTATCAGAGTGTTTATCGTTTGTTTGTGTCTGGGTTTCAATGTATTGACAATTTAGGCATGTATATTTGTTGTGTTATTTAAGCTGCCTGTGCGTGTTTGTTTACGTATATATACATACATACATATATATATATATATATATATATATATATATATATATATGTGTGTGTGTGTAAGTATATATATATGTATATATATATGTATATGTTTATATTTATATGTATATAAATATATATATATACTTACATATATATATATAAAATACATCAGTTTTTAAAGCGATAGTTTGGCCAAAAATCAAATGTACACAGTTTCCTTATTACTTAAAATATAGTCAATCTGTATGGGATGTATTACTGACTGTGACAGTGTGGCTAGTGGGGCCAGTGGGGCCAGTGGGGCCAGTACCCAGGGGCCTCTGAACACAAGGCCCGAGGCAGCTCCAGCTTATAGACTGGGGACAGTCCACAGCAGACTGAATGAGATGAACAAGTAGCCTTTGCCTCTACAAGGACTAAATAAATCAAATAAAGGCTCCTCAGCCCCCTCACACCAAACACTGTGCAGGGAATAACGGGCTACTGCGCATTAAACACCAGCTGTTATTAAAGCTGTTTTTCAGGTCTGGTTTTTCATCAGTATTTCTGAGTGTGGAGGTGGGGGTGGGGGGTGCCCAGCGGCATCGTGAGCCCACCGCCAGTCCCTGCTTGAAGCCACCAATTAGCGTCATGCAAACTATACAGCCATAACACACCTGCCTGAAACTGTGTTGAGGGGATTTTCATGGAATTTTTTTTTTCCAAATTTCTGTATAATTAAATAGTTGAGACGTAAACAGAGTTGTTCAGAGTGGTTTGGTGTGAAATGCTCTGTTCTAGAGAAGCTTACAGAGTCAGAACTGTTCACAGTGGTGGTGATAGGAACCAGATGTCCACCTCTATAAGCTCCCTCACAGAAAGTTATTGAATGAAAAGGTTGAATATGCTGCCTGATGTCTGAGACACTGTTTTGTGGTAGTTTTGAGATCTTTTGAGAATTTTGAGATTTTGGCCTTAAATTGATTTTTTTTTTAATCCATTCGTAGTGAAGGGATACATGCAGGGTGTTGTAAGGCAAGGTAGTCCCCAAAGATTTTTTTTTTTTCCAGATTTATTACTCTTACCATCTTCAACATTACAGGGGTGTTTCTAGGATTTGAAAATATCTGAAGCTTTGGACAAATCATCCAGGGCTTTTTAAGTAACCATTTAGTACATTTATCAACCTAGATTAGCCTTGTTTGTTAGGAGATTATATTACCTTTTCATGTGGGCATCTGAGGCCTAAGTATATTCTCATGCTTGGTAATTACGTTGTGGCAATCCGGCAAAAACTATGACAAAAATTATTCAAGGCTAGGCTCAGAAACGCCCTAATTATGCTCCTGCTCTGAATGACTTTGGCCCAATCCCATTTCACCCCTCGCCCCTACCACTTAGCCCTACCCCTCCCTTTTGAGCATTCACGTCTAGGGGTAGGGTGTCCAGATTTTAGTTGAGATAGAGGGGTAGGGTCAAGTGTTAGGGCTACATGGCCCTCCAAACAGAGGTTTTTCAGAGACTCCAAACAGAGTGATATGAGAAAAAAAGAAAAAACAGCAACATGGCTGAACAAGAAAGTGAAGAATGTGAGAATTTTCTATGTTAAAAATTACAATAACCACTGTTTAATCTTAGTTTAATGTTGTTTCAGTGTATTATGGTCCTTTTCTACATATATAGCATAAAAAATCACTAGTAGTAGCTGATGTCTCTGTAGCTAGCTAACTTTCCCGTTCCACCTTAAATAGTCCAGCAGTTCTGATACCTGAGGTGCCAGAACGTAACTGCTGCTCCATTTAAAGTGGAAAAGGAGAATTCGAACGAGAAGCTGGTGAATATCTGACTTCAGCTTCATATCACTGAAGAATTAGGGGTGGGTGATAATAAATAATTGCCCCCCTCTTTGAAGGCGTATGATTCCCTAAATGTAACTAAAGCCCAGCAGTGAGGAGCTGAACTTTACCCTCCTCTGCTGTCACTGCAGACTGGCAGGGTCGCCTACAGAGCAGCGCTAGTAGCTGTTAATGAAGTAATGTTCTTCTTTATTTGAGGGTCTCATTTCATAGGGAAGATTTCAACCACTACCCCTTGTAACTCAGTTCCAAGGGGCAACATGACACTCGAAAACAAGGGGTGGGGGTTAAAATAAGAAATGGGAATGGGCCTTTGTTTACATCTCAACCACTAAATCACTGAAAATCGACTTTGTGGTTTCTGACACACTCTTATTATATATTAACATGGACTTTGAAAAATAAGCGTATGCATTTATAATCCAAGTCGAACTGTCACTTTAAGTGTATCTGAGATCGTACAGAGATCACAGTAGTCTTGTGTGTGATTGTAAGTGGACAGTGTTTACCCTGCCTAACTGGGGTCGTGGCCAGGGCTGCTCACAAGTCTCCCACAATGCCCGGCGGCATGTGTCTAGCGGCCCAAACAGAGCGGGGTGCTCAGTGACATCCTGAGTTTAAACTCAGCGCTTTTCATCAGGCCTGACATCCAGTCCTCTACACACAAACCCACACACACACATATAAAACCCATTTACAGTCCAAACGCATCACCAAAACATCAGCCTGCATCACAACACCAGCCTCTAACCCTCATCTGCTTCACACGCTGTTCTCAAACGACCTCTAACTGTACAGCATAAAGGTGCACAAGTACTGATGGTGGTGATTTAACTGTATAGCTTTTGGAATGTGTGGATTATAATGAATTGCAATATTCACTAAAGTGTGCCCTCATTTTTTCATCCGAATTAACATTTTTTAGGCTAAAAAAAATTGTTTTACTACTGTGTAAATATTTTGTGTATTCAGTGGATTTTTAAAAATAATTCTGAATCCCAATGAAATTTTTACTTTCCTGATGCAGTGAATCATTTGACAAAGAATCATAATTACTGTTTCATGAGCCAGTGAATCATTTCCTAAAGTATCGTGAAATTTGATTAAATATGAGATATCATAATGTCAAATTTAGCGACATTTTAGATTTCATTAAACATGAAATAGTTTCCTAAACAATTCACATTTAAATTGTTTTATAATGTATTGAATCACAAGCAGATTGTTTCATAGTCAAGCGTATATTTTCCTAAAAGCAATCTAATTTTTTCATGATACATTTAATAATTTCCTAAATAATCATAATCAAATTGTTTTAATTGTCCTAAGCAATTGTTTTATGATGCATTGAATCGTTTCCCAAGGAATCATAATCAGATTGTTTCAAGATGCTTTGAATCGTTTTCTAAGGAATCCTAATCACATTATTTTGTGATGCATTGAATCATTTCCTCAAGAATCGTAAATGATGTATTCATTATACGTTGAATTGTTACCTAAAGAATCAGGATGAAATTGTTTCATGATGCATTAAATCATTTGCTAAAGAACTGAATCGAATCGCTGTGAGGTTACAGATTTACAGCCCTGCTGTGAAGCACTTCTTGCTATTGTCTTCACTCCATTTGATCCGTGTTTTACTGTATACCCGAAGATCACGCTTGTTTACGTCTCAGTGACCTGGAAATGTGACCTTTTCAGTGGAGGCCTCCACCTCTGGGCAGGAAATGCAGAGCTGTATGGAATGCATTGTTTAAATCAGGCAGGACAGGTTTTCACACCACAGAGTCATCTGGTTTCAGTAGCTGATCATTCCAGCATGTTTGTGTCACAATCCTAACAGGTTTTAAATCTACTTACACTACTGTTCAAAACTCTGCCACCCCTTTTATTTTATTAAGTAACAACTTCAGTAGTGTAGATTATTAGACGCTATAAACGACACTTCAGACAGTATTTTTAGATATTTAACTTTGTTTTTTTTTCCATTTGTTTGTTTTGATCGCCCGTTTTGAAAACACAGGCTATTGTGGATGTTTATTTTATTTAAATGACATTCTAGATGCTAATTTTTTATTAATTATACTTAACTTCATTCTGGATATTATGTTTATTATACATTTATTCTAGGAATAACTCTCTATTCTGAACAAGAATTTAATTTTTTACATTATTCTGAACAGCAGTTTTATTATAACTTCAGTCTGATATCACTTTTGTTATTTTCTTTCTCAATATAAATTTATATATGAGTATAATCTGTTTTATTATAACTTCAATCTGATATAAATTTCGTTATCTTCATTCTGAATATTGTTACGATGATGTCTTGGTAGCTGGCAAGCTAAATTTACCATTCCGCCTTAAATGGTGTCAGAACTGCTGCACCATTTAAGGTGGAATGGGAAAGTTCGAACAAGAAGCTGGTGAATATCTGACTTCAGCTTCATATCACTGAAGAATTAGTGGTGGGTGATAATAAATAATTGCCCCCACCATGAAGGCATGTGATGCCCTAAATGTAACTAAAGCCCAGCAGTGAGGAGCTGAACTTTACCCTCCTCTGCTGTCACTGCAGACTGGCAGGGTCACCTACAGAGCAGCGCTAGTAGCTGTTAATGAAGTAATGCTCTTTTTATTTGAGGACCCATTTCATAGGGAAGATTTCAACCACTACCCCTTGTAACTCGGATTCAAGGGGCAAGGAGACACTCGAAAACAAGGGGTAGGGGTTAAAATAAGAAATGGGATCGGGCCTTTGTGGTCATTCATGTAGGCCACAACTTGTGGTTTAGTTGACATTCAGTAATAACTGAACAGTTACCTCAGACGGAGGCATCGTTCTCGGCTGGTCTCGACAGTTTCAGATTACCCAGATACCAAGACCGAGTCCAAATGAGGTCAAGACTGAAACCAGACCGGGACAGCTCGTTTATGGTCTCGAGACTAATTCCAGGCGTCTGATTGGTGGTGTATAGTCTATATGTCTGTGACTCACGCTCTGGTAAACAGTGAGTGATTGTTTCTCAGCTCAGCTCATTTGAATGCTTGAGTCCTGGTTCAGGCTGGTGTCTGCTCCTGGTGGCAGGGAACGGCAGATTTAATCTGAGATGTTTCACAGTGCACCTCTCGGCCTCCAGTGGTCACGCCTTTGAAGTTTATCAGGTGAACAGGTACAGTCACCTGGGGTGTGAAAATCAGCACGATCAGAGACGGCCTACTTCCTCATTCCAGACAAGTGAACGCGGCAGCACTGCAAACACTTTTATTACGCATGCATCAGCTTTAAAGCAACAGTCTGCAGAAAAACCACATGTTATACCTCAAATGTAGTTGATCAAACAGTTTGCTTCTTTAGTCTTACACTATGAGGCTAATGTACGGTCATGTGCAAAAGTTAGAACACGTTTGGGTTGATTTTCTAAGTGAAAATAAGCAGGATGTTGCCTCAAGTTAACAAACCCATGATCTTCTGTTTACAATGATGATATGTCATGTACAGTCATGCAAAAGTTAGAGCATGTTTTGTTTGATTTTCTAAGTGAAAATCAGTTAACACTCAACCCTCTGTTGAAGGATGTTGCCTCAGGTTAACAACTCCATGATCTTCTATTTACAATGATGATATGTCATGTACGGTTGTGCAAAAGTTAGAGCATGTTTTGTTTGATTTTCTAAGTGAAAATCAGTTAACACTCAACCCCCTGTTGAAGGATGTTGCCTCAGGTTAACAAACCCATTTTCTTCGCTTTACAATGACATGATTTATATTTAATGATCATGAAACAGTTAATAATGAAGGGGAAAGATTAAATAAACCAGAAAGCTGTTTATTTGCTGACACTACCTCTTGGTGGATTTTAACCCTGGCATGTTTTTTGCATGGTGCAGATTGTGCATGATACACTTTACCGTACCAGACAATCTCCCTCAGAAGATCGTGTCGTTTTTCTCCCAACAGATGGATTTGAGTGTTTTTAAATTCAGAATCATACAAGTCATTTCTGTGCTCTGCGCAATTGCTGAAATGTCTTTGTTGCCTTGAAGCAACAGTGGAATGGATTCAATCCAGTAGCAAGTGAGGTGTCACTTACGCAGCCATGTCAGAGAGCAGTGCGGTTACTGCTTAGTTTTTCATTTAGAATTGTTTGTGTGCTTTTGCTTGTTTTTTTTGGAAGTCTAGCTTATAATGTTAACATATGCAACTTTTGAGGCCAAAAGGCTCTTCCAGTCAATTATGTCAGGTAGCAGTCATCAGTTATTAGTTTTGTTTAGAGAATTACTTGATTCTTTGTTATGATTCAGCATAGGTTTAAGTCTTATTTGTGGGTTTAAGTGACTGTTTGGTGTTCAAGAAATCAAAACAGTATTCCAACAGGTTTTATCGTGGAATGTGGTTTCTTTGAATCATTCATCATCATCATCATAATTTTTTCAAGTATTTATAGACTTTAAAGATCAACAAATTGCATAGGTGCTCAGTTTATGTTCCGAATATTTAGATAAAAATTCCAGTTTTTCTATATAATACTCATCATTTCTATTGTTGCACAATGTTGCCACAAGGCATTCTACCGCAAAATGACCCTGCATGTATTATGTTAAAAAAAAAACATATTGCTCTCTTAATGTTTGCAATAGAGAGTTAAATATGGCATGCTTCTGCACATTTTAGGCACCAAACCTTTGCATACGGCTGAAGCTAACAAGTAATGGAAGCTAACATTGTGCAAACCGCTGGCCTAAATCATAAAAAGTACGTCTCATGGCATCAATTACTTGATAGCTGAAACTTCAGGCACTTTGACTGATCAACTACATTTGGAGCTTGGAAACTGTACATTTCATTTGACACTATATTTGAAGTATTTTGCCATTAGTGTTTATATGTAGTGTAAAATTTGTATGGTCAGTTATAATTGCAAGAATTCCAGTTCCATATTTTATCTGTAAGTAATGAGCCAGAAAAACCCATCCATTTGTAGTTTTTCACTGGCCCTCAGTGTTTACAACTGTCACTCTAGATGGAATCTCTAAGGTCAGACACAAAGTATTTAAGGGGCAGATCATGCTCACTGGGCACAGTGTGGACATGCCCTGATTCCAGAGTGTTGCTGTGGTGCCAAGAGGCCAAGGTGTGACACGCTCCTGCACTTTACACAGAAAAGCAACCCATCCGATATTCTCAGTTACCGTACAAGGACTCCCAAGAATGACTTTCATTCATCAAGTTGTTGTCAAAAAAAGATTTCTGTATGTTAGAAAAACAAAGCTTTTTATATTAATAGCAAAAATAGTCAAATTTAATAGTAACAGGATCCACCATGTGAAATCACAGACGTTCTCCTAGCTGACCATCTCAAATTCCTTTAATACTTTCAGGATATGAAGTCATATTGTGCAATATTTTAAGCTTGTTTCTGAGATCTAGAAGCTCAACACGTATTAAATAATATTATTTATCCCGAAAGATTTAGCATCTTTTGGTAATAAACTGTATCACCTGCCACTTTGAAAGCTGTAAACACATGCATCCTTGAGCTCCTGCTGGTGTGGGTTCATGGCTGTTTCTTCTGTTTAAATGCCGCACACAAAAGTAACTAATGTGGTAAAAGCTCCCCCTTGTGGAGAAACCTCAGACTGCTAAACGTGTGCAAATAAGTAAGTGACTTCCATATATTTTAAAAAATGACGTGTTTTCTGTCCAGAGGTGTTCTAGATTTCAGCTTTAGGTCACTGTGGGAACCCATGAAGTATTATATTTTCAGAATTTGACAACAGATTATTTTATCAGAGCAATCAGGACACTTAAGCAGAATTTTCCTCTGATGATATGTCACACTCTGCTAAACCCATAGCAGAGACAGTGGAAAATGTGCTCTGGTGTAGCCGAATGGCTTATTAATGCCTTCAATAATCCGATGGTTTAACATTAAAATAGAATAAAACACTATATGTACATATTATTTATTGTCATTTAGTTAAGCTAAAGTTAAGTTAGTCCTCTCTAATTTCAGTTCTGTCAGTTCATTTTCCCAACATCATGATGATTGCCTTTGAAGCACCGTCACCCAGTTAATTGTCAGTCATTGCCGATAGGCAATTGCACTGGCCTACTGCCCAGGCCTAGTCATTACTTTTGAACTATTGATGCAAGGTGCATTAATTTTTCAGGGACTCTTCTTTGCTTTAAGCTGTGTTTAACTACCAAAACTGAAGATACAGAGTTGCTTGTTTGACACATTATGGAACCCAATCTCTTGAAATCTGAGACGGTCTATTGGAAACATTTTCTGAGATCTGGTGATGGAGAAGCATGATTGCAAGACTGCATACCATCATTCTTGTTTATGTCCTGACTTGCACTCTGTGGGTCCTTTTTGTGACACTATGACAGCTTCCTGTGACGATACCCTTAGATGCAAGTAGGATCTGATATCAGGAATGGCAGACGTACCCCAATACACTGTTTACAATAAAAAAAACTGCATTTTTGTAACCGAAACTGTTCCGTACCTTGTTTTGCGATATTAAGAAAGGGTAAAATTGGTCACTTTCATCTGCACTAGAAATCTTCCTTGCACCATGGCCAATTAATTGCCAAGGGGGACCTCCTGTATTAACTCCATTTGCACCATATCGGCCTACTTTAGTATTCCAGCTCCAAAGTAGAGCAATAGACCTGTTATAGTGCCTTAGACTTGATAGTGCCATAGACCTTATAGTGCTGTAGACTTGTTAGTACCACAGACCTGTTACTGCCATAGACTTGTTAGCATCTTAAAGCCAGAGATTTGTTAGTGCCATAGACCTCTCAGTGCTCTAGACTTCTTAGTGCCATAGACTTCTTATTACCAGAGATCTTTCAGGGCTATACACCATTTAATGCCATAGACCTGTTAGCACCATGTTAGTGCCACGGTGCCATAGACTTGTTAGTGTCTTAGAGCCGTAGTTCTCTTAGTGCCATAGACTTTTTATTGCCAGAGACCTCATAGTGCCATAGACCATTTAGTGCTATGGACCTTTTGGCGCAATAGACCTGCTAGTGCCATGTTAGTGCCACGGTGCCATAGACTTGTTAGTGTCTTAGAGCCATAGATCTGTTAGTGCCATAGACTTGTTATTGCCAGAGACATCATAGTGCCATAGACCTTTTAGCACAATAGACCTGTAAGTGCCATAGACCATGCCACAGACCTGTTTGTGCCATTGTCAATTTACCACCATAGATGTCTTACCGTTAGACACTTGTTGGTGCCATAGACTTGTTAGCACTGTAGACATGTTAGTGCCATAGACCTAGTAGCGCCATAGACTGGTTATTGCCATAGACCTGTTAGCACCATGACCCTGTTAGCCCCATAGACCTGTTAGCATCATAGTCTTGTTAGTGCCATAGATCTGTTAGCACCATAGACATGTCCAATATGTTGCCAACAACATGATTGTTTTAAATTTAAACTTTAATTAAGATTTTATGTCATTGCTGAAGTGCCTTGTTATTCCTTTTCTGTACTTTGTGCTAGTGAGCTGTGAGGAATCAGAGGGAGAACTCTGATCTATTTTAAACTCCTGCCTGCTGCTGCACATTTGTTCTGTTTCACAGATACCAGTCCTTATTCAGCTGAATGATCACTAGAAGTGGAGGTTTGCGAGCTACTCATCTTTCCCTCCTCTGGGTATTTTGTATTCGGTATCAAAATACATTTCATGTTATTCGTCCACTCCTGATAACAAGTTCTGTCTTTTTGCGCACCTGGGGCATCGCCGGCCTTGGCTACCATGTCTGGCACAAGTCCTGTAGGCCCTGGCCAGTGGAGCCTTGGGCTGTGTGGTTGTTTTGGTCCTGACATTTGTTACATTCCCCCGTTCGCAAGCGGCCGGTGCCAACTAATCTCAAACCTAACATGGTTTCACCTTAAATAAATGTATAAATCTCCTCAGCGCAGCCATGTCGGGTCGCGTCAGCGTTGAGAATGCCTCCAGTGGCTTTACCTAATCTGCCATGACAGTAGCCTGTTCTGACAGGAGCTGAGAGAGAACGGGTCTCTGTGAACGGGCCAAAAAACCGTCTGAGCGCTCTCCTTCTCTTTTATCTCCGTCCTCCTCGCGGAAGATGAAAATCAGAGACGTTGCGTTTTTCAGAGAGCAGCGCAGATCCTTTTAACAGGGTTGTTCGGTTGATCTCCATCTCAAAGAATGTGTGAGTAAGAGTGTGGAGTGCAGCCTCAGGCTTGCTGTAAGTTGGGCATTTTTATGGATTAAACAAGACGAAAGAGCATTAAATCATTCCCAGTCTCGAGCTGTGACCTTTTGACTTTGACTTTGTTCACCCAGCGTTGCTCCAATCCACATACTTGACTTCCAACTACAACACTTAGCTAATGTGTAGAACATAAAACTCTTGCTAGTGTATTTCCAGGTTGCTAAGGTGTTGCTAGGCTGTTGCTATGGAATCCCAGGTGGTTGCTAAGGTCTTGCTGGACCGCCATTATGGTGTCCCACATGGTCACTAAGGTGTTGCTATGGAATCCCAGGTGGTTGCTAAGGTCTTGCTGGACTGCCATTATGGTGTCCCACATGGTCACTAAGATGTTGCTATGGAATCCCAGCTGGTTACTAAGGTGTTGCTGGACCGCCATTACGGTGTCCCACATGGTCACTAAGGTGTTGCTATGGAATCCCAGGTAGTTGCTAAGGTCTTGCTGGACTGTCATTACAGTGTCCCACATGGTCACTAAGGTGTTGCTATGGAATCCCAGGTGGTTGGTAAGGTCTTGCTGGACCATCATTATGGTGTCCCACGTGGTCACTAAGGTGTTGCTATGGAATCCCAGGTAGTTGCAAAGGTCTTGCTGGACCGCCATTATGGTGTCCAACGTGGTCACTATGGTGTTGCTATGGAATCCCAAGTGGTTGCTAATGTCTTGCTGGACCATCATTATTGTATCCCATGTTGTCGCTAAGGTGTTGCTAGGCTGTTGCTATGATATTCAGGGGGCTGTAAAGGTGTTTCTAGGCCATTGCTATGGTATCCCAGGTGGTTGCTGATAGAGGAGCCCGATTGGGATGGGATTGACTGCATGCTCGTCATTCTTGCTCATGTCCTGACCTGCACTCTGCGGGTTCTTTCTGCGACACTGTGACACTATCCTAAGATCGCATCATCAAGGCAAGTAGGAGCAGAGCTCAGCAATGGTAGATCATGCACTGTTTACACTGAAAACACTGCCTTTTGACTTTGTTCATCAAGCCTTCCTCCAATTCATGTACTTGACCTCTAGTTAAGGTGCTTAGCTAATGTGCAGAACTCTTGCTAGTGTGCTCCACACTGTTACCACAGCAAAAGCACTTGAAATCAGTTTGTGTACTCGGACGGTACTAAAACTTATTAAACATATTAAATTAAAGTTATAATTACGGCCACCTAGTCTCAGCCTCAGACGCTCCATCCAGAGAGGTATGGACTGTCGCAGATGTATTGCATGCTAAGTGGTGGTGGTCATCCCTGTGTTCCCAGGGTTCTGTCCCTAGGCCCTTAATCTTCTAATTCATTTCTAGGAATCGGCTCTATGTTTCAAGGGCCCAATGTTCCCTCTGTCATTTTTAGACACAGTCCTACGTTCCCAGGCTTCTATGTTCTCTTCTTGCCTCAGTCATATTCATACTCCATACTTCAGGTATGTTCAGAAATTGACATATTCTAAAGTTATATGTTCAGCAAAAACATCTGAAATTGTGTTTATATGCTGCCTATTAAAACATGCTCTGATTGAACATTACAAAACATAACAGAAGTTGGCTAACAAGTCATGCTAACAATGGGATCTTTGAGCACATCATCAAGAGAACATCTACCCTCCATTTTTATCATTTCAATGCTGTTTTTAACATGCTCGTCAACCTTCCCTCACCATTTCCTCATTTTACCATCTCATTTGTTACCTTATTCTGCTAACTTGCTAGTTAGCAAACTAAGGGCTACACAACTAGCAGCAACAATAAAAGAAGGACAGTGCATCACATTTAAATCAGACCAAGCAGTTCTTCAGAATGTTCATGTATTCCACAGTCTGACTTATCAAAAAATGGTTTAAATCACAAAGTTTGCTAACTTATATTAGAAGTTAGTTAGCGATTAGCTCACCAGGGGTAAGGCTAGCCTAGCAAGTGGGCTCCTATTGGAAAATCTGCTCCTTATTGTTCCCTGTATGACCCTATGATGTTAACCATGACCTTAGGAACCCTTTCATAGGTTCCCCTAATGTATTAAATTGATCTATGCTGTGTAAAGAGCTAAATATAGGGAGCTGAATAGATAGATATATAGATAGATAGATAGGTTGATTGATTGATTGATTGATTGATTGATCACTTTATTGATCCCAGAGGGAAAGTCGTCTATTACAGCAGCAGAAAGTACAGTAAAGAGCAGTAACGAGCAAAAGTATTGCCATACACTATTATATGGCAGTGTAATATGCAATATGTATGGATGTATACCTACAGTGTCAATGTAGCATGCAATATGTATGGATGTATACCCACAATGGCAGTGCAATATGCAATATGTATGGATGTATACCTACAGTGGCAGTGCAACATTCAATATGTATGGATATATACCTACAGTGTCAATGCAACATGCAATATTTATGGATGTATACCTACAGTGTCAATGCAACATGCAATATGTATGGATGTATACCTACAGTGGCTGCAAGGAGACAATGTGGCAGGTTCTAGGCAAGGTTTTGTTTATACATCCACACATATTGCCTATTGCACTGCCATTGTGGGTATACATCCATAAATATTGCATGTTGCATTGACACTGTTGGTATACATCCATACATATTGAATGTATGGATGTATACCTAGAGTCTATTTTTACTGCGCTAGCTAGTGTACCAGCATACAGAGCAGTTTTAAAGAGCTGTACCCAAGAAATTACAGGAAAATGTAACACAAAACGTGGTCTGAAACTTCCTCGTGTGTTTTTTTCTCATGTATGAGTGTAGACTAGTGTAGCAATGTCTCGCGTCAGCTTATTTTGTTTTAGCTAAGTCATGTTCTGTGGCATTAGCATAGGCGTACGACTTGAAACCACCACATTTTAACTTACTAATGTTAGCTAATGCTGTTTACACACCAGTCATGTTGTCGCTAGCTGGCTTTCTATCTAGGTAGCTGTTATTTCTCCCATGCTGTTGGTAACTTAGCCAACAGCAGTGCTAGCCTAGCTAATGTTATGGTTATTAAGACCTTATCTTATATCACAGTGACCCTAATTCAGAACCCTGAAGCTGAAGTTGAGCTATATGAGGTTGAAAGACTGAAAGTTTTAGCTTTATCGAGTCCCTATGGACAGGTAGGTGTTTACTAGAATGAATGCAAATGTGCTAATCAGAATGCAGCCTCTCATCTTCCAGTGGGAATCTCTCATTCACTCCGATGCAGCCGTCACCCTGGAGACCGTCGTCCTGGCGCTTTGCTGGAAGATGTCTGTCTCGGCAGAAGCGCTGATATGCGCTCGGCGTAGTAAGATGCAGTGATATTCTGATATTGGATTCCTGCTGGATTGCGATAAGCCCGTGTTTTGATGTTGAATGTCGAATGTGGCCATAAAGCACACCTGCTATCGTGTTGATTTATGGCCCTTTTCTTGCTGCCTGTATTGCTGTTGCCTCGCTGTTGAGTTTCCTCGCAAAACCTGTGCGAATTTTATGAGCATGTGCGCGTGCGAGCACGAGAAAGACAGGAAGAGAGTGTGAAAGAGAGAAGAAGAGAGTCATTGACTCTGCATTAGAGGCCTATAGGGATCACTAAGGCACACAGAAATCCATTAACGGAGCTTCTGAGAGCATCTTTTCATGGTTATTAGTGATGGAAACGCTCTCGCGCTCTCTCTCTCTCTCTCTCTCTCTCCCTCTCTCTCTCTCTCTCTCTCTCTCTCTCTCCGTGGGAGCTGAAGTGAATGCGTGTTTAGTTTGACTGTCGTTATGGGTTGTGGCTCCTTTGAGAGACACCACTCAGAGAGAGAGAGCGAGAGGCACCAGGGCGGTCTTATGTGTGCCTGTAACAGGCTTTGCATGGTCACCTCCTCCTTGCTCAGCCCGCTGGCTGGATATGCAGATTGGCTGTGAGTGTTCTAATCCTACACAGCCGTTTAAATAGCCCCTCCTGTTACTCGCACCCCCTCACAGTTAGAAATGCTTGTGCAGACACAAGTGTACTCAAAACGTCTCCTTTAAACCCACCTTGACCCCTGGAGAGAGGGAGAGTGTGAAAGCCCTGTTCGTATTTGCAGGTATGAAAGAAGTCATTTGGAAGACTGTCTATGACATCAGCCGACGGTCAAAATATGGTTGTATTTGGACTGAGAATGTCTTCTTCGCGACGTATCTGCAGCAGCCTAAGGGTGGCTGTTCACCACTGTCATTTTAGGTTATTTTAATGTCATTGTTTCGTCACGGTAACGATGGTGTCTTCGCTTAGTAGCCATGGTGAGATGTGGAACCCACCACAGTGACAATTTTCTTTTCGTTTTAATTTGTCTCGTGCCAGTACAGTGGAGTGCAAAAGTTTGGGTGCCCTTGTAAAATGATGTTTTGTTGATTTTCTAAGTGAAAATGATCTACTTATCTATCTAATCACCCCATTTATCCATCTACACTTGTATGCAAAAGTTTGAGCACAGTTTTAGTGTCTATCTATCTATCTATCTATCTATCTGTTTATCTGTCTATCTATCTATATGTCTGGTCTGTCTGTCTATCTATATCTATCTATCTATCTATCTATCTATCTATCTGTCTGTCTGTCTGTCTGTCTCTCTATCTATCTATCTGTCTGTCTGTCTGTCTGTCTATCTATATCTATCTGTCTGTCTGTCTATATCTATCTGTCTGTCTATCTAACTGTCTGTCTGTCTTTCTATCTGTCTGGTCTATCTATCTATCTATCTATCTATCTATCTATCTATCTATCTACCTGTCTGTCTGTCTGTCTGTCTGTCTTGTCTGTCTGTCTATCTATCTATCTATCTATCTATCTATCTATCTATCTGTCTATCTGTCTATTAATCTGTTTGTCTGTCTGTCTGTCTGTCTGTCTGTCTGTGTCTGTCTATCTGTCTATCTATCTATCTAAATTTCAGTTCATTTCATTATTATCATCAGTTACTGACATCAGTTGAAGTCTCTCTCTCTCTCTCTCTCTCTCTCTCTCTCTCTCTCTCTCTCTCTCTCTCTGTCTGTAGTGTGTGTTCGTGGTGCAAGGCTGTGTGATTTTCTATAGACGTTGGGGTGTGTTGTCCCCCACTGTGGCCTGTGGTGTGCGGGACGGGCGAGAATGTTTGGAATATTTGGGCTAACGCAGGCATGCGCTAATGCTAGAGCTGCTTTCGAGAGAGTTTGAAACATGCTTTTAGGAACGGATGGAAACGGGTTTAAAAGTACATCAATCTAAGGACAATTTGTCGTTTACCCAAAACTACACTACGTAAGATAATCTGGAGACCTCTCCTGTGTAAATGTGTAATTGCATGCAACGTGAAGGGGAACGTTTTGTGGCATGGGTTGGTCTTCAGACCCCTTCCCTTGAGATTGTGAGCACGCTGAAGAGGACGTGTCTTCTGAGGAGGGAGTTATCTACTATTGTGATTATATCTTTTGAGTATTTGAGACCTAAACATCAAGCCAGAGCTTCTTTTAGTGACAGTAATGCGAAAGATGTGTGATGTGGTCCGAAAAACTTAGTTTGCCTGTGGGCCTTTATACTGTCTAGTGATAAATAAGCAGGCTTTGAGGTGAAAAAGGTGGAGAACCCATGCGCTACGTTCCACTACTGCGTAGTTTTTAAAAATCCTCATGAATTGTACCAAAATAATATGTCAGATCAAATCAGCTGAATGAGTTGATTCATGGTAAAATTTAAGATTTTATGATGAATAATTTCCCAAAGAATAATAATCAAGTTGTTGTGAGGTCACAGATTGACCCCCGGTAGGAAAACACTGCAGTCACTGGCCTGTAATTCATGAGTGCCGTCTAATGGAGCTGAAGGACTGCGAGTTAACAGGTAAACAAGCCCACGCAAACACACGCAGAGAGCTTGGCGCTGCAGTGTAATCGGGGTAATGGCTCAGTAATGGGGAGGTTGTTGGTTCAGACGCTGTTCGGGCCGTGGGCGAAAACTCTCACACATCTGCATCTCAAACACACAGCTGCCCCAGAGCACACGCTACACACACTACCGCACCAAAATCATAATGAGCTCTACCGCAGCTGTGTGTGTTGCGGTTAGAGGTTAATAGGGTTAATGTAGTGTGTGCCTGTGGGGTCAGTAGTTGAGTAGACCAAAACTCCACTTCACACACTCACATGGGTTTTTATGCCTTGTCAGGACATATGTATATGTCATATATATACCCCATTCGTAAGTATCTGTATTTAATAATAGTATGTCCCATTTCTATTACATATGTAAATATCTATACATAGTAATATGTCCAAATATATATATATATATATATATATATATATTATACAGTGGAAACATATTCTGTGGAGTGATGAATCACGCTTCTCTATCCGTCAGTCTGATGGACGAGTCTGGGTTTGGCGAATGCCAGGACAACATTACCTGCCTGACTGCACTGTGCCAGCTGTAAAGTTTGGTGGAGGAGGGATGATGATATGGGATTGTTTTTCAGGGGTTGATCTAGAACCCTTAGTTCCAGTGAAGGGAAATCTTAATGCTTCAGCAACAAGACATTTTATACTATTCTATCCTTCCAGCTTTGTGAGGACAGATTGGGGAAAAACCTTTTCTGTTCCAGCATGACTGAGCCCCAGTGCACAAAGCAGCTCCATAAAGGCCTGACCGGGTGAGTTTGGTGTGAAAGAACTTGACTGGCCCTCACAGAGCCCTGACCTCAACCCCATCAAACACCTTTGGGATGATCTAGAAAGGAAATTGCGAGCCAAACCCTCTCGTCTAACATCAGTGTCTGACCTCACAAATGCTCTTCTGGATGAATGCGCAAAATTCCTCACAGACTCTCTCCAAAATCTTGTAAAAAGGTTCCCAGAAGAGTGGAAGCTGTTAGAGCTGCAAAGGAGGACCAACTCTATATTAATGCCTATGGACTTAGAATGTGTTGTCATTTCAGCTCCTGTAGGTATAATGTGTAAGTGTCCCTACACTTTTGTCCATAGAGTGTATATTTACATAAGTAATATATGCAGACTTTTCTAGGCCTAATCTTAACCTCAGTAACACAATAGAAATGAATTTGCTCTTTGTTTTGAAAAATAAACATCGAGCTTTAGTACAACTGGAACATTTTGTTGGTCCTGTTTATTACTGGATTTGCCATAAAGTCAGGCTGTTTTTTTTTTGTATAGTTTTTCTACATAATCAGGTCTGGAAAATACATGAAAACAAACAAATGCACACACACACACTCCTTCTAATGAAGCTTTAATGAACTCAGCTCTCACAGAGCTCGTAATGAGTGTTGATTAAAGTTTTGGAGGTATTAAACGTCCTACGTTCTGTGTGTGTGTGTGTGTGTGTGTGTGTTTGAAGGCGTCCTCAGGTGAAATGTGATCTGAATGAGTGCGCGGATGGAGAAGGAAGCGTGGCGGTTTCGCTGTAAAGCTGAATTAGCAGCTCTGTGTTTGTGACCTTGTAGAGGATGGAGTTTGGCCTCCTCCTGTGGCGACTGTCTGCTGCCTTTAATGTGCACTGGCAGAAACCTCACTGCTCTCCCCGGAGACACAACACACACTCACACCCACACCAGCCGTGTCGCTGACACCAGTTTAATCCTCAGACGGCTGAAGCGCAGGGCCTGCGTTTAGTCCTCAGCTCAGACGAGCGCTGTATGTATGAGACTGCTCGTTGGTTTATCCGAAGGACTCTCATGATGTCAGTCTGCTGGAAGTATCGCTTTAAAAGTCATTTAAAGGCTGTATTTGAACGAGAGGGCTACAATCACAGATTGTACTCCAGCAACATGCATCTGGGCTTCAGCCTGCACTGCCACGGGTGGGTGGAAGATAGTAGTGGGCCATATGGCCAACAATCTATATCTGATGTTTTCGGTGTATATATATTTTCAAATAAAATCATTTTAGATGCTGAAATAAATGAATTATTGAAGGTTAAGAGTGGCCTTTTATTCTGGAATGTCTCCAAGTTTTCACCAGTTCCACCAACCAAAGTAAATCTGAAATATATTTGTTGTGCAAAAACCAAAAAAAACAAACTTAGCACTATATAGATATCCCAGTGTCAATATTGCTTTCTAACACAAGCCCTGCAGGGCTGGCCTGCAGATGCTAAATGCTGTTTCACATCTTGTTTGGCAGCTTTTTGGCTTGGTTTTCCACTCCGACTATAAATGCTGCACCATTAAAAGTGTAATTTTGAATAAGAAGCCATTTTCAGCTTTGTCAAAGTCATTTGTCTCATATGTTTATCCCATACACTCGTGCCTCTGACCATCAAATATTTCTGGAATTTGGAAAACATTACAGTCATTCCTGCTTCAATATGCTTCTGTTGTGTTATTTGCGCTTATTTGTATCGAACTGTTATAACAGTTCGGAGAAATAATTTCAAACACTACTAGTCGAAGGGCAAACTAGAAAAATACCTTAATGGTGTAAAAAACATTAGTGTTGATAATTTAGTGCATTAACTTTGACAGCGCTATGATTTTTTTTTTTTTCCAGTGTTTGTGTTTTTCCAGACATTTGGCCTACACTCTAAGAAACTGTCACTGGGGTGGGACCCTCAAGGGTACATCTCAGTACGTTTAGTCAGGGAATGTAATTGTAATCCACTTCAGTGATATTTTCTAAGCTGTACTGACTCCACACACCCCGTCTCGTCTCCAGGCTTTTTATTTTATTGTTCAGTTTTAAAACATTGTTATGAAAAGGTAAAAATACGTATTTTTAAACTGGAAAAACATATTTAAGGAACAAAAATCTGAACAAAAATGTACCTACACAGAACCTTAATTTCACAGCGTATAAACTGTAAACAGTGGGGAAATGAGGTCTGTGCTTGTATGTGTAGTACTGGTCTTTCAGTGTGGCCTGTATGTGTAGTGGCTGTGATTAGTGTTGTATTGGTGTTGTATGGTGTGTCTGTATAAATTAGATTTGGTCTGAAATTGAATGAATAATTATATGTTTCATTGCTTTGTCAGCTGCGACATGACTGAGTTTATACGTTATTATTCACATGCACACATAGAAAGAGCTGCACTCAGGCCTTTATAAATTGAGATGTCAATGTTGTGTGGATGATGGAGGGTTTTTTTTTTTTTTCTCATGGTGTAGTTTTTGCAGCCACACATGCACATATAACCCGCACCACGTATACTCCCTCTTCCATCTTTGTCTGCATTGACCTTCACTTTCTTTAAGTACCTCTCTCACGCTTCTCAGGCCATCTCCACCGGTGGGGAGCCTTTAAGGCCTTGTAGGCCTACGGAGAAGGCCTAATGATTTCTGTGGAATTGATAAAAAAAGGCTGTAAATTTTTAGTTCATTATTGTTTAATGGGGTGTTGACATTTTTTGTGTCCAAGTCCATTATGTTCCCCCCAAAAATTTGATAAATACATGACATACAGCAAATTACTCACCGAAAGCTTTTTTAAGTGAAAACATTTTCAGTGCATCCATATAGAATTCATTTTAGTTACTTTCTGTCTCCAAAAGTCTAAAAATGTCAGGTGGTGCAACCATCCAACCATATATATGTATTAGGTAAACTATCAAAAAGGATGATTTAGATGCATAAAATTCTAAATAAAACAGAATGGCGTGATTTTCTGTTTGAAAACTTTAAAATAAAAACTTTGTTGCAAAATAAGGCAACATTAAAATTGCTTAACTCACTGAAAAACTTTATCCGCAAGTTCTTACTTCCTCAAATGTCAGGTGGCACAACCAAAGTCAACTTTTATTTTGACATACTTTTACCAAAGAGGGTCAGGGTATTGCATCATAAAGATGACCTCAAGTGACCTTCATGGTGCAATGCCAAGGTCAATAGCCCTTTAACAAATTTTGGAAAAAGTATGATTTTTTGAGTCATGGTTAGAACAGTTTAGGAGAACCAAGAAAATGTGTAATTATTATAATAATGTTTATTAATCTGAAAAAATGTAAATATAAACTCAAGTTCAAGGACAAATGTTTCTACGGGTGTCTAAGTAGATGCCTGTTTAATTTTAAATTAGTCTGAAAAGTCAGGTGGCATGAATAAACATTATTATAATAATTACACATTTTCTTGGTTCTCCTAAACTGAACTGTTCTAACCATGACTCAAAAATCACACTTTCTCCAAAATTTGTGAAAGGGCTACTGACCTTCGCATTGCACCATGAAGGTCACTTGGGGTCATCTTTATGATGCAGTACCCTGTTGTAACAATAGCAGAACACATTTTGACACTACATAGAATCATAGACAGATTTTTTTGACGAACATATGCATATACAACAGGTCCCTCATCACGAAGAACCATTTAACTATGCAAGACAAATGGGTCTTTGAGTTCTGATGGTTCTGTGTGTAGCCATTGTCTTTATTAAAGACGCCTCGAAGAAGCAGTTTGTAAGGGTTGGCTATGCTCAAACTACCCAAACACTCTGTTCGGCCGATACTGATACCGATACCTGCTGTTGTATCAGTGCCATCTGTATCAGCAACTATATCTAATGTGTGCCAGTGAGAAACGAGACCTGAGAACCGAGTGTGACATTCGTCACGGTTTGGTTGACCTCTATGCTCTATGTTATGTTTTCGGGGCTTTTATTACTGCCAGATTACACCAGAGAGTTCTAGATTGACAGGCCACACAGCCCTCTGTTTCTCTGTCCATACTAATAGCAGCCCATGGCCTTTTGTTTTTAGTCGATACTCGCCTCTTTTGTCCGTAGCCTCCTTTGTTTCCTTTCTTTTTCTCTTCTTGCCTTCTATTGTACTGTTTGTCCTTGTAAGCTGGTCTTTCCGGTTGGCCAAGTATCTGTCACAGCTCTCTGTCTCTCTCTCTCTCTCTCTCTCTCTCTCTCTCTCTCTCTCTCTCTCTCTCTCTCTCATATCAAAGAGGCGGCACACGTCCATGGCAACAAATCCGATGCAATAATGAGCTTGACTGGGAGAAGGAAGGAAAAATGGTAGCAGGTAGAAAAATGACACAGAAGGCTTAGTGCTTTCTTTTTCTCTCCCCTACCGTAACAGTAGTTAATTGCTGTGCCTTTAAGACAGGCTTGATTCATTTACATATTCATGTGTTGTAATGTGACATCACTGTCTGTACTCTTGAAATGAAGCTGATTTGCCATGCAGATGAATGATAATGGACTTTGGGCTGTGCAGAGTTTCATTTTGCTGATTATCATTTTTGATTCTCACTGTGTTGTGAGCATCTTGACCAGTGACAGTTCAAAATAGGTTTCTAGGGGGTGTTTTGATGAATTAAGATGTTCATATAGTCCAAAAAGTCAGTTCATTTGGTTAAAAAAAATGCAGGACAAACTTCATATCATCAGTTCACCAGTTTGTTTTTAAGATTTTGTAAGTTAGCCGTTTGGACCTGGATTTATATGTGACAGTCTATATAGTTAGCCGTTTGGACCTGGATTTATATGTAGTAGTCTACATAGTTAGCCATTTGGACCTGGATTTATATGTTGTAGTCTACATAGTTAGCCGTTTGGACCTGGATTTATATGTAGTAGTCTACATTGTTAGCCGTTTGGACCTGGATTTATATGTGACAGTCTATATAGTTAGCCGTTTGGACCTGGATTTATATGTAGTAGTCTACATAGTTAGCCGTTTGGACCTGGATTTATATGTGACAGTCTATATAGTTAGCCGTTTGGACCTGGATTTATATGTGACAGTCTATATAGTTAGCCGTTTGAACCTGGATTTATATGTTGTAGTCTATGTAGTTAGCTGGTTGGAACTAGCTTTATATGTAGCAGTCTATGGCTGTTTGGACCTAGATTTAGATGTAGTAGACTATGTAGACAGTCATTTGGTTGTACCTTTATATGTAGCAGTCTATGTAGAGAGCTATCTGGTCTAAGTAGAAGTCTATAGCCATTTGGACGTAGATTCATATGTAGTTGTCTTTGTAATTAGGCATTTAGACCTGGCTTTGTGTTGTAATGCTGTTAGCTGTCTAGGATATTCTCATTTATGTCTGTGCCATGTTCAGGTCCTGGACCCCAGCGTCAGCTTCAAAGCAACCTTGGTTTTCAAACGGAGATATTTATTAGAACCCATTTATTCAGGGACATGACACTTTTATAGAGAAATGAAAAGGAAAGAAGGACTTTGTGCTCAAATGAGAACACTGTACAGGTCACTCTGCAGCTTCACCACACAATCTCATATCGCCACCTACTGGGCGACAAAGCGATTACAGTGGTCTGCAATGATTGAATACAGAGATCTTTTCTCCTTTTCTGAGAGTTTAACAAAAAAACAAAACAAAACACTGCTTTCTTTTTACTAAGTGGATTACATAGATTCTCCAAACTGATTTCAAAGTGAGGAACTGCGTGTTTAATGATGGATTCTGTCTGAAATATTCCTTTAAATGGTTTATGCACACACAAATGTGAGTTTAATGACGCTGCGTTTCTGAATATGTCTAAACATTTGCGTCTGCATCAGTCTTCCTTCACATTCTGAGGGACTGAGATGGAAGTTTATGTTCCTGACTGAACATATTTGGTGACAAATGTACCGTCTTATCTAGATCAGTTTTTAATGTTATTTTAATTTCTCTTTCTCTCTCTGTCTCTCACAGAAACCCAGCTGGTGGAGCCAGCTGGAGCTACAGGCGCTATAATCGGGGCCATTATCGGAGTCCTCCTCCTCGCCATCATTGTCACTGTTGTGGTCATCATCCTCCGACAGCGCAGGAATAAATCAGAGTCAGTATATTCTCTCTTGTATAGGCACTTTAAAGGCAAACTCCAATGTTTTCCAATCTAATCTCTGTTTAATGTACATGTAGCATCTGGTTTGTTACCACAGACAATAACTTGACATGTTTCCCTGTTCTTGGAAAAGAAGACAAAACCCAAGAACTCACACACCCTTATAATAGAAGTCAATAGGCAGTTGCTGAATTCCATGAATAAACATTTGAAATAATGATTACAACACGAATTTGAAACTACAACCATTCCATTTTGTAACAGTGTAGAGAGAATGTCTTATCAAAGCTGTTCTTTCGAAGGTTAGCCAACTTTGAAACACTGGAGCAAGAAAGTAGTTCCGGTTACTTTTGGTATGCATGGTGATCAGACCCAAAAAATTGTGATGAATTACAACACTGCAAAAAATAGTATCTGTCAAGTGAAATGATCTTAAATCTAGTCCATATATCTACCATTTTAAGGTTGTCATGCACTTATTATGAAGGAATAATAAGGAATTAGGAAGGACGCTGGTTTGATTCCCTGAGCCAACAGTATGTGACTGAATTGCCCTTGAGCAAGGCACCTAACCCCCAACCGCTCCCCGGGCGTCGTGGATAGGGCTGCCCACCGCTCTGGGCAAGTGTGCGCACTGCCCCCTAGCGTGTGTGTGCATTCACTAGTGTATATGTGGTGTTTCACTGCACGGATGGCTCAAATGTGGAGGTTGTGGGACTAATAAGGGTCACTTATTAACTTAATTAAAACTTAAATTTATTTTAATTTTTCATTATTATTAAAGTAAATTATCTCACTATACTGGCAGATAATTTTTCTGGTTTCAAGCACATTTCATAAAACAAGCTAACTTATCTGCCAATATAGTGAGAGAATTATACTTAATAGTATTACTTAAAACAAGTAAAAATGTCTAGAAATGAGGAAAATAATCTTAAATTAAGCTCACAACAATCTCAAAAGGAGAAATATTAGATTAGATTGACTATATTTAAGATAATTTACTTGACGAGATTTTTTCAATGCACAAATTTTTGCGAGTCCCCACTGAAGTGTACCAGTGTACCTCTTGAAGGGGCACTCCGACAAAATGAAAAATGCAATCAGTGCTATATCTGTTGTAAACATGCCTACTCAGCTCCTACAGCTGTGCCACGTAGCCCTAAAAGTGTGATTTTTTTGGTTTAAATACTAAAAAACAGCCACCTTCTGATGATGTATCTTGAAGGTGGGAGGAGCTTTTGAAAAACTACGAGCACTGCTTGAAGGTGGCCAAGCTAACGTTACTGCTAGGAAGCCAAACATCACGTCTGTATTTGTTAGCCTCTACATGAGTGCATTTATTTATCTTACTCTGGGGGGGGGGGGATTCCCAATGTTTGTATGATGTATTTTCTCAATGCATGTTGGGTATTGTAGTAAGAGAACACTGATGGATGAAAACACAGAAAAAGATGCAAAAATATCAATACTGTCAATAGGATGAGGCTGAGGGATTCAGTACTGAAATTGTTGTCAATTTTAGAAATGAATACTTTGAACAAAGAATATGTAACTAAATATAAATGTTTACTGATGGTAATCGGCAACTGCCCAACGGCTGTTTTGAGTCCAGTACAGTTTGATGTAGTAGATCATTGTAGAGAGACTCAGGTGTCTTTACAGTGGTGGTGATAGGAACCAGGGGACACCATATCTACAACACAAACATATCCATTTGTCTTCTGATTGTTTGTAAGACATGTTGATGATGGTAAAATAGTGATAAATCTGTGAAGTGAAGCATCAGGCAGTGTATTCATAAAGATTTTATGTAATACCTTTCTGTGAGATACATTTTAGAGGCGTTAAATGTTTCAGATGTTCTATCAGCACCACTGTGCATGACTCTGTTTTCATTTTGACCATTTAATTGTGCTGAGATTTTGAAAAATTAGTGGAATTCACCCTTAAACCATCTGCTACAATTTATTCCACCTGAACCTTTACACCCATTCTTATATGCATTGTATGTGTGTCTTTCAGTGCTCCCCCTACTCACAAACCTCCTCCTCCTATGAAGACCACCATGACCTCAGACAGAGTAAGTCAAACACTGCTATTGTAATATCCACCATTTACAGACTTTACATAGCATTCTGATTGTATAAAATCAACTGTGCTGTGTTATTAAGCTGCATTCGCATGATGATAAAGAGGTAAGTCAATAATAAAGCTATGTAGATCACAGTAACAGCAGGGTAACAAATGAGAACAGACGCAGGAACGTTCAGACAGCAGTCATTAACCCTCTGGTGTCTATAAACCCGGCTGTGCGTCAAGTTCAATGTTTCTATGTAAGTCTCTGTATCTTGGCGATAATACAGAGCAGAAATCCAGTTCAAACACTTCCTGAATCTGTAGAGTCGCCCTTTACATCCCATCTTATCACGAGATCCTACGAGACTCACATCCGGAGTTATGAGGCTGTGAAGAGGGGCTGAGATACACGTCATCTGCCTCTCTCCGTGTATAATTGGTGGATTCGTGTGTCCGTCTACATTCTGTGTGAAACTGACCAATGGACACTCATGGACTGACCCATCATGCTGGAAACCCTTCATTCTTCATTCAGTCTACATCGGAGACACATGAGAAATGGTGTGCGGAGAGTTTACAGCTGCTGAAGTTGCTGCACAGGTTTTGGAAAGTAGATAACAGAGTATTTTGATATGAAAAAAATGAGTATCATGTTATATGAAGAGCCTTTAAAGGAGAATTTAAGAAGATATGAACGAATCGAGAAAATGTGCTCAGACCCCAGAGGGTTAACAGTAGCAACTTAGCTAGTTATCTTATGGTGCATTATCTGCATTCTGCTAGATTAAAACGTGAAACAATTAAATTAAAGTCAGTGTTATTGGATTACAGAGATAGATTTGAAAAATGTAAGGTCATAAAACGTCTGAAAATTCATTGTTTTTTTACTACTAGACTATTAAATTAAATAGGAATTTTCGGGCATATTTTAATGGGTCAGGTAATTGGGTCAGGTAATTGGGTCAGGTAACTGTCTCTCTGTTTAATTCATTGCCGTGGAGGTGCTTTTAACAGACGTTACACCTGCAGCAATGGGAACTGCTTTGCGAAGGTGACCGCACTGAATGTCTATAGTGTTGAACTACTATAAGGTGAAAAATTAAGACCTAATATAAATTAAATTAAGCTTTTTGAACTGTGTTTAAAATAGCCACCTTTTGTTTATATTGTCGCCATGTAAAATGTGAGCATTTGACTTTTCTAGTCTGTTTTCTGATGCTTGCATTTGCCTAATTATGTGGAAAAAATATTCCCAGGTGAAAAGGTGCAACACTCACTCTATCCTCAGCAAAAGGGCAACTTTATTTGGTTAAAAACATGACTTTTCGGCCTTTCATGCAAGGCCTTCATCAGATGTGAACCGGATGAAAATGAAACCGGCACCAAAACACTGTGATTCACCGGTGTGGAGTCAAATCATCCTAATCTTCCTTCCTTTGGTTTCCAGGCAAGGTTTTCACAATGTTATTGGATAAATCATACATATCAGAGGCATCGATTATATAATTATATTTATTAATAAACGCAACAAAGCACATGACTGAATTAAAACATAATAATGCTAACTTGCTAACTCTGCCCAAGAGTCCTTGGCAAGTGAATGTAGGATGAGGGTGTGATTGGGCTTCACACTGGCCACACCGTGACCAAATCTGTCCAGTCATCCTGTGGTTAGAAACTGACCACTGCTGAACATGAAACGTGTTAATATGAGGTGTAAACAAGCTCTTAGTTTCATGTCAGTTTCAAGCAACAACAGTAAATAGAGCAATCAAACAACAAGCCTGCAAAGTTTCCACTGAGGTATATATATATATATATATATATCATTAATGCGCAAAAATAGACCATTCTGTCCCACTGAGTCTCAAACTAATCTGAGATGTTGAGCAGCTATGAGTGTACTTTGTTATTGGGGGATTTAATTCATTATTGCTGAAGATGCTCTGCTGTTTTCTGTAGACTTGGTACACAATGTATTAATATGCAAATGCAGAGTCTATGAAAATAGCCCGCTAATTTGAAGCAAGAGTTTAGCAAACAGTCAAATTTACAGTTTTTGCAGCTCATCCCAAATGTAGTCGGTCAGCCAAGACATGTATGGTGTCTAAAGTGTACTGGAGCTACAAGGCTAATGTAGCTAACAAGTAATGGAACAATACATCACCAGTTAGCACTGCGCTAACTGCACACCTAAATCACCACACACTCGCCTCAAAGTGTGGAGCTAGTCAGTTATCTGTGATAGTCTTCTTTATGTGGTTTCTGACTCTGTATGACAAATGTTTGTCTGTTAACATGGACCAAAGAACATGAAAGCAGTAAGAACAGCAGCAAAAAGGCTGAATATTATCTGTACTTTCGTCTATGTTTATAGATATATACAGTGTCAGAAACCACATAAACAAGACTATTAGACTTACAGACTTATTATAGACTACTTACTGAACAGCTCCACACAGTTTGAAGCAAATTAGTGATGATTTAAGCGTGCAGTTAGCACAATGCTAACTCCTGGCTAAAAGCTTCCATTACGTAGCTAACGCTACATTAGCCTCGTAGCTCCAGTGCAAAACTAAAGAAGCAAACTTCAGACACCAGACATGCCTCGCCTGACCGACTGCACATGGAGTAATGGAGGAAATGAACTTCACTAAACTGTCACTTAAACTCTCCTGCTGCAAAGCATTTACATAAAAAAGTGCTGATCAGGGTCACTAAATGAAGATGTAATGTTTGTGTTGTAGTTTGCGGAGCCAGCGGTCGCTGTGACTGACCCCCTCTCTGAGAATCCGCTTCTCTACTACGAAACTCAAAAGACAGAACCAATGACGGTGAGAGCAATCTTTCTCTCTCTCTCCTCTCTCTCTTTCTCTCTCTCTCTCCTCTCTCTCTTTCTCTCTCTCCCTCTCCTCTCTCTTTCTCTCCACTCTCTTTCTTTCTCTCTCTCCCTCTCCTCTCTCTTTCTCTCTCTCTCTCCTCTCTCTCTTTCTCTCTTTCTCTCTCTTTGTATATCTATTTCTTTCTGTATCTTTTTTCTGTTTCACTTTCTATATTATATATAATGTGTGTGTGTATATATATATATATATATATAATCTTTCTGTTTTTCTTTCTTTGTTTCCCTCTCTCTCTCCTCTCTCTCTTTCTCTCTCTCTCTTTCTCTCTCTCCCTCTCCTCTCTCTTTCTCTCCACTCTCTCTCTTTCTCTCTCTCCCTCTCCTCTCTCTTTCTCTCTCTCTCTCCTCTCTCTTTCTCTCTCCCTCTCCTCTCTCTTTCTCTCTCTCTCTCCTCTCTCTTTCTCTCTCTCCCTCTCCTCTCTCTTTCTCTCTCTCTCCTCTCTCTCTTTCTCTCTCTTTGTATATCTATTTCTTTCTGTATCTTTTTTCTGTTTCACTTTCTATATTATATATAATGTGTGTGTGTATATATATATATATATATATATAATCTTTGTTTTTCTCTTTCTTTGTTTCCCTCTCTCCTCCTCTCTATCTTTTTCTCTTCTCTTCCCCTTTTTCTCTCCCCTTTTCTATCTTTCTCACAAAACTTTTCTTTTTCAGTCTCTATTTCTGTTTCCCTCTGCACTCTTTCACCTTTTCTCATTCTCACTCATTCCCTCTGCCTTTTATATATATATGTATATTCTTTCTCTCTGTTTGTTTGTCTATACACTTGCTCCTTTTTCCCCACTTTTTCTTTTCTCTTCCCCCTCTTTTTTCTCTTCCTCTCCCCTTTCCTCTCTCAATCTTTTTTCCAGTTTCACTTTCTCTCTTGTCCCAATCTTTCTTTCACCCTCTCTTTTCCTCGCTCTCTTTCACTTTCTCTCATTCTCACTCACGCCTTCTGCCTCTTTTCTATTTTCTCTCTCTTTCTGTCTATCTCTCTTTGTATATCTTTCTTTCTCTATATATATTTTTTCTTTTTCACTTTCTCTTTCTTTTTCTTTGTTTGTTTCTATACCTCTCGCTTCCCCCCTTCTTTCTTCCTCTCCCCTTTCTATTTCTCACTTTTTCTTACTCTCTCGCACATTACCTTTCTCTTTATCCCAGTCTCACTCTTTCTCTCTCTCTTGTCCCAATTTCTTTCTTTCACCCTCTCTTTCTCTTTCCTTTGCTCTCTTTCACCTTCTCTCATTCTCACTCACTCCTTCTGCCTCTTTTTGTTTCTCTTATTTTCTCTCTCCCTTTCTGTCTTTCTCACCATCTCCTTTCTGTTTCTATTGTACTTTCTCTCACTTTTCTCTCTCTCTCTGCCTTTCTCTCTTTCTCTCTCTCTCTTTCTCTCTCTCTCTCTCTCTCTCTTTCTCTCTCTCTCTCTCTCTGGCTCATCATACATGTTTCATGCTAGACTAATCTTCCACTCATGCTCTGTCCACTCAGTCGCTAAACGGCCTGTTAGCTTTTAATGTAACATGGTTGCTAAATGACACCATCGCTCGTTTCTCCTCTGACAGGACCTGGACTCCTACCATGGCGATGACGAGGAGGAGCACAGTCAGGCCTTTGACTACAGCGCCCCCTCTGGTTTGGAGGACAGAGAGATGGAGGGAAGCGTGGACGGTGAAGATCCCCAGCTAACGCCCTCCGTCTCCAGAGTGGACAGCTTTGTGTCTCCAGCTGTGATCGTGTAGAGAAAGAGCCAGACGCCCCCAAAAGCCACTTTAAGTTTTATAGTAGTTGCAGTGAACTGTGGTTCGAACTCCCCAGTGAAGCGTTTAAAGCATGTTGTTGATGAGCCAAGACATTTTTGGTATTTGAAGTTATCATCTTTAGTTTTGCACTGGAGTTACGAAGCTAATCTAGCTAACAAGCTAATGGAAGCTTATAGTTAGGGCTGGGGTCACTTATCAATTCATTGACAGTTAACAGACAGGATTTATAAGTCGCTGCTGTCAGAACAAAACCTTGTATCTCCATTTTTCAGTTTTCGGCATAACTTGAAAGTAACTGTTGTCGTTTACATTGTGTGTAAATTTCATGATGAATGGACCAAAATGAATGGCCTAAAATTACAAAAGATCTGGTTTTATTAACTTGATTAAAAGTAAAATATGTTTTTCCTTCTCCTGTAAAGTTATCATTTTGGAGATATCAGGTTTTGTTCTGACAGCAGTGAAGTATTGAATTGATCATTTTTTTCCTTTCCATTGTGAATGTGTTTGCACTGTGTGTGCCGATCCATTATCTGAAACTCCAGTCCAGGTTTTACTTCATTTACACGCACAATAGGGAGTTGGCCAGTGACTGAATGTCCCCGCGTGCTGGCACACAGGGAAAACACCTGCGGATTTAACGCACTAGAACCTTCACATCAAGTCCAATGCGCTTTACTGAGATCGCAGGAAGAACATGGCGGCCGAAGAAGAAATGGAAACATTCAGTAGTAACAACAAAGTTGTCATTTTTCTTCAAGCCAGTGCGACACATACAAAGGTTAACAGCCCATTCTGCTAAAACAGAGATCTGCTGGCACACACAGCTCTGCTGCAACGTTGCACCGACGAGCATTAAAAAGGTCTGATGTGAAAGCCGCCATTAACGTTAATGTTTACATTTGGGTCAAAACTTATATTTTTGTCTTAATGCTTTATGGCATCATGGCTTTGTTGCCCCCTTTAGTGCATGCAAAAACTATCCTACACATAATACAGCTGTAACATATCCATAGTTTTAAATAAATTATAAAAAAATAACAATATCCACAAATTTGGCCCAACTTAACAATTTTTCAAGTCAAGTCAAAGTTTATCACAAAGCAGCTTTACAGAAAAATCTGGGTCCAAGCCCCCATGAGCATCGCCAATGGTGACAGTGGCAAGGGAAAACTCCCTAAGAGCAAGGTAACATTACAGCACCACCAAAATACAGCCCAGTCCCAGCCCTGCTAACCACCAGTTTAGCACTGTGCAAACAAAATTCAGGGTTAACGTTCGCTGCTAGCATTGTTTTTAGCTTTGTGACATACTTTTATCCATGTTTGTGGATAACAGTACGTCATACAGGGTCAGAAACCACATAGACAAGTCTGTTAGAGATTATTTAACAACTTGATGCAGTGTGTGATTGTTTCATGATGCAAAATGGTGGCATTACTTGTTAGCTTTATTAGCTTTGTAGCTCCAGAGGTGAGGGGAAAACTGTGGCAATTAGATTTTTCGGGCCTTGGTTTAAACATTCAGAATCAGATCAATGTCATTTGATGCCAAAGTCTATTGTCCATCTATCTTGTCAATCTAATGCGTTTTAAGACTACTGCCTTGTATCACATGCTAGCTTCCTCCTCACCCATTCTCCTCATTTCTGTCTGCTAAATGACATAATTACTCTCTTACTCTCTGACAGAATCTCCGTCTGCAATCATGGTGAGGAATAACCAGTAGATTTCATACGGAAATTCCAAATTGGATTCGCACTTTATTTATCAATCACTGTTAGCATTAGACAGCATGACTTTGTAGCTAAACTGGCTAGTCTGTGTTTCAGCCGCTAATGGTTTTGAACTGAATAATATCCAAGCTTCTGTGCTGTATGACTGGTCTTTTGTAAAAATGTGTGGTGTATGGTGAATTTCTAATCTAATGCAGTCTGGGTCAGGCTTTACAATGTACTGAAAACTTTTTTTTTGTCAAACTAGCCAAATGTCCATCTCTGCATGCTAGATGTTGAGGCTGTATCAGCAATCGCGGTCATGTTCAGACTATATATAACAATCAGTGACAAAAAATATTAGCACAGTTTTCTCAAAAATGTTGCTTGATGGCCTTCATATCAGCTAGCTGAAATAAAGGCTAGCTAGAGGTTGGGCGATGTTCATTTTCAAACTTGCCATTGTCATTTAAAATATCCCAGTGGACGTTGAGTGCGTTTACATGCATAATTGGATTCCTGCAGTTATCTGATTATTCAAATGGTCATGTAAACAGCACACTCCAATTTCTTAGATCGGAGTAAGGTCTAGAAATCCTGTTAAGAAATCTGAAAAAAGGCTGGATTTTAGCTCAGTAATCAGATTTCTCACTGCATGTGAACTCTTACTCTGATTTCTTTCAGTTTTCTCAATCTGTACATGTGCGAAAACAGACAGCGGTACGGGAAATAAGCGAGCAGCGTTGCCGCGAGACTCAGCAAAACACTTACTGACAAAATCTGATTTTCTGCAGTTATCAGATTATTAAGTGCATGTAAACGCACTCAGTATTATTGCTTATATTACAAGCAGATGACATTCTTAAGCCTAACTTGGTCCCTTTTTAAAACGTTCATTTAATAATTTGTCCACAGGGTGGCGCTGAACAGTCTCCTGCAGCGCCCTCTGATGGTTATTTTGAGTTTAACATGCTTTAAATATAAACATTTAAATATATTGTATTTTTAAATATTAATTTATTAGTCTCATGACTGCATTCCTTTGATCTCCAATTCTCGTTCAGGATTGTTGACATGGTAACAGTATCATCGCCCAAGCCTAGACCATCTGTTTTATGAATTATCTAGCAAAAACTCGCTTTAAAATGGACCAATAAGAGAGTGCAATTGCCAAAAACGTCCACAAATTGTGTCTAAATAGACGACAGTAGCTTTGATTATTTTTTTAATTTTTAACTTTTTTTTAATTTTTGGACTTTGGCCAAACTTTCCAGTGCCATTCTGTCCATCGCTGTCTTTCTTCTTGGAGCTGCTTATTGTATTCGTGTATAAACTGGGCTGATATATTTTTTTACTTTGCTATTTACATTATCACTGGCACATAAATGAAGCAGTAATTGCTGTACTTTATCGTGAATCCTATAGTTTTTAAAGGGAATCTACAGCTGTTGGGCGTTTTACTGTATTGTTCCAGGATATTTAACATCATGTTACATAATTATCGTTATACACTTAAAAATGTTCACTTTGAATTAAGATTATAATAAAGGGTTTAGTATGTTACAGTTGTAAACTGCTTTGGAGGAAAATGAAGGAGGCTTTGAGTCTGTGAGCATGTGAACAACCCCGTAAGGTTGTATTTCTTTTGTGCCTTTTTGACTACTTTTATACTGTGAAAAGCACAAGACATTTTAATGGATATTACCTATTGATGCAGTAAATAACCTTTGAAATCCTTAGTTTTTTAAAAGTCATGGTGATATTAATATAAACAGTATTAGCTCAATAAATTGGTGGTGGTTCAAATGTGTTGTCTCTTGTGTTGAATTATACATATGAGTTCTACATGAAACTGAGACATAGAACATAAAAATGGGGGAAGGTTGCATTTATTTGTGTATTTATTTTTTATTTTACCCATCAGTCTCATACACCATTGATTTATTATTGCAGTAATGAGTGTGTTTACATGCACTCAGTAATCTGATCATAATCAGATTCTGCAGTTATCTGATTATTCAAATGGTCATGTAAACAGCACACTCTGATTTCTTAGATCGGAGTAATGCCCAGAAATCCGATAAAGAGAGCTGGATTTTAGCTCAGTAATCAGATCTGTCACTGCATGTGAACTCTTACTCTGATTTCTTTCACATTTCTTAGTCTGTGCATGTGTGAAAACAGACGACGGTACCGGAAATAAGCGAGCAGCGTTGCCGCAAGATGCAGCAAAACACTTTTGGAGCGACAATGAAACCAAATACATTCTCAACAAAGTGAAGGATTTAAATATTCTTCATCTTCTAGATGAGTTCTGTTCATGTTTTCAGGTAAAGCGGTGCAGTGTTTAAAAAAAAAAGCCGCGACATGAAGTTTGAGATATACATTATATTTACGTCACATAATTTAGGTCATGTAGACCCAGTTTCCCCATTATCTGATTACTCAAGTACATGTAAACGCGTTGATCGCATTACTGACAAAATCTGATTTTCTGCAGTTATCAGATTATTAAGTGCATGTAAACACACTCAGTGACTGCACAAAAGGTCATGAGTTCAATTCCAAATGATGCCACAGGCATCCTAAAGTCAAAAGCCATCCAACTGCCAAAAGTTGACCCATTAAGCTTAAACTGATGTGTGCTGAAGTTTGCGCAAACGCACCGTACAAAAGTAAAATAATATACACCCAGTTGGCAGTTTATTAAGTACATCTGGCTTGTACTTACTTTGCTAATGCTACTACGAAACATGAGCACCTTAATGTGCCACAGACACGGCTGCGAGCTCTGAGGTAACGGCTAGGCTAACCATGCTAGGGTTCTCTGAACCCCTGTGATAGTTTAAGCTTATTGCGTCAACATTTGAAAGCGTCATGTTTTCATTACACCAGGAGCTCTCTACAGCATCGGTTGGCTAACAGAATTAGTGGTTAGTGTTCTCCTCCAAGCGTGTTGAGCTGTTCAGAGATGTTGGGTTAGCAGCAGTTTGAGAAGATGCGGGAGCTTCACGTGTCTCAGATGAATCTAGCCCTCATCTTCCCAGTTTGAATCGTGTGTTGGGGGAGACTGAGCCAGCGGGGGGAATTAGAAATTACTAAATTGGGGGAAAATCTGGTAAAAATCCAATATATATATACTGATTTGGAGCAAACAGTATTTGTCTTTCTTAATGGAAGCACATCAGAGGCAAAATCCTCGAGAAACATCAAGGAACACTGTGTCTGATCCACTCGTACCAGCGCAACACACACCACCACATCAATGTCACTGCAGTGCTGAGAATGATCCACCACCCTAATAATACCTGCTCTGTGGTGGTCCTGTGGGGTCCTGACCACTGAAAAACAGGGTAACAAGTATGCAGAGAAACAGATGGACTACAGTCTGTAACTGTAGAATTACACAGTGCTCCTTTGTGGTCAGTGGAGCTGATAAAATGGACTAAGAGTGTAGAAACAAGGAGATGGTTTTCGTTACATAGCTTACGCATAGTTTCTGTCCAGTAAACTGATGTGCCCTTTAACACTAAGGTCCACATAGGGCTCTTTTCAGAGCTGAAACCAAAGCACAGCCTCCTTTTCCTGGTTCTCAGTAACAATGCTTTGTTAGGCCCCCTGTTTACTTGCATACATTGCTAAATTTAGTCTCCCCCTGGCCCACCCAACCACAGTGGAGAAGCGCTTTCCTTCACACATCTGCTCCCCTTAAGCAATGTAAAGTGATCTCAGTGCTTTATTGTGCTTCAATTAAAAAACCTGATTATCACTTTACTTAGCATTTATTTTCCTTACTTTTTGAAATAAGACTTTGAAATAAGAAGTTTATAAAAGTCCCATATGGTCTATGCATAGAAACTAAGCCGCAGAAATAGACCACTGTAGTCGTGTCGTCATTTTGTAGTGGCGCCCGTATATGTTCTTATGCCCATCTTAGGAACTCTGGGTCTGAGCTCCATTTCTCTATGGCCAGAATGAATAGGGTTTTCGAAAAATCGCCTCTATCGCCCCCCTGTGTTAAATAAAATTAGACAGAAAATGGACACTTTTAAGATCACATTTGACCGACAGCTGATTTGGTCAGACTCTGAAGATGAGACGACACTAAATTCCCAAACTGTCATCACCACTGAGCAGCTTTTCAGTCGGCAGCTGTGACAGAAGAACAGCTAAACAACCTGGAATCAGGTTAGTGCGCAACACACACTAACACACTACCACCACGTCAGTGTTACTGCAGAGCTGAGAATGATCCACCACCCAAATAGTACCTGCTCTGTGAGGGTCCATGGGGGTCCTGACCACTGAAGAACAGGGCAAAAGGTGGTTAACAAAGTATGCAGAGAAACAGATGGACTACAGTCTGTAACTGTAGAACTACAAAGTGCACCTATATAGTAAGTGGAGCTGATAAAATGGACAATGAGCGTAGAAACAAGGAGGTGGTCAGAATGTCATGCCTGATCAGTGTGTATATCTGATACATGGTTGAATCCATCCCAGTACAGTTATCATTGTCACTATGTTAACTGTTTGCTTTTTAAATGTGTCAGAGAAAAAAAAATCACTTTTGCAGTTGCAGTGATTTTATTGCACACTGTCGAAAAATCTAACATCACGAGACTTGAAGACATTTTATTCCCAATATTTCATTTTTCTGAGGTTTTGTGTTGGATTGGACAAGATGCACACGCAAAACAGCAGTGCCACATTTAATAAAGACTATACAACGTAGATTATAAACTTTTAAAGAGTGTATAAACCTTTTAAAAATGAACACAAACTTTTTAGGGTCAAACTGTGGAATAAAACTTAAAAATGAAATATTGACATATGCCCTGCATTTAATGAACACACTGTTATTAATCAACAAAAAATGTGCTTCAATATTAAACTTCGAGGTCTTAGTCATGTTATTTGATGATGAATGAGTTCAGGTAAAATATCTAGATATTCTGACTCAGCACAGCTTTCTAGTCATTTCTTATTTACTGCCAATACCACAGTTTGACCACCAGGTGGCGGTAAAGGACAGAGCAAATGAAACACACTCACAGAACTAACTTCTCTCACTAACTTCTCTCTGATCTAACTGATCTCTCATTCTCTGAGGAGTTTTGGTCACTGCAAGATCTTTTTTACTGCATCTTTTATGATTCCCTAAACTATTTTAATGCTTCAGGTAGAGCTGAAGGATTTGGAGAGCTAATTGAGATTTTTCTGTCTAACAGGAATGGATCACTGAGTAGGCCAATGAGGCCAGTACCCAGGGGCCTCTGACTGCCCGGGGTCTCAGAGGGGCCTCAGACCACAAAGCTTGGAACAATCTACTGTAGAAATAAACAATAGCTTTGTACAAATAACTAAATGACTAAATAAATGAAGAAATATTGTCTGTTTTCAGGCCTATATTAATATCGACTCATGGGATTTTGCTGTTGCCATTCAAATGGGATGTTTTAGATGCAAGGAGCAAGAGACATCAGCCCTGTGATTGGTCAGGGAAATGCTTACACATTA
This sequence comes from Colossoma macropomum, assembly GCF_904425465.1. Lineage (NCBI taxonomy): Eukaryota > Metazoa > Chordata > Actinopteri > Characiformes > Serrasalmidae > Colossoma > Colossoma macropomum. The sequence continues at coordinate 40,546,422 of NW_023494785.1, forward strand.
CCCAATATTAGGACCACCCAGTTTACATTGAGAGGAGAGAAATATGGTGAAATATATTGGTCATTTATTGGTCATTGGAACATTACTCAAAGGGTAAACTTTAAAGGGTAACTGGCGTCCAGTTACATAAAAAAAGGAAAAGAAAAAAAAATGCAGATACGTTTGTTCCAGCAGCGGTGAATGTGTTCCTGTCAGAGTTCAGGGGGTCTCGCCAGACGATGATCCATCCCTACCGGCTAATATTGTTTACATTCCAATTGTTTTCCATAAGTGGTCTGTTATTTAGGCCAAGAAGTCCAGGATGTCCACTTTTCCTGGCTGGAGGCTTGAATGCTAAACATAGTGCACCAGAATGCCAGTTAGTCCTGGTTGTGATGTCACAGAGCATGGATGTTTGGTTGCTTCTGATTGGTCTATCTCATCTAAAAGCAGTTCACATGCTATGTGTTTATTCAGGTCGCTTTTCCCCCTTAAAACTTAAGACCATGTAAGCTGTGGTTAAATTGCAGCCCTTGTGGTTTGAAAATTGCACTCTTTCAAAATGCGAATTGATATAAAAGCTTTAGCAAAGCTAAAAGGTTTTAGAAATATGATACTGATTAAATGGAGTCCAAACTGCTGAGGGGGTCGTTAAATTAGCACGGACAAGATTTAGGCCCAATCCCATTTCACCCCTCGCCGCTACCACTTACCCTTAGCCCTTCGTTTTGCGCGTTCACGTCTAGGGGTAGGGTGTCCCGATTTTAGTTGAGATAGAGGGGTAGGGTGAAGTGTTAGGGCTACATGGCCCTCCAAACGGAGGTTTTTCAGAGACACTCTAAACGGAGTGTTATGAGAAATAAAGAAAAACCGGCAACATGTCTGAACCAGAGACCAAAGAAACCCACAAATGTGAGAATTTTCTCTGTTAAAAATTAGTAACCACTGTTTTATCTTAGTTTAATGTCGTTTTAATGTATTTTGGTCCTTTTCTTTATAACAAGCTTAAAAATCGCTAGTAGTATCCTAACGTCTCAGTAGCAAGCTGGCTAAATTAGCCATTCCACCTTAAATAGTCCAGCGGTTCTGCCACCTGAAGCGCCAGAATGTAACTGCCGCACCATTTAAGGTGGAACGGAAAAATTCAATCAAGAAGCTGGTGAATATCTGACTTCAGCTTCATATCACTGAAGAATTAGGGGTGGGCGATAATAAATAATTGCCCCCCTCTTTGAAGGCGTATGATGCCCTAAATGTAACTAAAGTCCAGCAGTGAGGAGCTGAACTTTACCCTCCTCTGCTGTCACTGCAGACTGGCAGAGTCCCCTACAGAGCAGCGCTAGTAGCTGTTAATGAAGTAATGCTCTTTATTTGAGGGTCCCATTTCATAGAGTGAGATTTCATCCATTACCCCTTGTAACTCAGTTCCAAGATGGCAAGAAGACACTCAAAAACAAGGGGTAGGGGTAAAAATAAGAAATGGGACTGGGCCTTTGTTATCTGTACCGTTTATCACAGGGTATTTTTATTGTTTTCATTGTTATTTTGGTATATTTAATGTAGGGCTTCAAATGTAACTGTAGCTAAGCGCTTTTTCTCTCTGTAGATGAACATTTATCTATGTCCTCCAGTAAAAAGAACCCAGTCAGAGATAATATAAACTGATGTACTGATAAATGGTGTTATACCTATAATACAGCAAACAGAAAACAGCTAAAAAGAACTGTCCATAGCCAGAAAGGTCAGACTGGTCACTCCTCTCCACTAGAGGGCACTGTGTTGCAGACTGACACCGCATGATAAGGCCTCAATGCAGCTGCAGGCACAGTTTGCCCTTTAATGACGTGATTCTTATTCAACTCAAATATAACTATTAATCATCATAATGTGAAAAGGTAAAAGGACTCCTCTTAGGTCAGTGATAGTGCAGCTACCGCCTTAAGTACGACGAACACAGAGGCCTGTAATCAACCTTCTCTAGTGCAGGCTGATGACCTCTGTATGAAAGCCTGTACTGAAGGGCCGACACTGCAGAACAGGATACCCTGACAAGTGAAGGAGCCTGAAATGTAGGCAGTACATTCAATACTTAACATGAGGCAATGAGATTGTTGTAAGAAAATGATAAAGCTCAACCTGTTTTAGACACTTTGTGCTGATATTAAGAAACATCATCAAGCTAAATGATCTTAGCACTGGTGGATAATGGTGAGTTAAGAAATAACGACTGAATTTCCTGACAGTTTAATAATGTCATTTTCACCTGATATGAGCAATTATTATAATTTAATGTCCACCAATAGGTTGATTTGTCTTCTAACAGTCTTACAATAGGAAAAATGAGATATTAAGATTATGTATATATAGCATTTATTATGTATATATAGCATTTTGCCTATATTTAATATGACTTTCTTGATTTACTTACCAAAACATCATCAGCGCTGAAAACACATTTCAGTCTTTCAACTGTCTTGGACTTTCTTGGACTAAAATCCTTTTGATTTGAGTGACTTTGTATCCTAATTATGTTTATTTTATTCAAATGAATGATTGAATATTCCATTTTATTACAACCAAAACAATCATAACACTACCGAAGCCAAATGTTTTGGTGTCGACAATTTTAGCTCATTTTGAGCAGAACTCAAAAACTCTAGCCTGTACATGACTAGCAAACACAGATTTGAACATCTGTACACACATAAAAACATCAGATGTTTCATTTAAACACAAAAAGTTTCACCTGATTGCAAAAATGTGTTTCGGTAGGGACAATTCTTAATGTTCCAAGCTAATTTTTGGACTTTGGGACACAATGGGGTCTAACTGCTCACCATGTGGCCATGAGGGACAGGGATGCAGCCTCACTTCCTGCTCTAAAATGCAGGGGTGTGGCTAAAAGCAAGGCTCTGCCTATGGACTAAAACTCTGTGTTTCGGTAGTGACAGTTCTTAATGTTCTACACTGATTTTTAGACTTTGGGACACAATGGGATCTAACTGCTCACCATGTGTTCATGAGGGACAAGGATATAGTCTCACTTCCTGCTGTAAAATAAAGGGGGTGTGGCTAAAATAAGGCTCCGTTTGTGGGCTAAAAATCTGTGTTTCAGTAGTGACATTTCTTAATACTCCACACTGATTTTCATACTTTGGGACACATTTACTTCAAAACAATGGGTTCAAACTGCTCACCATGTGGCCAGGAGGGACAGGGATGCAGTCTCACTTCCGGCTCCCAAATAAAAGGGGCGTGGCTACAATAAGGCTCCGTTTATGGACTAAAAATCTGTAATGACAATTCTTAATACTCCACACTGATTTTCAGGAATGCAGCCTCACTTCCTGCTGTAAAATAAAAGGGGCATGGCTAAAATACGGCCCCGCTCCATGGACTAAACTGTGTTTCGGTAGTGACATGAAAACGAGGGACAGCATTTTTCTTATTTAAAAATATAACTCATGATAAATTTTAATCGTTCAACTTCACTTTAAAAGAAATCAAAAAGATTATGTTTTAAAACAACAATGATTTTTAATGTCAGTGTTATTTTCAAAAGCGTAAATTTAGGGGTCAGGGATGAGGACGGACACCCCCCAATAGAAAGTACCCTATAAATGATGATTTTGTATATATTTAGCTTATTACTATCTCTACTAATGTCTGGGTTTAAGTAGATCATAACATAATCATTGTAAATCTAACTTAAATTATACCCATATTAATGTAACACACTGAGATCAGACTGTAGCACATCACTGACCTTGTCTTACGCAGATCTGAGAAAGTGTAAAGGTGTGTTTTGAGGTATTTTGAGGAGCTTGATGTTTGAGGAAATGTGAATGTGCTGTGTCATCAGGCTGGTTTCTATCCTCCGGTGCTGCACTAGGCCGGCATCATCCGCTCAGAACATGAAGTCCATGCCAATGCCTCATCAGCTCCTGTTAGGTCAGAAGAGAGGGTGAGAGAGCTAGAGAAAGAGAGAGAAGAGAGTAAGAGAGAGAGAGATAGAGGGAGAGAGGGACGGAGATGAAGGCTTAGACGTGAGAGGTGAACTCGACGCCCCTAAAATAATCCCAAATGTTCCCACTGCAGCGTTTCCAGCCTTAGTCATGGGTAACCCGGGGACAGCTGTTGCCAGGCAACCAGTGACATCACCACAGCAACAATCCTCAGCTTCATCTAAAGGACTGAGAACGTCTGGTTTGGTTTATCAGTGGAAATGCAGGGTATTTCTGTCTGCTCTGTGTGTGTGTGAGATAGATGCACCACCAGAGAGTGATATGTGGTATTGATCGCGTTTGTCCGAGTACAAGCTCAGCAATGTCTGAGTGAAATTTAAAGCAGTAGTTCAGCCTAGAATAAAATAAATACGATAGAACGTAGCATAACGAAAAATAAGGTTATATTCATTTCAAACCACAGAAATAACTGCAGGTTATATTATTCATCTGCTATAAAACAAGCCAGAAATGAGCCCATAAACTGAACAAATAACCCCAAGGTTATATGAACCCCCTGCTATTACACAGACTGTTTATTAATCCCATGCTATAAACAAACTGTAGTAATAATCCCAGGGTATAATAAATCTGTGCTATAAAACAAACATTAGAAATAATCCCAGGTTATATTGATCATATGTGATGAAACAAACTGTAGAAATAATTACAGGTTACAAGGATCCTGTGCTATAAAATGAACAGTAGAAGTAACCCCAGGTTATATTAATCCTGTGCTATAAAACAAACTGTAGAAATAATCCCAAATTATAGTAATCCTGTCCCTATAAAATGAGCCATAAAAGTAATCTCAGGTTGTATTAATCCCATGCTTTAAAACAAACTGTAGAAATAATCCCAATTAAACAAACCATGAAAATAACCATCATGTGCTAGAAAATGAACCATACCAGTAATCTCAGGTTGTATTAATCCTGTACTACAATGAGCAATAGAAATAACCCCAGGTTATATTAATACTGTTCTATAAAACAAACTGTAAGAAATAATCCCAATTAAACAAGCCATAGGAATAATCCCAAATTATATTAATCCTGTGCCATAAAACAAACTGTAAAAGTAATTTCAGGTTGTATTCACTGTCCTATAAAATAAACTGTAGAAATAATCCCAGTTGAATGATAATACCAAATTATATTAATCCTGTGCTATAAAGTGAACAATAGAAATAACCCCAGGTTGTTTCAATTCCGTAAACTGTAGAAATAATCCCACACAAACAAGCTATAGGAATAATCCCAAATTATGTTAACCATTTGCTAGAAAATGAACTGTGAAAGTAATCTCAGGTTGTGTTAATTGTCCTATAAAACAAACTGTAGAAATAATCCCAATTGAATAAACCACAGAAATGATCATCATTATTGTAATCCTGTGCTATAAAACGAACCATGGAAGTTATTTCAGGTAGTTTCAATCCCGTGCTATAAAACAAACTGTAGAAATAATCCCAAATAACCAAATCATGGAAATAATCACAAATTATGTTAATCCTGTGCTATGAAACGAACCATAGAAGTTACCCCATGTTATGTTAATCCTGTGCCATAAAACAACCTGTAGAAATAATCTCAAATAAACAAATCATGAAAATAATCCCAAATTATGTTAGTCCTGTGCTATAAAATGAAATTTAGAAACAAGCCTCAGGTTATTTTAATCCTGTGCGATAAAACTGTCTGTGAAAATAACCCCAGATTATATTAATCCCATTTTATAAAACAAACCATTTCATAATTGGTCATAAACCTTACAGACACTCTGTGGTAAAATTACATTACTTTGTAAAACTAAAGTCTTTTTGAGATTAAGATGCTAACAGGTGCTAATATTTGCTGTCATTGCTTGTTAGCTACATTAGCCTCGTAGCCCCAATGCTAAACTAAAGAAACGAACTGCGGACCCAAACATGTTTCAGCTGATCGACTGCGCGTGGGTTAAAGGGGAAAATAGGCTGAATCACATTTTGGCCAAATCATTACATTGAAGTGTTTAGTCAGTGGCTCTTGTGACTCTTTGCTAATCGTCCATTTGCTAATTATTTTTCCAGCCAAGACTGTGTGAGTAACAGCTGTTTCACAGCTTCCCAATGCAATCTTCCTCTTTCCTAAGCTGCCTTTAAATAAACGAGAGAGGTGGAGGAAGCAGAGGGGAATGGAAGGATAAAGACAGAGGTGAAGGAAGGTGAAGTTACTAAGCCTTTAACTGCCAATCAGGGCATCATGGTGTGTGAGTGTGTCTGTTTCCATCCTCCCGGGCTCTGGGTCTCGCTTTTTGAGCCGAAGGCGGTGTGATGGACAGACACCACTCCTCTTTTTCTCTCTCTCTATCTGTCTCTCAGCATGTGTTTGACTATAATAAGCATAGCAGCATGTGTGCTGCTGACATGGCTGGTAAGAAAATTGTAGTTTTGGCCAGAAATTCTTACAGTTCTGACAAAAAACATGGTAGGAATTACAGAAATGTCAGTTCTGCTCATGTGGAGTGCATCATTGGGGTGTGGGAGCCACAGCAGACTAGGCCAGTGGTGAATCGTAGGGTTGGATACAAAAAAGTTTACTAATACATAATAATTATCTTCAACACAGGCAGTTTACATTATTATTTTTTATTTGTCAAATAACTTTGTAAGAAAGACTTTTTAGAATTATTTTCTAAAGCAGGGTTTTATGTTATGTATCACGTACCCTAACGCCGGTTTATTTCACTCAGTGCCAGATAACATAAAAATCAAAGAAACTGACACTTGTAGCGTCATGATGTGTGTAGTTAGCTCAGTATGGAGTCAGAGGATATGAATACAACTTTGTAGGCTAGTTAACTGGCTAACCTACCTGCCACAGCAGCTCCTAAGTGAACAATGCAGTCTAAATCATTACAAGTTAAAGTTTCAGAAGCCTACATTGTCAACTTTTACAGTTAAAGACAAGCGTGAGGCTTCCATAGGATTACAATAAACAAAAAGCGTGAGATTAGGACAGTTAGCATGGTGGGATTAGGACAGTTAGCATGGTGGGATTAGGACAGTTAGTGTGGTGAGATTAGCACAGTTAGCACGGTGAGATTAGAACAGTGAGTATGGTGAGAGTAGGACAGGTAGTGTGGTGAGAGTAGAACAGTTAGCGTGGTGAGAGTAGAACAGTTAGCGTGGTGAGAGTAGGACAGTTAGTGTGGTGAGAGTAGAACAGTTAGCGTGGTGAGAGTAGGACAGTTAGCGTGGTGAGAGTAGAACAGTTAGTGTGGTGAGAGTAGAACAGTTAGTGTGGTGAGAGTAGAACAGTTAGTGTGGTGATAGTAGAACAGTTAGCGTGGTGAGAGTAGAACAGTTAGCGTGGTGAGAGTAGAACAGTTAGTGTGGTGAGAGTAGAACAGTTAGCCTGGTGAGAATAGAGCAGTTAGTGTGGTGAGAGTAGAACAGTTAGTGTGGTGAGAGTAGAACAGTTAGCCTGGTGAGAGTAGAACAGTAAGTGTGGTGAGAGTAGAACAGTTAGCGTGGTGAGAGTAGGACAGTTAGTGTGGTGAGAGTAGAACAGTTAGTGTGGTGAGAATAGAACAGTTAGTGTGGTGAGAGTAGAACAGTTAGTGTGGTGAGAGTAGAACAGTTAGTGTGGTGAGAGTAGAACAGTTAGCGTGGTGAGAGTAGAACAGTTAGTGTGGTGAGAATAGAACAGTTAGTGTGGTGAGAGTAGAACAGTTAGTGTGGTGAGAGTAGAACAGTTAGTGTGGTGAGAATAGAGCAGTTAGCGTGGTGAGAGTAGAACAGTTAGTGTGGTGAGAGTAGAACAGTTAGTGTGGTGAGAGTAGAACAGTTAGTGTGGTGAGAGTAGAACAGTTAGTGTGGTGAGAATAGAGCAGTTAGCGTGGTGAGAGTAGAACAGTTAGTGTGGTGAGAGTAGAACAGTTAGTGTGGTGAGAATAGAGCAGTTAGCCTGGTGAGAGTAGAACAGTTAGTGTGGTGAGAGTAGAGCAGTTAGCCTGGTGAGAGTAGAACAGTTAGTGTGGTGAGAGTAGAACAGTTAGTGTGGTGAGAATAGAGCAGTTAGCCTGGTGAGAGTAGGACAGTTAGTGTGGTGAGAGTAGAACAGTTAGTGTGGTGAGAATAGAGCAGTTAGCCTGGTGAGAGTAGAACAGTTAGTGTGGTGAGAGTAGAACAGTTAGCCTGGTGAGAGTAGAACAGTTAGTGTGGTGAGAGTAGAACAGTTAGCCTGGTGAGAGTAGAACAGTTAGCCTGGTGAGAGTAGAACAGTTAGCCTGGTGAGAGTAGAACAGTTAGCCTGGTGAGAGTAGAACAGTTAGTGTGGTGAGAATAGAGCAGTTAGTGTGGTGAGAATAGAGCAGTTAGTGTGGTGAGAGTAGAACAGTTAGTGTGGTGAGAGTAGAACAGTTAGTGTGGTGAGAATAGAGCAGTTAGCCTGGTGAGAGTAGAACAGTTAGCCTGGTGAGAGTAGAACAGTTAGCCTGGTGAGAGTAGAACAGTTAGCCTGGTGAGAGTAGAACAGTTAGTGTGGTGAGAATAGAGCAGTTAGTGTGGTGAGAGTAGAACAGTTAGTGTGGTGAGAGTAGAACAGTTAGTGTGGTGAGAATAGAGCAGTTAGCCTGGTGAGAGTAGAGCAGTTAGCGTGGTGAGAGTAGAACAGTTAGCGTGGTGAGAATAGAGCAGTTAGCCTGGTGAGAGTAGGACAGTTAGTGTGGTGAGAGTAGAGCAGTTAGTGTGGTGAGAGTAGAACAGTTAGTGTGGTGAGAATAGAGCAGTTAGCCTGGTGAGAGTAGAACAGTTAGTTTGGTGAGAGTAGAACTGTTAGTTTGGTGAGAGTAGAACAGTTAGCGTGGTGAGAATAAGGCAGTCAGCATGGTCCGACCAGAATTGTTAGCGTGTTGAAAGCAGGACAGTTATGGTGATGAAGAAAGGACATTTAGCGTGGTGAGTAGGACCGTTAGCATGGAGACAGCAGGACAGTGCTGCTTTAGGGGGTATGATGAGTTCAATACGGCCGACTCTTCGCCGTACATGCTAAGAGGATGATGTTAGCCCAGTCACATGACTCTGACCCCTACTGCACTTTGAGTGTGCGAGACGGAGAGCCAAGGCAGCGATTAGGCAGATTGTTAATGTGGATTAGTGCATCAGCATCAAGGCCTTCTGTTAGCTATTCTGTCTCCTTTCTACAGTCACATTCATCTACTGTGGTCTACATCTCTCCCTCTCTGTTTCACTTTATATCTTTCTTCCTTTCTCTGGCCATCTCATCCCTCGTATCCACTTCACCTTTGACCCTTTTGGGGAAAGGCTCGCTGTGTGAGAGGAAGAAGGGACGACGCACAAGAGGGGGGAGACTCGGACAGTATGGTGAGTGTGTAAGAGAGAGAGAGGGTGACCTTTGAGGTGGAGGGCATAAAAGGGCCACAGAAAGCGAGATGGGAGGGGATGGAGAGTGGATAGAGGCTCTGTGTGAGTGTGTGTGCGCGTGTATTAGGTAACATGAGGACAGCAGTGGAGGTGTAGTAGGCTGGAGTAATTGGAGGGTCCACAGCAGGCTGCGTACAGCATCTCTCTCATTTGTGCCTCATTCTTTCCAAGCCTGGATGACTCACACCATCTGTTTTGTACTGATAACTGTCATTCCTGAAAAACACTACCGCTTTAACCAAAGCAAAACAGAGAGCATAGGCCCGGTCCTCCCAACACGCCTCCGCCCCAAACGTGGGCCAGCAGCTGTCCATCAAAGAATTAGGACAGGAAGTGTGCAACATGATAAACTGTCCCCTGCAGAGTGCACTAAAGGTTCTCCTTTCACACAGCTATTTATGTATCTTTTTAACTTAACCCTTTAGTTACAGGCTAACATTAAATTGGATTTCCTTGGCTTTTCACTATGTACTGCCCATTCAATGCAGCTTCAAAGTACATTACTTTGACTTTTAACATCATAACTGCTGACTTTAACTTGCCTGTGATAAAGTGTTTGCCACAGACATGCCTGTATTGACTGGCTGGGTCCCACAGTTTACTCTCTGTATCCTTTCTGCAGATGGCCTAAAGCCACTGATTTCTTCTTTGGCTGTCCTTCGCTTTTTGAGGCAGTGAAGAAAATCTTAAACAGTTTTTTTATTACTGGTTTTCAGCCAAAAGAGGGCGTGGGCGTTTGGACGACAAGGAAGTGACGTATGCTTGCTCTCATCCATGGTGGGAGCAGGACAGTTTACATCATAGATATACATACCTAGATGCTGCGTTGCCTGTTGTTCTCTATCTGAGGTGGTACGTCTGCGTGTCCACCATGTTGGAGCGGTCAAGATCCACTTGTGAACAAATTCACTTGTATTGAGAGACGATGAGTCTCAGGATTAAATCAGCCACATCTTCCTTATTACTCAACTGATTTTCACCAAATTTGTTTTGTTATAATCCTCATAGATTAATCTGGGCTGCACGGATCTGCTCTCCGTATCTTTTATTTCTTTTATAACTGATCGAGCTAATTAGCCGTCCGCATCAGCAGAAGAGTATTCAGTCTGCGCCTGACGTGAGTTTGGCGCTCCAGTAGAAACACAACCAGTAAATCCATCAATGTGTGAATCACTTCTAATCTTAATACACATAAAAATAAAATAAACCCCAAAACACAGGAAGAAAGACGAAGCTAAAGTTGGCTTCCTATTTGCCAGCTCCTTGTTCGAGTTTTCCCGCTCCACCTTAAATGGTGCAGCTTCAGGCACCAGAAAGTGACTGCTGCACCATTTAAGGTGGAACGGGAAAATTCGTACAAGAAGCTGGCTGATGCACCATTTAGCTAGCTCCAGTTTCAGGTATGAAGGTGCTAACGTTAATCTGTTATGAATATCTATCTATCTCTTCATCATACCCGCTTAGAGGGAGTCCATCCCTGAGGCAATAAAGAGATGCACTGATGCAGAGGATAATCAATACAAACAGTATATTTCTCCAGCAGCTGGTTATCTGGTTTCTTGTGGTTTCCTTGTGATTTAGCCCAGTCGCAGGAAAAAAACAACATTTCTAACTACACGCGTTCAGTTTTTTAAAGTATAGATTGTACTTCTATCCATTCTGTCATGTAGGCTAGTGTCAGAAACCACAAAAGCAAGTCTATTTGAGATTAACTCAGCACAGTGTGTAAGAGTTTAGCAGTTTAAGTATGCAGTTAGCACAATGCTAACTGGGTCAGTATAAGTTTGTATTATTTGTGAGCAACATTAGCCTCAAAGGAAACTGCAGACACTTCAGACAAGTCTTGGCTGATTGACTACACTTGGGGACCAGATGGTGAAAACTGTGTAAATTAGATTTATAGCCTTAAAGCTTTAAGCCTCACTTTAAGGCTTTTTGTGTTTTTTATAGTAACGTACTTATTTTCTTCAAACATACCGACTCTACAGTCTAACTGTTTACTGTAAAACTGGGCCATGGAATCAGACTGATAGTGCTGTCAAGTCCAAACTGTTGCACCTGGATTTGCCAAACCCCAGTTGGCTTTGGGGTAAGAAATGAGCTTTCATAGATTTCCCACAAGTTTTTGTGGAAACAAGTTGCAAACACGTCCGAGTCCACTCAAATAAGCCTACTTTTTCCAAAAACATCCACTTGTTAGTCGTATCAGTAGTGTCATATGGAGTCTCAGAGAGGAGTGAGGGGTAGTTTTTGTTTCAGGAGTGGGGGGACAACATGAATACTGGGGCAAGTTCTGTGAAGCAGCTGCTAAAATTAATATTAACTCTGTACAATGTTTGCTAACTAGGTCACTCCATTTTACTCTTTATTGCAAAGCTTGAAAAATGTAATGTTACCAAAGAGCTGACAGAATGGATTTACCTCATCTTTCATGTTTGCTATAATAGCATTGAGTTAGTATGCACATCTCAGAATTCTGTACCAACATAGCCATGAAAACAAGTGAAGTGTACGAATGGAAACGGATGTAGTGTTAACAATGGAAATGGGTGTAGCATAACCAAGGAAACGATCAGCGATAAGATTAAAACCACCTTCTTGTTTCTACACTCATTGTCCTTTTTATCAGCTCCACTGACCACATAGGAGCACTTTGTAGTTCTACAGTTACAGACTGTAGTCCATCTGTTTCTCTGCATACTCTGTTACCCTGTTTTTCAGTGGTCAGGACCCCACAGGACCCCCACAGAGCAGGTATTATTTGGGTGGTGGATCAGACAGAGTGTTAGTGTGTGTTGTGCTGGTGCGAGTGGATCAGACAGAGCAGTGCAGCTGGAGTTTTTAAACACCTCAGTGTCGCTGCTGGACTGAGAACCAAAAACATCCAGCCAACAGCGTCCTGTGACCACTGATGAAGGACTAGAGGATGACCAACACAAACTGTGCAGCAGCAGATGAGCTATCGTCTCTGACTTTACATCTACAAGGTGGGCCAACAAGGTAGGAGTGTATAAGAGAGTGGACAGTGAGTGGACACAGTGTTTAAAAACTCCAGCAGCACTGCTGTGTCTGATCCACTCAGACCAGCGCAAAACACACTAACACACCACCACCAGGTCAGTGTTACTGCAGCGCTGAGAATGATCCACCACCCAAATAGTACCTGCTCTTTGGAGGTCCTGTGGGGGTCAGAGTGTAGAAACAAGAAGGGGCTGTTAATGTTATGGCTGATTGGTGCAGCTAGACCATGGAAATTAGAGTAATGTAACCATGGAAATCGATGACGTCAACCTGTAGTTCTACTTAACATCGATTTTTATCTATGATTAAATTGCTGTCATCTAGATGATCATATCTAGATATTAAGGGTGGACCTGCACCATTCACAGATTTCTTCACAAACTCTAGTTAACAATAAAAGTGCGTGGATGGGGGTTAGAGGGGGTGTGTAGGGGTACTGGCACTATGCCCCCAACACCCCCCCTGCCCCACGCACACACACACAGACACATAAAAGGCAGCGGTGACACATAATTCTGAAATGGATTATCATTCCACCTCCGTTCACTCACATAATAGAATCAGAACATATTAGATTTATAGACTGTAATACTGTATAATTGCAATAAGATTATAATGCAATTGCAGTGGAATCACAGCCTGTAACAGAAACCCTGCAGGGTGTAATCGCGTCAAAGGCTCACTTCCATGACTACATAGACTTTGGTGATACATTTAATAAAGTGTTTTATGTGGTAGATGGTGAAACATTTACTTGATTATATGGTTGTTGTTCTGGGTCTTGCCGGCAAATATGCTAATAGGTTTCTTCTGCAATGTAGGATATTAAATAGAGCTCTGAAATATCTGAAATTTGGGGGGAGGACCAATCTGATGCCCTAGAAATTCCCATCTGTACCTTCCCCACCACCACTACCTTCCTCCTCCCTGCTCCTCAGTTATATGTCAGTCCCACCACAGGTCAGTTGGGGGGAAGGTCCAGCCTTCTAGCTCCAAGCAAAGGCTGTCCAAAACACCAGCCCAGGCTCACAGAGTTCTCTCTTCTCCCTCGATCAGTCTCCCCTCGTACCACCAAATTATTATTACTATTAAGTGCCGTCAAGTCATTTTTGACCATACGGATAGTGTTTCTCCAGAATATCCTTCAGGCTTCTCAATGTTTGAACCTGCTTTGCTGCAGTAAGAGCATCTACTCTTCTACAAATGATAACACAAGCAAAACTAGCTATCTAGAAAAATGCTATCGTCAGCTAACGGAAGTGTTTTTCCCTTGCAAGTGGTAATATTTATTTTTACCACACATAATGTGTTATCAGTACATGTGACTACATCTTTTGGGGGTCTTTTCAACCATACTGACTAACGATACACCCATGGGCTAACAACAGGCTTGTTGTCCACTGGACAGTATTGACGAGCGCACCATCACCCCCCACTTTGAGCTCTGCCTTCACGACACATTGGCTTTGTTTCCACCCTAATAAATCTACGTTCCCACCAATATTTAGCCGAAAATTTCTAATGGCTGTCAACAGATGTTCTTGTTAAGAGATCACATTTAGTCCCGTGAGACTAGGTCAGATAATGACGTTGGATGATTAGTTCTGGATCCCAAATGCCACTCCAGCTTATCCCAAAGGTATCATCACTCCAGGATGGCAGGATGTCCTTTGTCTTCTATAACCAGATGTGTCCGGCACACCAATACACATACATGAACAGTGAACATATAAAACTGGTGGGGCTCTTGGGTCTTACTCCCTTTTCTAGTTAGATATCATCGTCTGAGGCCCAATCCCATTTCACCCCTCGCCCCTACCACTTAGCACTTAGCCCTCCATTTTGCATGTTCACGTCTAGGGGTAGGGTGTCCCGATTTTGTTGATATAGAGGGGTAGGGCGAAGTGTTAGGGCTACATGGCCCTCCAAACGGAGGTTTTTCAGAGACTCCAAACAGAGTGTTATGTGGAAAAAAAGAAAAAACAGCAAGATGGAGAACAAGAGACCAAAGAAACACACAAATGTGAGACTTTTCTCTGTTAAAAATCACGATAACCATCGTATTATCTTAGTTTAATGTTGTTTCAATGTATTATGGTCCTTTTCTTTAAGCTTTTTAACAAGCTTAAAAAATCGCTAGTAGGTTGCTGAAGTTTTTGTAGCTAGTTAGCTAAATTTGCCGCTCCACCTTAAATGGTGCAGCATACATACAACCTCAGGCATCAGAAATGCTGCATCGTTTAAGGTGGAACGGGAAAATTCGAACAAGAAGCTGATGAATATCTGACTTCAGCTTCGTATCACTGAAGAATTAGGGGTGGGTGATAATAAATAATTGCCCCCCCTCTTTGAAGTCATATGATGCCCTAAATGTAACTAAAGCCCAGCAGTGAGGAGTTGAACTTTACCCTCCTCTGCTGTCACTGCAGACTGGCAGGGTCGCCTACAGAGCAGCGCTGGTAGCTGTTAATTAAGTAATGTTCTGTTTTATTTGAGGGTCCCATTTCATAGGGAAGATTTCAACCACTACCCTGTAACTCGGTTCCAAGGGGCAAGGAAACACTTGAAAATGAGGGGTAAGGGTAAAAATAAGAAATGGGATCGGGCCTAATTGCACACCAGTTATGTTCTGCTTAAACGGTGAGCAGATGTGCGTGTTGCTAAATGCAGATAAAACCCAGATACTCTTTCAAATCTCTACTGGACGCATAATCCAGCCCCAAACACGACCCCCGCAGCGCCTTCCTATAACACCCAGACGTTTCGCCTAGTTCAGAGATTATAAATAGAGAGTACATATTCCTAGATCCGCTTTCTACAGAAGGGCTTATGTTTTAATGTTGGCGTGTTTAAAATGATGTCACTGTGTTTCTAAGATATACAGCAGTGGAAATACCTCTCTCTCCTTCTCTCTGACCAATCACACGGCTCCCTTCTTCTGTCCTGTGTCTGATTGGCTGGCTAAGTAAGCGTATGCCATGGATTACTCTTGACATCAATGAGTGTGACTGTCCTTCGCGTGACTGTGCGTGTGTGAGGTGCAGTGAGTAATCCTGTGTCCCTCTGGACCTCAGAGCGCTCTTCTGCAACACTGGTCATCCTCACTCAGCACCATGCCATGCAACCGTGTGTGTATTTAGATCTTAGTGAGGACTGAATGTCCTCAGGATGATGGAAAACATGAACATTCTGACCTTGTGGGGACATTTGACTCGTTTTAATAACCCTGTTTTATCTCAGTGTATCTCAGAAAACAAGCTGAGCTATATTTATTCAGATTTACTCATTGGATTATTTGTTATCATTTATAGTTCTATTTGTGTGTGTGTGTGTGTGTGTGTGTGTGTGTGTGTGTGTGTGCACGCGCATGTATGTTTGTGGGGACATTTGGTCCCCAGCATGATGGAAGCATTTTGACAATGTTTATTCATTTGAATTCATATATTTAATATATTCATACATTTATTCACATATTTAGCTTAAATCCACAGATTTCTGCCTCTAATAGTACCAACGAATTTTGTGGACTCTAGATGACCCTGGAATGACCCTTTATAGCTCAGGCGCCTGATGACAGAGAGAAAACACCAGCACACATGAAGAAAATATTCAGCCCAATGGTCATCTAAATTCTGCTTTCAAATGCATTAAAGGGGAACTCCACTGATTTTTCAAAAATACTACGTAATTAAATGGTAAGATGTAAACGAAGTCATTCAGAGTGGTTTGGTGTGAAATGCTCTGTCCTAGAGAAACGAGTCAGAATCATTCAGAGTGGTGGTGATGGGAACAAGACATCTGAAGAGTTTAACGCCTCTTAAAGCTCCCTCACAGAAAGACAGTACATTAAATTGTTACGAATATGTTGCTTGATGACTGAGACATTGTTTTGCGATAGTTTTGCGATAAGGTTTTGGTGTAAAATGTATTTTAATCCATTTATTTTAATCTGTTCATGGTGGAGGGGTACACGCAGGGCATTGTAAGGCAAAATAGTCCCCAAAGAAAACTACATTTTTCAGATTTATGACTATTTTACCATCATCAATGATACATGTAAAACTTGTAGTTGGTTCACTGGTGGTTTTGGGTAGCAAATAAAATAGTTGTGCTATAGACATGGTGACCCCTGGTTTCTATCCCCACCATTGTAAAGTATGAGTAAGAGAAGAGTGAGTTTCTCTGAAATGAACCATTTCTGTTTGTTGACATCTCAACAATTGAGTTATACAGAAATAAAAAAAACAGTGGAATTCCTCTTTGAGCAGATGCTGCTGGTGACCTTATCTTGGCCCAGCTGACCTTGTGACGGAGATGCAGAGGTTGAGTGAACTGAGTGGAGGATGGTGAGGGGATGAATTGATCATGTCCGGGTGAACGCTGCATGTGTGTGTGTGTGTGTGTGTGTGTGTGTGTGTGTTAGAGTAACATAAATAGCACGGCTGACAGATGTGGAGGAGGAGCAGAGACGTCATACCGCTAAAAATAGCCCCTCTTTCATCATGATGTCTGTTCCTGAGTGTGTGTGTGTGTGTGGATGTATGTGGGTGTATGTATGTGTGTGTGTGTGTGTGTGTGTGTGTGTGTGTGTGTGAGGAGAGAGGAAAAACTGCAGTCTCTGCTTTTTACTCATTTAACACTTCACACTGCTCACTCAGCCATTAAAGGGCCCATGTCCTTCATTTATCTTCTGTTTTATCCCACACACACCCTCTCCCCCTAAGGTCCACTTACTTATAATGTGTCATAATTCATTTTTACATGACCTCTCTTCATCCCTTAGAATTAAATAGGCTGTTGGTACTGTACCTTTAAGACCGATATATGTAAATTGAGCTCTGCTCTGATTGGCCGCCCTGAACTGTGCATCATTCAGAAATGTAGCATACACCGACCAAGTCCACCTCCTTGTTTCTACACACATTGTCCATTTTATCAGCTCCACTGACCTTATAGTAGCACTTTGTAGTTCTATAGTTACAGACTGTAGTCCATCTGTTTCATACTTTGTTACCCTGTTCTTCAATGGTCAGGACCCCCACAGAGCAGGTAGTATTTGGGTGGTGGATCATTCTCAGCACTGCAGTAACACTGACGTGGTGGTGGTGTGTTAGTGTGTGTTGTGCTGGTACGAGTGGATTAGACAGAGCAGTGCTGCTGGAGTTTTTAAACACTGTGTCCACTCACTGTCCACTCTATTAGACACTTCTACCTTGTTGGTCCACCTTGTAGATGTAAAGTCAGAGACGATAGCTCATCTGCTGCTGCACAGCTTGTGTTGGTCATCCTCTAGTCCTTCATCAGTGGTCACAGGACGCTGCCCTCAGGATGGATATTTTTGGTTCTCAGTCCAGCAGTGACACTGAGGTGTTTAAAACTCCAGCTGCACTGCTGTGTCTGATCCACTCAGACCAGCACAACACACATCAACACACCACCACCGTGTGAGTGTCACTGCTGAGAATGATCCACCACCCAAATAGTACCTGCTCTGTGGTGGTCCTGTGGGGGTCCTGACCACTGAAGAACAGGGTAACAAAGTATACTGTTATAGTTTAAGGTGAGTTGCTCTGCATCATGTAACTCATGGAGGTGGACCTCATAATGTGAGGTGTAAAAGAGAGAGAGAGAGAGAGAGAGAGAGAGAGAGAGAAATGATGATGTAGTTGAAAGTTGTCCAAAGCTATTTCTCAGCCTCGTTAGGGAAAAAAGGCCACCGCATCGTCCCTCTTCCTTTTCATAGTCAGGGACCGGCCTTTATCATAACTAATGAAAGAATGGGGTCGACAGAGCAAATTTGTCTGCATGAACATGCAAATGTGTGTGTTTTCATGTGTGTGTGTGTGTGTGTGTGCTTCACAGGAACATAATGGGGTCGCCTATACAGCTGTTTCAGTTAGCGCTAGCAGTGCTAATAAAAGCATAGGGCGCACACCAGGGAGATACGCTAACTCCAGTATGCTCCTCCTCAGCTATGGCCTTATTCACACACACACACACACAGACCTCCTGCCTCCTGCGTAAGCTGACACGCTCACAGTGTAGGTGGCATCACGCCTAAATTGGGACCTTCAGGCCTGAGCTCTTTTTCTCTATGGGGAAAAATAAATCACTTTTTGTGTACATTTTTCCCCACGCTCTTAAAAATTACGTTTTTTTGGTTCTTTAGTAAGGAAAATGGTTCACTCAAAGACCCTTTGAATGATTAAAGGGTTCTCTGCATCATTAAATGGTTCTATATAGAACCTTTTTCAAGAGGCTTCTATTTTGCACCAAAAATGGTCCTCCAATTGTTACAGGCTTGACATTGTGACAAAAGAAGAACGCTTTTGGTGTTTATATAGAGCCCTTTTCAAAAATGTTCTACACAGAACCTTATAAAACACTTTCTGTCAATCTGAAGAACCATTTTATGATGCAAAGAACTCTTTAATTGTGCAAATGGTTCTTTGAGTGTTCATGGTTTCATATAGAACCATTTTCCTTACTAAAAAACCCTTGAAGCCCCATCTTTTTTAGATGTACAGAAATTCACTGGATCCTCTGGGTTACGAGGTTAGTAAAGAGGAATATTTAACAATATAATAGAGCACTATTACAATACTTGCAAAGCATGATAATACTGTCAAATAAAAATAACATAAAAATGACACCTTTTTAACATTTCATAGAAATCCTTAGGCCTGAAGTGAGGCTGTGAGGGGTCCCCACTATGCTATGAAATTGTAATCATACTGCAGTTTTTGGCCATACCCTCCACTAATGCTGGAGTGGGAAATCAGGAGATTCCTGGTTGGCTGCTAGTGTTTCGGGCCGGTTACTGTGAGCACATGTATAAACTCATGCATATAAGCACAAAAACACTCAGACTAACTATAAATGTTACATCCGAGTGTAAATCTGTAGTAATGCAGAGGTTAAACCAGGGGTCGCCACCTCAAGCACTACAGCCCCGGTTAGCTGACTGTAACTGAGTATCATATAGCAGATAGAAATTAGAAGAAGCAGACGTTTCCTGTTTCACCTTAACTGATGTAGCAGTTACACTCAGATGCGAGTCATGCACAACTGACATTATGACACCAAAACACTGTAGCCTACATTTTGAGTAGCTGGTGTTATTATAGAAGATGTTTAATAGTTGGTTTACCTTTGTGCAACATTATTTCAGAAAGCAGGAGCGTTAATTTGCTTGTAGCATGTATGTAGCATTATTTGTTTTCCACGGCTAAACTACCTGACACTCCGGGTGAAAAAGTACAGAAGGCAAAATGTATCAGGTTTGGAACTTTTTTGTTTACCAAAGGAGGCAATACCAGCAAATGACGGCAACTATTTAAAAAAAAATATTTAGTAGCTTTTAACGGAGTTATTGCCACATGTTTAATGACACATACCACTTTGCTGCCCTGTTTTGAGAAAGGCATGCATGCAAAATAACCTAGGGAAGGAATAATAAGCAATTTTGGAAAAAGATCTGCATAAAATGATCAAATGTTGATATTTTTCATTGTTTAAAACCATGGGTATATTGCAGTTACATATTCTGTAGATATAGAAAATCAACAAAAAGTTGCATATCACGTTTTGGAAACAAACATCAATGCTAATGTTGCCTTTCACAGTCGGTGAAAGTCCTTGTTCACTTTTTGTGACTTTTTTAGCAGGTTGGGCTGTTATGAAGTATGTGCATCTTGGCTTAAAAGAACATGACTTTAGCTGTCACTGCTACTAATCAATGAATCTACTTCCTATACTTCTTCCTCTAAAGCTTCTTCCCACATTCTCAGTGCACATTGGACTTGATGTGAAGGTTTCAGTGCGTTGAAATCGACTTAGTGTGAAAAGACCTCACGACGACTAAAACATCAAGCTGTAATAAAACCTGGACTGGAGTTCTGGCATGACAAAAGACAAATTCTACAATTTCATGGCCACATCAGTAAATCAATAAGTGGTCCCAGCTCTACAACCAGTCACTCTGCATCTCAGTCAAACAGCCCATTCCTGTCAAAGTAGGCAGTTCTTGGCTGTGTTGAGCGACGAAACCTACCAGACTCTCTGACGAGACAGAAAATCTGGCTGGCGAGAAATCTGGCTGGCTAGACTAGCACTGCGCTAACACAGATTGCAGACGGAGTCACAATGAGTGCGGCCTGTCTGTCCGTTTGTTAATGTGATGCAGGCATTACATAAAGAGAAACTGATCCGCCCGGCATTTGGCAGAAACTCAATGAGTTCCACATAATCTGGCCTTGATAGCTTCGTCTTAAAGCCTCGGCCCGAACCCGGCCCAAATCCTCCCTCTCTCTCTTCACCCTTGTTAGTTTTACTGCTTTCATTACTGTCCTCCTCTCCTTAATCCTTCTCTATTCTTATCCCTCTCTGCATCCCGTTCGGAGAATTCCTTATGCAATGTGAACCAATAGCGTGTGGTCAGTTTAATCTGTGTGCAGTGATGTGTGTGTGTGTGTGTGTGTCAGGGACGCTTCTTTATCCTCTTAATGTCCTAAATGTCGCATTGCCTCATTCATACCAGCTTTTCTTGCCTTCCTTTCCTTTCATCTCTCCGCTCTGATCTCACCTTGAGTGCACCCGCTAACAAGCCGCAAGGCTAAAGTAGGTGTGGATTGTGATAGTGCGAGATTCAGACTGAAAAAGTGACAGATTCACTCTCTCTATTCATCCGTCGGTCTCGTTCCTTTCTCACCCTCTACGACTTGTAGCCCTGCAAGGTCGTTTCCAAGGACAACTCCGTCTCTGCCTCCTGGTTGGCTGGCTAGCTGTTAAAGAGACAGCGTCCTGCTGAGCACATGGCTCTACAGACACACATCCACACACTCGTGCCGCACACATCTCGCACCAGACTGCAGAGTCAGCAGTCACGCCATCATCAGAGTGCGGCAATCCCTCAAGATGTGCTCTGTTAAAATGTGCAGCGTTCTTCAGAACTAGCGTAAAACTACCTCTCGACGTCTGGTGAAACAGCTTCCTGTCATCATGAACCACACTTTACCCATATTCATTATGCACCTACCATTAAAGGAATACTTACCCCAAATGCAGGCGATCAGCCAAAAATGTTTTGCTTCTTTGATTTAGAACTGGAGCTGCTTGACTAACGGTGTGAAGTAAATAGAGTTCAGGTTTTCAGCCACACCCATTGCTGACAGGGGCATAAAATCAAGCACATAGCCTTGCAACCTCCATAGACAAACACTGGCAGTAGATTGAGTTGTACTTTAAACATGGCACTGTCATAGGTTTGCCTCAAAACAGTTTGTGAAATTTCTGCACTGCTAGATCTGCCCCAGCCAACTGTAAATGCTATTATTGTTAAATGGACGTGATGAGGAGCAGCAAAGGCTCAGCTATGAAGTGGTAGACCACGCACTACAGAGCTCCAAACATGTATTGGCTGATCGATGGCATTTAGAATAAGTGGAGAATTATGTAAAAGCTACAGAAAGCATTTACTTAGATTGCCATTTTGTTAGTAATGACTACTTCATCTTAGATATATTGATTTTGTTTATATTTACTTTAACTACTTTGTTAAAAAATCTGTTTTTATTTTATTTTATATATATGTGGATTATAGATAGATTAAAATAAAATGTGTGTTTATTCTTATTTCTCTCATTACTTATGTTCTTTTGTTGTTGTTTTTCATGGTTTTGCTGATTTATTATCTTAAGTTGTATAGTGTGCATTTTATGTATATAGTAAGTGATATACATTAAGGAATTAAGTACATTATTATTATTATTAATAATAATAATGATAATAATAATAATAGTAGTAGTGGTAGTAGTAGTAGTAGTAGTAGTAGTAAGGGTGATACCCTTAAGGGTGTGTCTTAAATAGCAAACAAATATTACCAAACAGTTTTTTACATTGGCCTCCATACTCCCTGTCTTGAAATCAAATCTGGCTTTTATTTTGTTTTTTTACTTTAAAGTGTAAAATTAAAAAAAAGTCTTTTGGAATGTGGTGTACCTTCAAAACTAACTTCAGGTACACAGTTGGACAAAAGTGAGGGTACATTTATATTTTTTCACTTTGAGGACTAAATTTTATCTGGAAAGTTCCCTTTTTTCTAACAGTGTAGCATAAAACTAGCATCATGCTAACACCTCCTTAATCAGATGAGGCTAATGCAACCTTTTATTCTTTTTTTGTTAGTGTTTTTAGCTCAGGCCTTGGCATTCACAGGCCCCTCTAAAGGTCATTTGAATCAAACAGAAGAGGCGGTGCTGGACTGGAGCCTTTTGTCCTGCTGAATTTAGCTTCGTTTTAACGTTGGTATTTAACTGCAGCATCTACAGCTTCAGAGAAAGAGACTAGAGAAGAGGAAGACACTGTTCTGACCTATATTGAGCTAAAGGAGTGTGTGGACTGCTGGAGAAGAGAGAGAGAGAGAGAGAGAGAGAGAGAGAGAGAGAGAGACAGAAAGATTATAGCGGGGACAGAAGGACAATTGCACATGTTTAACTGTTGCATAAATAGTTAAGACTGAGATGTAGATATATTCCTTTTCATTATGTTGTTAGCATGAATTGAATCTATGGTTGTTTTGCTTCTGGTTCCTGGGGTTAAAGAAATAGACTGATCAGAAATGCTAACATGGCTAACAACTAATAGAATGTTCCAATAAACATGCTGTAATTTGCATAATGCTAATTGGTGGCTAATTGTTGCTAACACAGAATGGCCACAAATTAGCATAATGAAAAGGACATCATGCTAATTGGTGGCGACTGGTTTATGTATTGTTTTCAATATTAGCTGTTTTGTCTCTGGACTATTAATTAGCTTTTGTCTATAAAGAAGGCAGCGGTGAACCGTGACGCAGAACATCTCCACGATAACGCTAGTTCTGATAGTCTGTGTGTGCATACGTTTTCGTGTGTATTTATCTCTTTGTGAGGACCATGGAAAACACATTTTCACACCATAGGAACATTTCAGTGTTTTTACTAGAAAGGTAAAAGAGCTAAACATTTAGCTTTTAGTTCAATACTTAAAAAAGATCTACCAAATATGCTAACATGGCTAATTGGTGGCTACTGGTTCATTCACTGTTTTCAATATTAGCTGTTTTGTCTCTTGATTACTGACTATAAAAGACGGCAGCAGCGAACCGGGACATAGAACATCTCCACGATAATGCTAATTTCTGAGCGTGTGTGTGTGTGTGTGTGTGTGTGTGTGTTTATGTGTATTTATATCTTTGTGAGGACCATGGAAAACACATTTTGACATTGTAGAGACATTTTAATGCTTTTTACTAAAAAAGTAAAAGAGCTAGACATTTTCTTTTTGGTTCCTGACTTAAAGAAGAGATCTACCAAATATGCTAACATGGCTAATAATACATAGAAGGTAGTAGTCATTAATTAGCATGCTGTAGTTTGCATCATGCTGTTGGCTACTGCTTTACATTCATTGTTGTCAACTAAAAATACAAGCAAATGGCCACCAATTAGCATCTTGCTAATTGGTGGATACTGGCTTACTTTCATTTTTATCAACATCAACTTTTTTTTGTCTGGACTGTTCTTTGAAATGAATACATCAATCGAATGTGCTTATGTTGGTAACAGTGAAGTGGCTAGTAGCCACCGAATAGCATGATGTCAGAATGCTGATTTGTGGCCATTTGCTTTTGTTCATTGTTAGCAACGTTAACCTTATTGACTGAGCCATGCCGTTAACACTATGGTTGGGTTAGGTGCTTTTAGCTGTGGTCAGTTTTTAACACTCATTCCTTTTGTACTTCTTTGTTTGAATCTATTTTGCTTTCCACTCAGTTTAACGTTTCCATCCTTCCATTCCTTCTTTGCATCAGCTGACTCAGTTCTGCATTCCATTTTCCAAAGCCTGCATCCTTCCCCTTTTTCCTTTTTCTGCTTCTTTGTTTCCATTGTTCTTGAACTCATCTCAGTTTTGAGTTAGCGATTTTATTTAGTAATTTTAATCCAGTATGAATCTGCAGTGTGTGTAGTTTTACAGTCTGACAGTAATAATTGTGGAGCGATTTTAATCCAGTGTGAATCTGCAGTGTGTGTAGTTTTACAGTCTGACTGTAATAATTGTGGAGCGATTTTAATCCAGTATGAATCTGCAGTGTGTGTAGTTTTACAGTCTGACTGTAATAATTGTGGAGCGATTTTAATCCAGTATGAATCTGCAGTGTGTGTAGTTTTTACAGTCTGACAGTAATAATTGTGGAGTGTTTTTAATCCAGTATAAATCTGCAGTGTGTGTAGTTTTACAGTCTGACACTAATAATTGTGAGCTGAATGGTCTTCTGTACAGAACAATGGAATAACAAAATCTGCTAGTAGACACATGCAGTGTGTTGTTATTGTTATTGAGTGCAGGCATATCAGACTTTATTTAAAAAAGATTTTAAAAAGAGATTTTTAGGTTCCACATATATATCACATATATGTTTTTTGAAACTTTTAGGTTACCACATGTTAGCTGAGCCTTTAGGCTACTAAATGTTATCTTATCGTTGGTGAAATAAACTTTTTTTATTTTTACCAAAAACGTTTCATTATTGCACCTTTTGTTTTTTTTGTGTTGTGCTGGTTGTTGGAAAATTACACAGATACTTTATCCCTCACGACTCGGCCACTCAAATCCTGACAAATTACATTACTGAACCTGACCTGGTAAACATAATCCAGCTCCAGTAGTGCTATTGTCAGAGATTTTGCATATGATAGCAGATTAGGATGGAACAGCTTCACTGTCGCTCACACAGACTCAGCAGTCACAGTGGAACATTATGTGTAGCTCCGGGTGAGATGAAGCGACTGAGCCCCTGCAGTCTTCATGAACTGCTTACACAGACCTAAAGATGAGACAACAGTTTGTGACAGTTGCCACCTCTGTCCATGACTGTTCCACTCAATCCATTTACACATCCTCCACTACATCCATCCATCCATCCCCCCTCTCTCTCGCTCTATACCCCCACCCTTTTTTCTCTGAGTCAGCATATTGACTCTCAGGCAAGGTCACCTGACCGCTGTTGCTGTGGAGACCAAGAATTGGGGATATTTTTCTCTCTATTCTCTTTGCAGAGAGGAAGAGAGAGATGGGGGTTGGGGCTTGATTGGAGGCACATAAATGGGAATGGCAATTTCGCTGGGCTATTTTGGCTTTTTTGTCCTGCAGGGACTCCGAAACAAAGAAACACTTTAGCCGAAGCTGAAGAAATGGACAGTACTGGAACTTCGTTAGTTTTGAGCTTTGCTCTCTCGCATAATGCCTTGACTCCACTTAGCTAAGCTTTGCTAAACCCCACTTATGACACTAAAACTGCATAGTTTTGGTGTCATAAGTGAGGTTTAGCTACGTTTAGCTGAGTTAGCTAAGTTCACCATTTCTCTGTTAATGCATAGTTAGAAAACTAATGTTTTTGAAGTTAGTGATAGAATAGACTATTGTCATCAAATGATGTAATCTCCATCAGGGGTGTGTCCAAGGGGTGGCCAGGGTGGCCAGTGCCACCCTAGTGTGACGTATGGCCATCCCTTTTGGCCACCTCAGAAATGCAAAGTGAGACAGTCAGCCATCATTGATAAAGCAGCCACCAGAGAAATGCTAATCTACCTATTTTGTGTGAATGTTTATACTTTACTGAGAAAACCTGCCATCAGTGCAGTCACCGATATGTTATGAGTGATACTGCGCTAATAATCGACTGGTCATTGCTCTGATAGGCTACTTTGTTGAGTGAACGCTGGTCAAAACCTTCACATTAGCCTTGTTCATTTGGCCTAAAGAAGCAGCTAACATTGGACTACATACGCCGGCAGCGACCTTTCGCCTCTTGTCTCTGAAATCGCTCATCGCCTGTGGCCGTTTCTGAACTCGAGCGGATCGTTGGTTGCCACGGTTTCCCTGATGACAAGCACAAATGGGAGTAAATGATAAAGTTAAAATAGTTTCTAATCTCTCGCCCAGAACTTTCCTTTAATTTTACGAAGTAGAAGGATGTATTTCACTAAAAAAACTAAGAAATCTTACCTATATTTTCCGTTTTTACTGCTAGAGAGTGATGATTGGCGAGCGGAGCAGCTCATTGGCTGTTTTGCGCTCACTGACGTCATGAATGTACGTGAGGCAGCGTTTTAAACTCCTATAACTCGAGTTTAAAAGTTATTTATTTTTAAATAAAAAAATAATGCAATAAAATGATTGCATTCTTTTACATTAAAAATGTTTAAGCATTTAT
Organism: Colossoma macropomum; assembly: GCF_904425465.1. Lineage (NCBI taxonomy): Eukaryota > Metazoa > Chordata > Actinopteri > Characiformes > Serrasalmidae > Colossoma > Colossoma macropomum. Next base: position 40,573,108 of record NW_023494785.1, read on the forward strand.
AAACTATGATTTTGCTCAAATGCTCCATATCAACCCATCCATTGGACTCGCTCGGGAGCGCCCTCTAGCGTCTGAGAAACCCGGAAGACATTGCAGCGTGGAAATTCTCCTCTCTACAAGTTCTCTGGCTCAATTCTCAATTCCTATTAGTAATCGCCACATCGCTTCGCTCCTTATTTGCATAAAGTTAAACGCCGCTCAACTTCGTCACGTCACTGACTCTGCCCACTTTGCATCGCCAGCGTTTGTCGGAAATCGCCACCTCTAAATGAAAATGAATGACCTCCGGCCACTTTGTATCATCGCATCGCTGCCAGTATGAATGCAGGGTTAAAGAAACACTATGATGTGATTAACCAGTTAATAAAAAGGGTATTTTAGTAATGTAGGCCTAATATAAGCAAATAAGAATGTTATTAACTGATTCTGCTGTTTCATTTTGTCAAGTAATTTGCCACCTCAGTAAAAATACTGCATCATTCCTGGCCAACCCATTGTTAACGTTCAGGCTATGCAACTGATCTCCATTAACAAACAACAAATTGCTTTGCCTCTTCGTCTCAGCATCTTACCATAATAACATTCCATTAACGGGGCATGTCTTCTCAGAACTATCAGTAGAACCATGGAAATGAGATTAGTAGCCCATTAATCCATATATCATTGGTGCATTTATAAGTCAAATGGATTTCAATCAATCAGCTTATTTTACAATTATATTTTGTATCATGTAGGATACAACAGCTGGACAGTAAATGTAGACCTGCACTGTTTAGCAATTTCCCCGCAAGCTCTACGCTGAAGGCCGAGACGTGCGCCTGTGTGAAAGACAATACATTTCAATAACAGGAGGAGTCTGTTCTTTTAGCTCTGCAGATAGCAGCGAGCTAATGTGCATCTCCGCTACAGTTAGGCTTTAAGCTGACATATTTACTGAAGGATTCACTGTAAAACTGCAAAATACAAAGTACAGAATCTAAATGTCTTACAAACCCGTGTTACAATGTCCGTCTTAAGGCTAAACCTTATGTGAGAAAGTGAAAATACACAACAGTTAGCTTGGGGCTAACATATCAGACTCATAAGGGCGCTAACGGAAATTAGCACTGCTGTGTCAGTGGAAAAAAAGGCTACTTTTAAGTGAATATTTCTAATTTAAACAGTGAAATCAAGTACGTAGCTGATACATGTTCATAATTATGTGACAAAAAGTCTGTTAAATGTTTTACTGATGCTAAATTTGGTGCTAGTATGTTTTGCACCCTGAACATCTTCAGAGCTCTGGTCTGTCCATGTTTCACACTAATATAATCATTTTCTCACTGGAAATGGGATATTCAGATACTCATTTCAAATTTGGACATTCATTGAGCAAATATGGTTAAAATGCCCATAAATCTTCAATAGCCTTTTAGCTCAGATAAGATAGCATTGAGCTAATGGCCCTCTCTGCTTGAGTTACGCTTCAAATAGAAACATTTAATGCAGGATTCATTGTTTTGTAACATACATGATAAAGAATATGGGATTTGAATTTCTTACAAGCCTAAAATGTCTGTTTTTAGGCTACAGCTGATGTAAGAAGGTGAAAATACATCACTGTTAGCTTGAGTCTACTATAACAGAGAAAGCTCATAAGAGTGCTAACATAAATTAGCATTATTGTGATAAAAAAGCTGCTTAGAAGTGAACTTTTGTACATGAAACTGTGAAATTAACAGACAAAGTGAGTAGCTGAGTATCTTAGGCTTTATTTAATGCTAGTGTGAAGCCTATGGCTGACGTTTGGCCGCCGACGCTCATCAACAGCTAACAGCTCTGCAGTGTACGACGGCTGACAGTGTGTCAGGGCCCTATGATGGACAAGATATGAAATCTGTGTGGCAAGTTTGACAAACTCTATATCCTTTGGTCTTCAAGCTAATCGATCTGCTAGCTTTTGGCTATTTTTGATAGCTAAACAGCTGTAAAGCTCTTGCTGATTCAAAAACCAAAAAACGGGTGCTTTAAATGAAGAAATAAAGGATAAAAAATATACAATATAAATGGTGTAAAACATAGATTACAGCGTCTGGATTAGGAGACATGAGTGTGATCTCCCCTCCGCTGCAGTTTGTGTGAGGTCATTAGCGGAGGTTACTTCATCCTCTAATGAGCGAGGCTAAACTCAGACAGCAGCTCAGTGCCTCTCCCCTGTGCCCTGCATGATCCTGCTTTCCACTGCAAATCAGCTCACTGCGCATCAGCATATGAATGTGTATGCATGTATCCGAGATGTGCTTAGACCACAAGTTACAGTATAAAGCTATCTCTCTCTCTCTCGCTCTCCCTTTTTCCATATGATTCAGCAAATAACCTCGAGTGAACTGATGGCGTGCGGCATTATGCTAGCACCGTCACGCTATTTGCACTAACCCAATTAGCTTAATTAGCAATTCAGTTCAGTAAGTTTTATTGTTTAGTTACAGCACTGCTAAAGCGTCACTGAAATAACCTTTACAGATTTAAGAAGTCTCGTAGAGGAGCGTAGCTTTGTTTACTAAAAGGGCACTCGCTGGAGTTTAATACTGTGATTTCTGGCATGAGAAGTGCCCTTTATTTACACCAGCAGAAAAGGCACATCAGACGGCCGTGAGGTGACCAAGCTCAGGTCAGTCAGGACCACCTGCCTGCTTTCCTGGCGGTGGCGTGGGCCATGCTTCACCTCAAGAAGGAAACCTTGGGCTTGGAGATGGAACAAGCGGGGCTGGTCGTGGCAGCTGGTGGCGGAGCCGAGACAGAGAGTCGGGGCTCCAGATTGCACGAGCAGCACCCTCGCCAGCAGTGACAGCTCAGTGGACGACGGAGGAAGTGCAGGGTGGCTGAGAGAAGTGCTGTTACTGCTGTCGCCATTCCCATTAGTGCCGGACTTGAGCTGTGAGGAGTCCTGCTGCGCTCGGGAGGAGGACGGTGCGCCCGGAGTGGGGTGTGTGACAACAAGGACGCAGCCCCAAGCAATGACTGAGGGCCCTGTGGTGCTTGCGCTGGCTGGGACTCCACTCGCCTGGGACTGTGCAGGTTGCCAGGACGGCTGACCTTTGGTGGGGGGGCTATGTGGCGTAGTCTACAAAACTATGGCATGTGCTCTGCCTCCCACACTTTGAAGGCACATTTGTTGTGTTGTTGTTGTTGTTTGTTGGTTGGAGATGTGTCTGTGTGCTGCATGTAGTTAGTGTGGGGTTGTATCTTAACCATGAAGAGGAAGCCTATGGTTAAGAGTGACCTGCCTGCTACTACCCGATTTGAACCGGAAACCTGATTTGGATCACACATGCGCAGCAATGGCACGTCAGCATGCGTTGTCTAAGGCTATGCCTGAAACTGATGGCAGCTGTCTTGATGCCTCGCGGTCTCATAAGTCACTGTCTGAGAAGGCAGTGTTGCGATGAACGTACCTGCAACACAATCATGTTTAAGACGTGCTTCAAAGGCAGTGATACATCAACGACACTTCCGTGCTAGCTGTTAGCTCTAGCATCTCTTTTCCAGTCTTTTAAGAAGGCTAGGATACATCTATGCCTGCCTTACTACCTCAGAATACTGTATGAGTCAGCAGCATTTATTACATTTCAGACAAAGCCGACATCAGGCAGCAACCGTAAAGCAGTAGCGGGAATGTCATATATTTTCACGTATACTTGGTCCAAATCGGGTTTCAATAAAAATAAAGAGGGTGCAAATAAAGAGTACGCCTCGTAGCAGAAATCATGGCCTCTACCATGTCTCCTTCTACGTCGGCGCCGCAATATGTTATCAGTTCAGAGTTCAGGATTTTTTCATTTTCATGTTTGTCTCATGTTTCCTTTTCAGATTTCTGCACTCGTTCTGCTGGAAGTACTCGTTGGAGGGTTGCGCTGCTGCCGGCAAAACAATAACAACAATGGCCACGTAGAGCTTGTACGGCCTACTCGAGTGTACACAAAGTTTTGTGTCAGTTTCGATGGCTTCCCAGCTGACGATGAGCAGAGGAAAAATAGGTTTATGCAATTATGAGGGGCAAAGGAATAAACACTGACATATGGAGGGGAAGTACCATTATGTCAGCATTTCACAGCTGCTGACTAACGTTACACTGAAGACAGTTTGTGCTTTAAAGATGGAGCTGTTCCCAGCCACTTTTAGTTTCCATTCCCTCTTAAAAAAATCAGCATTTGAGACAGCAAGTGCTCAGCGGTCAGCAGATGGTCGTGGAAAACGTTAGTGGTGGGGAGTCAATAACAAAAGAATCGATTCTTCAACTCCAACACTTCTGGGGGTCATTGTCGACTCTTGGTCAATGAATCTGAGGGTCAAAATGCTCTTCTATTCTGTTTTTTTCATCGTAATCAGCTCGAGAGACGTGTTGACGGAGGCATGTGTAATGCAGGAAAGAACCGGGGCGTGAGTTTGTTTGCTCACAAAAATGTTTTCGATACGTCCTTCACAGCAGCTCTTCATTTTCTTCATGATTCCAACTATTAGAATCAGTTCAAGGAACAAAAAAGAAAACCCTAAACAAATACTATTTTTCACAGAACGTTGTGAAGAAGAGGATGAAGCTGAAGTTGGCAGCTTATTTGCCAGCTTCTTATTCAGATTTTTCTGTTCCTTTAAATGGTGCTGCGCCTGCATTCTGGCACCAGCCAATTGAAATTCAATCCTCAAATTTCAGTCTTGGCAACTATGACAAAGATAAAGTAACACACCTTTCTGGTGACCTGAAATGATATGAACGCTGGTGTTTCTGAGGTTAATAATCGTCTGTAAGGCAATACTGGAGTATGCGTACTTCCGCTTCTTGTCATAAGGGCCTGTTGGGAATCCTTGTGGTGTCAACTAATCCTGACTGCTAGCCTAGCCATTGACCTGCAGGCTAATAAATACAACCAAGCTAGCTTTAGTGTTACCTCAGTTGTCAAACAAAATCAGAAAGAAAACAGCGTTTCTGCGTATCTATTCATCACAAAGTAGACAATAGAGACATGTTTTTACTCTTTTAGCCACAGAAGAGAAGCCAAACTGAGGTAAGGTTGAAAGTAGATAAGATAAGGACGATATCAGTGTAGTTAAACATGCTAACTTTAGCTTTTAGGTTGTTGTCTTCCACATCCGACAAGCCGTTTCTGTCATTTGACTAGGTTTCAATAAGATATTTAGCGTCCGAGCGGTAACGCTACACATTGCACTGCACCTACATTGCACTGTAGGACAAAACGTCAAACAAAATCAGAAAGAAAACAGCGTTTCTATCTTTATTCATCACAAAGTAGACAATGGAGACATGATTTTACTCTTTTAGCCACAGAAAAGAAGCCAAACTGAGGTAAGGCTGAAAGTAGATAAGATAAGGACGATATCAGTGTAGTTAACCATGCTAACTTTAGCTTTTAGGTTGTTGTCCTCCACATCTGACAAGCCGTTTCTGTCATTTGGCCAGGTTTCAATAAGATATTTAGCGTCCTAGCGGTAACGCTGCACTGCATCTACATTGCATTTTGGGACAATAGTACACATCCATGACTGATACACTGGTCAACCAGCATGACTATGCTGAGTGACTAGCTAAACCAGCATAGACCAGCATGGAATTCGTTTATTTTTTCAGCAGGGATCTTACATGGCATAGCTAAAGTACTAATAGCAGCCATTTTGAAGCCAAAACTTTTGTCCATTTTTATAGATAAGAGTGTGTCATACAGTGGCAGATACCACATAAGCAGGGATATAGTCAGAACCTTTTCAATGTGGTGGTGAGGTTAGTTTTTGGGGTGGCAAACTGCTCAGAAAAAAAAGAATAATATCTGGCTAACATGCTAATCTACTGTAGCGTTAGCAGGAACTGGATTCACCTCTAAATCTAGCCTGAATCATTAAACATGTAGTCAGCTGTAAAAAGTATTTACCTAACATGATAAAAGATACGATGATACTACTAATAGTTCATTTTTGATAGTTATTTCATCATCCCTGCTGAACCCCCCCAAACCATTAAGTGTTTCTATTGGTTCCTCATGGTTTTTGTAATGTGTTGTGGCTTAATGGGTTGACATCACAATGTATTATTTTTTTTTTTTTATTATTATTATTATTATTATTATTATTATTAACAATATAATGGTGATGTTCACCAATTCACCACGATTTTTAATACACTTTCTCTGTGAAATATATTGTATGTTTTGTCCCCTGTCCTTTTTCTTCTCTGTGCTGAGCTACACTGATGGAGAGATTTATTTAGGTTCTTTTAGAGGTTTTTCTAACGTAACAACGTCAGCTGCTTTCTTAAGCAAAATGAACAAGAACAACATTATGGGTTTGAGCAGCGTTCACTCGCCTGTGAGATACGCTGATTATTGAGCGCAGTATCAGGTCATAACTGATTGGTAGCTGCCCAGATGGCAGATTTCCACCATAAACTGTTCACAGGAAGTTGCAAAACTTTTCTGTGGTCACTGTTTCACTGATGACTCTCTTAGTTTGTTTAACTGGGTTGGCCAGAATGGTGATGCTTCACAATAGCTTGGCACTTACCACCTCAGGCCACGCCTTGTCTGCATCCTTGTCTGCTTCCCTGCACATATTTAAAATTACTTAAAGGGGAACATCGATTTTTCAAAATTGCTGTTTAATTCAGTGGTTGAGCTATAAACAGTCATCCAGAGTGGTTTGGTGTGAAGAGGTCCATTTGCAGAGAAACTTGCAGACTCTGATTTCTTTACAGTGGTGGTGATAGGATCCAGGAGTCATGATGTCTAGAGCACAAATATAGCCATTTTGTTTAATATAGCCATTTTGTTTTGTTTACTATCCAAAACCACCAGTGAACCTACACGTGCCTTCTGAGTTTTTATATGTCATGTTGATGATGGTAAAATAGTAGTAGATTTCTGACTAGAAACTTTGAAACATTGCTGGAGTTCTCATTTAACAACTCAACATGGTTTGAGGCCAGTGCGATGATTTAGGCACGCAGACTGCACAGTGCCAATATCTGGTGAGGTACATCTGTGCAGTATAAGCTTTCATTACTTGTTAGCTACATTAGCGTCACAGCTCCAGTGCAAAATGAAGAGTCAGTCTTCAGAAACCAAACATGTCCAGGATGATCAAGGGAAAGCTGTGTAAAACTGCTTTAACAAGCCCTTCATGAGGTTAAAATGGGTGTGTTAGAGCAGGGGAAGTGCAGGGGTCATCCAGGACATGGACTGGAAAACACTGCTATAGAGGATACTGTACATCCAGTACAGATGTGATAATCAATACAGGATTAGATCCAACTGCTACAACACAAGGAAAAGACAAATGTGTATGATACTACCACAGTGTTCAGACTGCTCAACGTGCAGGAGCCTCAGAGGCCTCCAGCTACTGCAGTGGACCCCCCACACCTGCATCTGCATGCTACCATCTCACCCCTACACCAGTTTAAAGCCCAGCTACGCCTGATCCTTCCCTAAAACATGCCAGGCAGCAGCCCTGATTCAAAATCACACCGCTTACAGAGTCATTAAAAGCGTTTCTCAGCAGAAAAGAGCAGCATGTGCAGGCTACAGACTTCTGCAGTAACGGAGGCGGGGCTGCTCGCTGATTGGCCCGTTTCGATTAGCCGTCCTGCACGCTGACTGGACGTGAAAGACGTCGATAGAGCTCAGACGGCCACTTTTTACCTGCCACTTTTTAAGACTTTTATTCGCTGTTTTCTCAAAGTGTGACGCTGTGGGCGATTCGAGGGGGACTTTTTTAGCTGTATGAGCGAAGCCGAGGCTTTCATTCGCTTCCAAAAGCGGTTTTTCGCGAGGCGGAGGGATACACGCAGAGTGAAGGGGGCGGTGCTGCGGATAGGCGGAGCGATACGAGCATCATCATCGAGAGAGAGAGAGAGAGTGAGAGAGAGAGGTAGAGAGAGAGGGATAAAGCGAGGAGAGAGAGAGGTAGAGAGAGAGGGATAAAGCGAGGAGAGAGAGAGAGAGAGAGGTAGAGAGAGAGAGAGAGAGAGGCAGAGAGGCAGAGAGAGAGAGAAATAGAGAGGAGGAGGGGGAAAAAAAAGCTCGCTCCAAAAAAACCGGGACAGTGCGGCTTCTTTAGTTTTGCCGGCTCTGCCGCAACTAAACGGAGAGCAGCTGCACTGCCCTGCTCTCTGCTTTCATTTCACATCCCTTTATTTAGTCCCTCTCTCTCTCTTTTTATTTCCAGCCTCGTCACCTTTTTATGTCCAGAGGAGCAACTTGTTTCACAGATCTGTGACAACTTTTTTTTTGACTATTCTGCTGCCTTCTCCTCGGCTTTCAGCCCAGTGCAGTGAAAATCCCAGACAGGGTTTTTCCTTTTTTTTTTAATCTTACACGTTTTATTTTTTTCCCTTAGACCTTCTTTTTCTTTTTCTTTTTCTTTTGTCCTGAAAGCTTGGCATCATCTCCTGAGGAGAGCGCGCAGTCATGGGGGTAAGAGTTGAACTTGTTTATTATATGCTATTAGTCTATAGGGCTTTTCATTACGACTTAGATATTAAGGCATATAAAGTGTGCGCGCGCAGTGTGTGTGTGTGTGCGTGCGTGTGTGCGCGCGCGTGCTTGTGTGTGAAACTGCAGAGTCATATATGCGGCTCTGACATGCAGCTGTGACAGGATGACATTGAATGTGATGCAGGATTGTTTTATTTTTCCTCTCGAGGGTTTTTGTTTTATCCACAGCTCACTGCGACAGACTCACTTCGGGCACGGTAGCGCGCGCATTAACTCGAATTAACGCAGTGATAAGTTGGCACGCGCGGCGCTGAATTAACGTTCCGTTTTGCGCCGTTGCATCATGACATCCAGCGGTCCGATCGTGACGTACGCCGGTTCCTACTGTGACGCACGCAGTCGAACTTATAGCGTGCTAATTCAGCACTAAGTGCGCTATAACTCATCCGCGCTCTGCACGTATGGCGCACGTGTGAGTGGTGTATGGTAACCCCACCATCATACACACACACACACACACACACACGTTTCTTTCTCGTCGTTTCTCTGCGGCTCAAACTTACTTTTCCATCTTCTACGTATTTATTTATATGTTTATTTATTCGTTCTAGAAGCCGGTGAAGCCCGCGTGCGTCATAATGCGGTTACCGGCTCTGATACACGCGCCCGGACAGTCCGTTCATTCGTGACATAACACGGCGGATTAAAGCTGTTACCCCTCCAACACGCGCACGCGCGCGCGCGCACACACGCATATGCCGGTAAAGCAGTACTGCGTCAGAGCAAACCGGCAAACCGGCTACACGAGCCGGACTCAGAGGAGCAGCGAACGAGAGGGCTTATTTTATTTATTTGTGTATTTATTAAGCTATTTTACCACATCAGGTAATAAGGGACACTTTAATAAACTCATCCTTCTGAATGAGCGAGTGGAAATACTGCAATAAAAAAGGACGTTTAAGTGGAAAAACCATGTCATTCATGTTATCATATGCGTTGTCCTCTCTGACCTGATGTCCCGGATGCTTGGGTATTGTAGTTTTAAGGGCGAATGACTGATTCCCAGAACGGGAGAAATGACCGGCTTCAAAACTGCCGAGTCATGTTTTGTGTCTGTCAGATGTGGTGGTCTTCCTCCAGGCATGTGCCGGCATATCGCAGTGACGCAGTGATGCTAGTCAGCGTTATTTTTTGTCCCACCCGTATTCCGGCAAAACCCCGCCCTGCTGCGCTAGGATAGGCTAGTCGTTCATACTCACGAGCTTCCCGCCCTTTGCAAAGGAACTAATAGCCAGGCAAGCCAAGAGCGGGGGGCGGGGTTTATGGGGAAGAACGACCAATCCGAGCGCAAGAGGGCGTAGTTTGCCGCAATACGGGTGGAAACAGCTAGCCAAGCGCATGGTGGAGGAGGGGTAGATGTTACTAACCAATCCTAATGCAGGAGGAGGTGACACTGCTAGCCAATCCTAGCGTAGGAAGAGGCACATCAGTAGCCAATACTAGCGCAGAGAGGAGGGGCTTGCCGAAATACGGGTGGGGGAAAAATATACCTGCAGTGGACTGTGATGGGCAAATTGTGCAAGAAATAGTGATATGGATAATTGTGTAGATATCACAAATCCCTTGTCTACACAACTATCCCGGGATAATGTTACCTACAGAAAAGAGGAGAAAAGTGAAAAGAGAGAGAAAATAAAAGAAAAAGAGAGAGAGGAGGGGCGAGCGAAGCCATGGGCGATTTTACTGTACGTACTGTTACGGCTCACCTTGAGACACGTGAGGACGCACCGGGACAGTGTGTGTGTGTGGTGGGGAGGGGGGGGGCAGATTTGCAGGTGAGAGCCATATATGTGTGTGGCGATGAAAGGGAGGGGCATGCAGTGAGGGGGGGGCGAGTGGAGACAGGAGAAAGGGATGAGGCTAGAGAGATAGAGAGAGAGGGAGAGAGAGAGAAAGGGACAGATCATGTTCCGGTGTTCCACCTGCGCTTAGCTCACATTACCAAAGTTGGTATGCACTCAGCCGGCTGGGTTACGGCCTGTCCATGGGGGGTGCTGATGAAGAGCGAGGGGCAGGGTGTCTATATGGGCAGGACCACACTGGTCACTCTGGCAAGATCACTCTATATGAAGTGCTATAGAGGATATACAGAGGATATATAGGGGTGTTATAATTAGACTTTGTAGTAGGAGTGCTGTAAGCAGTACATGGGAATAAGATGATAAATCTGTGTTGAGTGGGTAATGATTAATAATAATATTAACAATTAATTGTTATATTGACATAATAATTATTGTGATTTATTACTGCTGTAGTCTGTGGACCAACGTCTTACAGTTCCAGAGTCATAATCTTAGCCATTAAGGCCGGTGGTACTCCGGTCAGCCATCAGCCCCTCATGTCTGGACTTCAGATCAGAATCTATTACTTGTATAGGTACAAGTCATACAAGTAGAGTATGGGTTTGGGATACTCAACCTGTATTTTGTTATGAATAAAGTAATAATGATGATGATTATTATTCCAACTTACTGTTCATTTTATTAATCTACAGTTTTTTTCTATCATTTTCATGAGTCACAGTTTAGAGCCACAAAGCGTTGCAGGATCACAGGGCCTGCATTGGAAAGTGTGCTTGTTTTTTCCCCCAAAGGAAATGAATTGCAGAACGTTGCCACGAATTATGGCACAAAGGTCATTTCTCACACTGACCCTCATGGACATTATATACGGACTCACGCATTTTAGCACCTATATATATGTACACACATATTAGCAACCACCTGGGATACCATAGCAAGGCAACACCTTAGCAGTCACCTGGGATAACATAGCAACAGCCTAGATACACCTTAGCAACCACCTAGAATGCCATAACAATGGCCTAGCAACACTTTTAACAACTACCCAGTATACCATGACAATGCCCCAGCAACACGTTAACAACCACCTGGGATACTACAGTAAAGCCACCCCTTAGCAATCACCTGGGATAACATAGCAACGGCCTAGCAACACCTTAGCAACCACCTAGGACGCCATAACAATGGCCTAGCAACACTTTAAGAACCACCCAGTGTACCATGACAATGCCCTAGCAACACGTTAATAACCACCTGGGATACCATAGCAAAGCAACACCTTAGTAATCACCTGGGATAACATAGCAATGGCCTAGCAACACCTTAGCTACCACCTGGGATACCGTAGCAACAGCCTAGCAGCGCCTTAGCAACCACCTGGGATACCATAGCAACAGCCTAGCAACACCTTAGTAACCACCTGGGATACCATAACAGTGCCCTAGCAACACCTTAACAACCACTTGAGATACCATAGCAACAGCCTAGCAACACCATAGCAACCATCTGGAGTATCAATGGCCTAGCAACACCTTAGCAACCACCTAATATAACACAGCAACACCTTAGCAACCATCTGGGACTTTATAGCAACAGCTTTGTGAAGTCAACTTAATGTTAGTTCATTCTTCTAGTTATTATTGTTATTATTTCCATATAACAACAATAAAACTACCATAATTGTATTATAATTAATAATGTTATGTAATTAATAGTTTCATTTCAATTATGTTTATGGCATGATTATGTCAGTATTATGTGGGAGGGTTCAAGTAAAGTATTACTGGATGTTCAATGGGGAGCATCGTTAGCATTACCATTTAGTACATGACTTGATTAGATGATCAGATGTCCAGGAAACTGACCCTTTATCACATTCTTAAGATCTGATAAAGAAAAGTGTGTCCTAGAACTGCACTCCTGCTCCGTGAGGCCTGTTCCTAGATCAGTGCAAATGGATTAAATGGGTGTCGAGGCTGTGAGGAAGGCCTGATTGGTTCTTTCAGATGTGGTTATCATGGGTCATGCCCGGTGTACACGAACGCCTGTGTGACGGCAGTGTGCGCTTAGGTTCCCAAGGTAGGATTACCCCCTCCTACTGTTCCCCCCATCATCAGCGGCCCCAAGGTTAGCGCAGCGGCCAGCGAAGCGTTAGCATAACTTATTCATGCTGCGCTCTTCTACTGAGACATGAACTGCGATCGAAAACACAAAGCATTTGATTTTCTTCACAAAGGAACCGGATCCTCATCTCTGTTTGTTCTTGAGATCTCTTACCGAACGGCAGGTCAGAGGTCAAGGTAGAGCAGAGCGGGATGGACGCATAGCAAAACAGAGCGTGAAGTTTGATTCGATTTTGTTCTGAAGTGCGAGGTGTCAGGTTCTAGAAGAGAAGGGAACCGAATAGCTGGGAAAGGCAGAGAGAAAGTGATATGCGTTTCCATGTGTGCGCTACGTGTGCGTGAGCATGTGAGTGTGACGGACACACAGACTGAGGGAAAGACATCAGGCAGTTTCCTTTCCACTGGATCACATACCATACATGAGCATACACTATTAAAAAGGATGGTTTTTCAAGGGTTATTTGGTAATGAAAATGGTTCTATATAGAACCATGAACACTCAAAGAACCCTTTGTATGATTAAAGGGTCCTTTGCACCGTGAAAGCGTTCTTCAGATTGATGGAGAATATATAGGGTTCTATATAGCAACAAAAAGAGTTTGCCTATTGTTACGGACTCAAGCGTGTAACAATGGAAGAACCCTTATTGGTGCTATATAGAACCCTTTTACAAAAATATTCTATATAGAACCATATAAAACACATTCTCTATCAGTCTGAAGAACCCTTTAAGTGTGTGGATATGTATATATATATATATATATATATAATCCCTGAAATAGCAATATCGATGTAATTTTGAAACCAACTGTATGATATATAACTGATAATATAAACTGATGGTTTTATATAAATTATACTTTTATATTAGTTTACTTTAACAGTGCTTCAATGACTGATGTGATTGTCTCACTTCCTAAACTCATGTAAACAGCAGAAACTCACAGACTAAATAAATAATGTAATATATATATATTATATATTATGATGAGTGGAGCTATTTAGGTTTTTACAGTTTTGGTTACTATTTTATACCTATTTTTCCCTTACTTATCTTTGTACACTGTGTTATACTGTTATTGTCATTCTATATATATATATATATATATATATATATATATATATATATATATATATACATATACATACATATATATATATATATATATATATATATATGGAATTATACACACATATAAGTGTTATATATTCACTTATAGGTGCATAAAATGTTTTTTATAGTACATTTTTGCTTAGAAAACCACTGTAACACTATAACTAAACACAAAAATACATACAGTAAAAAGTTACCAGAATTCCACGTTTTCAAAAAAATAGTTTTCTTGTAATATAACATATTGTGAGCTAGTTGGAAAAATAAAGTGGTTTTGGATTATTTACCAAGTATTGAATGATAACTACAAATAATACTGGACCTCATCAAGGAGAAATTAATAGATGATTAAACACTTTGACATACATAAAATCACTACTTACTGTATTAATGTTATTTGTATTTATTTTAGTATTAGCATTTCGGGCAGCCCCAGGTTAAATTGCATGTTTTATTGATTTTCTAAGTTAACATAAGTTAACACACCCTCTACAGAGAAAACATTTCTGGATATTTTAATACAAAATCACTGTTTATATGCTGAATTTAACATCAGAGGAAAATTATTTTATGTTTTATTTTTCTCCAGTATGTTAAACTCAGCAAATAAATAGAGCTCATGTGCTACAATATGCAGGAAAATACTATATTTATGTTTATTTTGTTCTCTGTAGTAGATGTGTTGACTGATTTTCATGTAGAAAATCAATAAAACGTCATACACACACATAATAGTTATACATATATATATGATGTTTTATATATACTTAAGTTTTAATGTAAGTCAATGGAACCAGAATTTTTTCTAAGCAATTTTGGGCCGTTTCTTTTAGTCCGTTCATCGTGAAATTTACACACAATGTAAAGGGTAACATGTTTTTTCAAATTATGTCAAAAACCGATAAACATCAAAAATGGAGATATGAGGTTTTCTTCCGACAACAGCGACATATAATTTAAAGCCACTATGCAAAAGTCTGATGCACAGTGGCTCTAAATTCTTGCAGAACTGCTAGCCACAGTAGATGACTGGAGGATAGAGGGATAGACAGATGGATGGACGAGAAGGGAGGGGAGGAGGGGACAGAGGAGCAATGTGTTAAGAGGGATTTCAGATTTAGGGGTTTTGTATTTTATTTAATTTCAGAGAACATGGAGAGAAAACTACAGAGAAACCTATCTGTGTGTGTGTGTGTGTGTGTGTGTGTGTGTGTGTGTATTCTTTGTCAGCCTCGTTCGTTTTGTTTCCCTTTAAATAAAACAAATTCATAGTGTGTGTAGCCTAGTATTAGCTTAGCATACAACATGTTAACAAGACACTGGCGAACCAATAATGTGACATGGTTAAAAACTGCGTTGTTTTTGACCAAAATAACTTACTTCTGTCGGATTACATGAATACCTTGATTCATCAGAACACCCGCAGAAACTCACCTGGAGCTGTGATTGGTCAGGAAGCTCACAGCGCACAGTAAAATCTGCAGTATCAGTATCACAGCTACTAACAGGTAAAGATATATCGCACAGCCTTACTCTCAGAGTCGAATGTGGAGCGAGAGAGTGTGAATTAGACAGAGTAGAGAGAGCTAATCCTCATCTTTCGTAATCAGATTATTTAATCTGTGCTCACCCAGACCTATCCTAGTCTA
This sequence comes from Colossoma macropomum, assembly GCF_904425465.1. NCBI lineage: Eukaryota > Metazoa > Chordata > Actinopteri > Characiformes > Serrasalmidae > Colossoma > Colossoma macropomum. Next base: position 40,588,336 of record NW_023494785.1, read on the forward strand.
CACTGTGGTCCAGATGGCTCAGCAGGCGCCAAGGACATTCTCTCACACACACATGCACTCATAGACACACACACACACACACACACACACACCCAGAATGATGGCTTTGGTCATATTTCCGTGTGAACCTTATTGGCCCTGAGGATGAACACATATGAAGTAGTGTAAGGTTAATCTGCCCTCACTTCCACTAACACCGCACGCAATCTCTGTGGCACTATTGACATCTGCTGCAATTTAAAGCAAAAGCATGATACGTCATTGTGCAGTTGATTTCCGCACACAATCATGTTCCAGTTCTGTAGTGGGAGTATCAGTATTTTTCTTAAGTGATTCAGTTTTCAATTCAGTTTATTATTTATCAGAATTTGATTGTTCCCGCAGGGCAATTTTAAGGCAGGCATAATAGCATAGCAGATATAAAAGCCATATAAACACATTGGATTGATCTTCCCATATCCAGTAAGAAAGTAAAAGGGCAATGGACCTGATTATTAACTTCAAAAACATTTTAAAAGAATAATGTGTGCAGGGGTCCTTTAGGAGTCTGTTGCCTTGAGGCAACATTCTGCAACAATGAGAAGAAATGATGTAGAGCCATAGTCCCTGAAGTGGTGAGACCTGGCTTGTGACTGGCTAAATCCATTTCACTGTCACACAGCGTTGCTTCTAGGCATCAAACATATTTCTGCAAATTCTCATAACAAAGACTAAGATATAGTATGACTAAGTACATGCTTTTTATTGACTTACTCAAACTCTTCCCTTTATTGTTAACCCTGTCGTTGTCTTTAAATATACATAATGTTATTGCAAAGTGAGGAAAATGAGTTTGTTGCCCTGAGGCAACACTGTGCAACAGAGGGTTAAAGTCATCCCAGCAAAGATTACAGTTAAAAAGTCCAGTAGTTTGTGTAGGAAGTAATTTACAATCGTTGGCCATGTGCTGACCAGTATTTACCTACCTAACTAACTTCCTCTTAGAGAAGTGTCTACACTGTTCTCAGATTAGCATCTATGGTTAAGCTATGCTAACACTGAAAAGAGCATTGAAGCTGTGCAGGAATTGATAAAATTTTAAATAAAAAATGAACCAAATTTTTGGATTTACTAAGAAAACTAACAAACATAAGTTATAGAACCTCCCACATCCTTGTTAGATTAGCATGTAAAGTTAGGCTATGCTAACACTTCAAGGAAAGTCACAGTGATACCAGAAGATATAAAACTGTACATAAAGAGTGACCATATTTTCAGATTTACTCAGAAAATGAAGGATTGTTTGAAAACCTCCCACACCTTTGTTTTGTTGTATTAGCGTAGCTTAACCTCATGCTAATCCAACAAAAGTGTGTGAGGTTTTTCTTGATACGGTTGTCGCTGTGTTAGCATAGCTTAACCTCCCACACTTTTGTTAGATCAGCATAAGGTTAAGCTACGCTAACACAACAACAACTGTATAAAAAAGACAGTTAAGCTGTGCTAAAAGTTATAATCTGACACACTGTTAGAGAACTTCCCGCAAATAGCAAGAGGATTGCGGGCCACTGTTGGCCCCCTGGCGGCCCACTGGTGGTAAAGCAGAATGTTAGACAAAATGCCACTTTTCGTATTTTACCTACCATTTCTTTCTTTTGTTGTCCTTTGTAAATTAGTTTGGTAACTAATTTTGCATCAGCAACATTTGCAACAAAATAATTTATATTCAACCTAGTCATATTTTTTTTTCTCTCAGTTGTTTGTAATATTTGTCTTAGTCTATTTTCCAAAATAAAAGGCTGTGCACATTTAAAATCTGTTTGAAGAAGTCAAAAGTTAGACCTTTTGTGCAGGACAACAATCTGGGTGGTCCGAGAGTGGACCAGCATTGGCATATGGTCAGCGGGATGCCAAGCTTATCAAGCTAGAGGACCGAAATATGCTCGCTATCTGGGCCCACACTCCTGTTAGATTAGCATAAAAGGTTAAGCTATGCTAACACTGCAACAGTGTCAGTGATCAGAAGAAACTGTAACCAGAGAGAGTGCCAACTTTGCAGATTTACTTAGGAAACTATCTTATTGCTGTTGTCAGAAGAAAACTTTGTTATCTACAAAATGGTAACTTTACAGGAGAAGGAAAAAACGTACTTCACCTTTAATGTTAGTAAATGGAACCAGAATTTTTTCCAAGTTGTTTTTGGCCGTTTCTTTTGGTCGATTCATCATAAAATTTACACACAATGTAAAGGGCAACAGTCATTTTCGAATTATGTAAAAAACTGAAAAACATCGGCATATAAGGTTAAGCTATGCTAACACCGCAACAACAGTGCTGACGAAGAAAGTACACCAAAGTTGCACTAGAAGTTACAAACTGTAAATGAAGAGTGAACCAAATTTTCAGATTTACTACAAAAATTAACTTACGCATTGTTTGAGAACCTCCCAGACTTAGGTTAGCATGAAAGGTCAGGGAGTGCTAACACTGTAACAGCAGTGCTGACAGTGAAGTTGAACCAGAACTTCTAAAACTTAAACTTACAAGTGAACCAAATGTTGAGTTTTACTGAGAACAGCTGAGAGCAGATGAGAGAAGTGCCTTGTGGTCTTGCTGCTAGCTTTCATGCTACTTCATCATGCTCTGTTAGTGCTAATCAGGTCTGTGTTAGCGAGGTTCGCTCACGGCCTTCACAGTCTGTGCTTTTAGTAGCAAATAATTACTTATGACAGGTCGTACACAAGCATACACACACATGGCCTCAGGGTAGCAATAGGAATGACTTGATCTCATGAAGGTTTTGTAGGAAGAATCTAGCGAAGTCGGCGTCATTGAATTTTGTTTGAATAAAGTCATACGTGCTCATAGCGCTAATGCTAACCATCTATATAAGCTCACAAATTTTGAATGGTGAGGCTGTTCCTATGAATTTATATGCATGTTTTCAATTGGATTTTAAATAGGAAAATTGGCCAATCAAAAAGAGACAGGCAGACATGAATAAACATGAATGCTACATTGAATTATAACTAGAAGTTATAACTTACATTTTGAGTTCGTACTTCCAAATTTCTTTCAACGTCAAGTAATGAAAAAAATTAGAAGGCTAAAGTTTTTTTCCTCTCTGCAAAACAACTTTGCACATTCATTTTTAATCAAATTCAAATTCATTAATAAGTAAAATATCACTTCTACTGTCTTACAGACTGAAAGTTTATTTAAACAGAATTTCTCCTCGTCCTCAAAGGACTACTAAATCATATAAAATCACTCCATGCTTTTGTTTCTGCGAATTCTACAGGGTCACTTTTTGACTTTATGTAACTCCCACTAAAACTCTGTCTGACCACAAAGTCAGATGGTCCCTGGAGAGTCCCTGCTCGCCACAACCCCCTGATGCATGTTTACACACAGCACAGTGCACTGCTTTTCCCGACGGGAGGGACACAGGCCACGCTAACACACACTCCACAGCGCTTTGCACGCTCATCCGCTTGGAGGCTTTCCGCGTTTGCAAGGACAAAACCAGCCCCGAGTGTTCCGGCCTGGGTACACAAACACCCTGCAGCGCTGCAGACAGGCGAGCGGTCACTTTAACTGAGTTAGCCAAAGTGAAAAATCAAAGTTACCCAGTTTTTATCCTTTTCTCGAGTGTACTGTCTGAAGTTTGCTCAGTTTTGCACTGGAGCTACGAGGCTAATGTAGCTAACATGTAATGAAAACTTATGTGTAACCGATTAGCCTAGCTCATTACTACTAACCTCAAACTGTGTTGAGTTGGTAAGTAAACTGAAGTAGACTTGTTTGTGTGGTTTCTGACACTGTATGACATCCATATCCATAAAAATGGACTAATAAAATTCAGTGTTCCAGGTGGTTACTACTGCTGCTATTAGCTAACATTGTCCAGTCAGTCAGTGTCAGTGTGCTTGGATGTAATTCTAGCCAGTGCTCTCTGGTTCTCTCCAAGACCAATCTCATCACAGGAAATGCATACACAAAAAATAATTTAAAAATTATATTTCATAGGAACAATACATGTACTACTTAAAGAGGAATTCCACTTAATTATGCAGAATTTTTTAAGAATTAAGTGTAAACAGAGTCGTTCAGAGTGGTTTGGTGTGAAATGCTCCGTTCTGAAGAAACTGAGTCAGAACTTTTTGCAGTGGTGGTGATAGGAACCAGACGTCCACCTCTAAAAGCTCCCTCACAGAAAGTTACTACATGAAACTTTTATGAATATGCTGTGTTTTTTTTTGTGAGATAGTTTTGAGATAAGGCTTCCAGATGGCTGCTACTATTGTTTTTACCTGTGTAGCGTGCTCTTAGCTACATTCGCCTCATAGCTTCAGCACAACACTACAGAAGGAAACCTTAGATACCAAACATGTCTAGGCTGATTGACTACATGAGGTAAGGGGGAAAACTGTTGATCACATTTTTCTTGTACTTGTACTTATTTGTGTAGTTTTGTGTACCCAAAATGGTAATTGTTTATTTTCTATGAGCATTTCCAATCTGTCTATATGCCCTGGAATTAAACAGGCTGCCTTTGGTCCAATCCTGTTTCACCCCTCACCCCTACCACTTAGCCCTACCCCTCTGTTTTGTGTGTTCAGATCTAGGGATAGGGTGTCCCGATTTTTGTTGAGATAGAGGGGTGGGGCGAAGTGTTAGGACTACATGACCCACCAAGAGGTTTTTCAGAGACTCCAAACAGAGTGTTATGAGAAAACAAGAAAAATCTGCAAAATGGCTGCGTGAGCGACCATTATGGTCCTTTCCTTCATAACAAGCATAAAAAATCGCTAATTGTATGCTAATGTCTCGGTAGCTAGCTAGCTTAGCTAAATTTCCTGTTCCACCTTAAATGGTGCAGCAGTTTTGACGCCTGAAGCACCAGAATGTAACTGCCGCTCCATTTAAGGTGGAACAGGAAAATTCAGAAGAGAAGCTGGTGAATATCTGACTTCAGCTTCATATCACTGAAGAATTAGGGGTGGGTGATAATAGATAATTGCCCCCTCTTTGAAGGCGTATGATTCCCTAAATGTAACTAAAGCCCAGCAGTGAGGAGCTGAACTTTACCCTCCTCTGCTATCGCTGCGTAATGCTCTTTTTATTTTAGGGTCCCATTTCATAGGGAAGATTTCAACCACTACACCTTGTAACTCAGTTCCAAGGGGCAAAGAGACACTTGAAAACAAGGGGGTAAGGGTAAAAGTAAGAAATGGGATTGGGCCTTGATTACTGTGTGTGCAAGATTCAAAAAGCAGTCCGGGCTGAAACACTCCTTATAACTTCAGTGTGAAGGGGCGGAGCTAAACTGCTATAGGTTGAATGTTCTTGCAGCGTAGTTTCTAGATGTGAACTGTTTTTAGTTAGTACTGAGTCTAAACTTAGTCGGGCTAAGTTTAAAGATACCTGGCTAAGCAAGGAATCATGCTTCATGATACACAACCGTGCCCACTGTGGTTGGTGCACCATAAAAAAAAAATGTTTTTTTAACTTAAAAAAAGTTAGTTGCCAGGCTGCCTTAACATATTGATTCAATTGGACTTCTAATACGAAATTAATAGGACAAGAATCTGGATCTCCATTATTTGACATTCAGTTTACTAATTTTAAGGCAGTTAAGTAACTTTTTCAAGCTAAAACATCAAAAAATGTTTGGTTTTTTTATAGTGTACCTCACACGTTGGAGTTTTTCCGCCTTATCAGCGTTTCTTTTGTGTGTTAAGCCAGGCTAATGACCATGCTCATTCTCTCTCTCTCTCTCTCTCTCTCTCTCTCTCTCTCTCTCTCTCTCTCTCTCTCTGCCGCAGTGCGTTTTAGCCAACTCCACCATGACTCACTTGGTCTAAAGATGACGCAGGACTTAGAATTCCCTGAGTTTAGCCCCTCAGCGCACACACAGGCACACACACACACACACACACACACACACACACACACTTCACATCATATTGCCCTCATTCATTAATTTGGTGACTTATATTACCTCTTTATCTCTGTCCTTCTCCGTCACTCACAAACGCACTGGACTAAGTGAGGCTTCTAGTTACAAGATCATCAATAATTAGTGATCAGAGCTCAGGAAACAGCCCGCTGTGTGTGTGTGTGTGTGTGTGTGTGTGTGTGTGTGTATGTGTGTCAGTCAAGTCAGTCAATGTCAGTGTGCTTGGATGTAATTCCAGCCTGTGTTCTCTGGTTCTCTCTAAAGGCCAGTTCCATCACTTACGACATACAAAAGCTAATCAGAAAGTCATATTCCATAGAAACAATACAGATACTGATGGCAATACAGACTTACAGAGGAACTTCACCACTGCTCTGTAATATCTGTTGTTTGTGTGAAACATGCTTTTGCAATTTGCATTTTCAGTATCTTATTAAGGTGTTGTGATGCTATGTTTTGCAGTATGGCCTTTCCTTGCCACCCCATGATTATTTATTATTATTGTTTTTCTCTGTCCTGATTTTGACTGTATTAAACTGATAGCCTGTCATTAAGGACAGTCTATTCATCTGAGCTGATCTCACTATAACACTACTGTAATCTGATTCCATCTAACTACATCAGTCTGAGGGAGAAAGAGAGGATAGAGATAGACAAAGAGAGAGTGAGAGAGAAAACAAAGAGCAGAAAGAGACAAAGAAAGATAAAGAGAAATTAAAAGAGATAGAAAAGAGACAGAAAGAAAAAGGAGAAAGAAAGACAGAGAGACATACAGAGAGTGGAACAAAGATAGATATACAGAGAAGGAGAAACATACAGAGAGGGAGAGAGAAACAGAGAGAGATAGGGAGACATACAGAGAGAGAGAGAGAGAGAGAGAGAGAGACAGAAACATATAGAAAGAGACAGATAGAGAGAGACATACAGAGAGATAGAGAGAGATAGAGACATACAGAGAGACTTGCAGAGAGAGAGACAGATAGAGACATAAAGAGACAGAGACATACAAAGATAGAGAGACATACAGATAGAGAGACATACAGAGAGAGAGAGAGACATACAGAGATAGAGAGACATAAAGAGAGAGACAGAAACACTCAGAGATAGAATGAGAGACATAGAGCGGGAGAGAGAGACACACACCGAGAGAGAGACAGAGTGACATACAGAGAGATAGAGAGACAGAGAGAGAGATAGAGTGACATACAAAGACATACAGAGAGAGACAGACAGATAGAGAGACATACAGAAAGAGAGAGAGAGAGTGAGTCTCCTCCTCATCCCCTCCGTCCTCCACACCGCAGTGCAGGTAACATTGCAGATGTATCTGCGGCAGGTGTACACACACGCGCACGCACACACACACACACACACACACACACACACACACACACACACCCACCCTTACGTCTCTTCTCTTCATCCACCCTCATCCTCATCACTCCTCCTCTCTGTGTGCTCAGCTGGAGGTGAGGCGCTGGGTGATTAGTTTGTGTGTGCTGCACTTTAATTGACCGTAGGCTGGTGTTCTGAGAGTGACTCATCAAGAGAGCATCATTTCTCCAAAGCACTTCATCAGGAAGCCCTTAGACTTCTTCATTTCACTCAACACAGATGTTTTAAAGTACGCAAACCTTGGGAAATTTGAGTTTCCTCATGTTTTTATTGTCAAATACACAAAAGCAAAAGTCACAACCCAGGCTGTGTACAGACTATGATGACATTAATTACATATTAGTTAGTAATTAGTAACCTTTTTTGTTGTTAAATGGCCATAATCTGGCAACCAGAGGTGTGCAAAGAAATTATACAGAAGTGAAAGTATGGTCACTGTGGAAGTATGGAGCCAGTGTCACTGATTCACAGCACCAATGCTAATAGCGCCCTCTTGTGAAAAACCTTCAGATTGCTAAACATGAGTGAGTGAGTTACAGTCTGAGTACATGAGGTGCTTCGCATTTAAACCGTAAATGGTTGAACACTTAAAAAAAGAAGTTTTCTTTTTCTTTGGTAGAGCTAACTGACTAATTTCACCCATTTTACAAATACTCTGCATAATTCAATTGTTATAATGTAAACAAAGTCATTCAGAGTGATTTGATATAGTGTTGTAGTCAAGGCCACTAGACCCGAGTCCGAGTCAACACCAAGATCGGGATACATCGAGTCTGAGTCAAGACTAACACTTTTAGTAGTCGAGTCCGAGTCAAGGCCGAGACCAGATTAAGATTTTTTTTTTCTGAAAAAAAAAAATCTAAAACGAAATTCGTTTGTAGTTATTTGTACATTTATTATCATTACTTTTACATTACATATACTAATACATTATATTTTCCGCCTCTGTTGGCAACACATTTCACTTTAATACAGGCATCTCGATGAAGCCTTCGTTTGGGCTGCTGAAAGTTGAGGGTTCACCTTAAGTTCTTCAGCCACTGTAAATTGGGTTCCCTGCTGTGTCTGCTGGCATTTCTCTGCTTTTCATCTCTGCTGAGAGGAGTCATTACAGTGATGCTCCAGATTCGTTCCATTGGACTTACACACATGACAGAATGTTTGGTTTTTCCTGAGGAAAAGTCATGAAACCTCTTTCCGCTTTAGCTATTTTTATGTTTAAAATAACTCTTATGATACACTTTTGTTTTTGAGATCCTGCTGTATAAACGCCAGTGGCAGCATTTCACACAAACCTAATGCATCTGTTCAGTTACCATGGCACAGGACGTCACATGAAGTTCACTCCATGAAATGAAGAAGGTCTTATTTTTATTGCACTTTGCAGTAATGTTTACATTTGTGCTGAAAGGGCCCATTTTGTGGAAAAAACTAATTTTGGAAGCTGAGCTGCAAAAACAGCCTATTTTGAATTCACTGTTTCTGTGATGTCACAAAAAACGACACATTTACATATATCTGCCTATGTGGCCTACAGCAGTGTAGCCCTGTCCTTTTACACTGAATATATAAGAAGTGTTTCAGCCTGGATTGCTTTTTGAATGAGGCAGGATATAGGGCAGCCAATCAGAACAGAGCTCATTTACATATATCAGGCACATTAAGATAAACAGCTTGTTTAATTTTAAAGGATAAAGAGAGATGAAAAAATTTATATATATATATATATAGTTGAGCAGGATGTTGTTGCATTCATTTAGAAATAAACACATGCATGTTAGTTCATATTTTTTAACGAACTATGAAACATGATCTTTTTCACTTTGATGGTTGCTGTGGTGTTTCAGGTGGTTGCTAGGATATTGATACATTTTTGCTGTAGTATCCCAGGTGGTTGCTAGGGTATTGCTACATGGTCGCTGTAGTATCCCAGGTGGTTGCTAGGGTGCTGCTAGGCAGGGAGTTCCTCAGACTCTATTGACGAAGGCACCATTAATGTTTGAGTGTTTATCCAGCTCACGTGCGCACCAGTAACAGGAGCTTTTACATAAGTGCAGTGTCCTGTGGGGGATGGACAGATGGGGCAGTGTGTGTGTGTCCAGTCTAAAATGGGCAGGTGGTGTGCTGGTGAGAGCCATCAGGCGTTAAATGCCATCGCCGTCGGCAACAAGCTCACACACTGACAGAGCAGCAGGTCAATATCTAATTACCACACAGGAAGAAAGATGACCAAATCCTCCTCCTCATCCCCCACCTTCTCCTTCTTACACTGTCCTTACTACAGAATGAATGAATAAATACATAGTAAATCAATTAGTAACTCATAAATAAGCTACTCAGTACTTTTATTGCAGGTTGTAAAAACATTTATGTGTGTACTGAAACAGCTTATTAATATTCAAGTACTTTATAGCATACATCTATATTGTGCCAAATAAGCATAAAATATAAATGTTAAAGGGGAATGACAGATTTAGATTTTTTTCAGGAAAAAAATAAAAAATAAAATTAGTTTGTGGTTAATTTTTCTTTTTTTTTCATTAGTTACACATTATACATACTAATACATTATATTATATTATGTCAAATATAACGTTATACTTCCCATATTGTGTTGTAGAGTAAACATAACTGTTTTCCATAACCTTTTACTTTATTCTGATCCTAAAAAGTGCAGTACTGCAGTTGGTCAAGTTACTTAGCTTGAGAGCTAGCTGGAGTATTAGCTTAGCTTGTACATGAAGATGACTTTGTGAAGCATAGCCTTAAACATTAATAAACATTAGTATAGCCTACAAAATTATTACATTGTCTGTTGCGTATTACAGTAACAATGTGTAAGGGCCCAGCCTGAGGTGCCATAAGTTCAGGGAACTCCAATTCCCAGAAGCCCTTGGGCTGATTAGGCCCAACCTGGCACACCTGTGGACTCCTCTACTTAAGGCGGTGGCAAACAGCAACGCTTTGTCACACCTTTGTAGAGGGGTGACCGGTACGGTTCACAGCCCAGGTGGGTATTTAAACAAAAAGAAAAGAAAAGAAAAGGAAAGAGGTGCACAACGTGCACAATCACCAAATTCACACTCCATCGCCTCAATACATTCATTTAAGACACTTAAATGAGGGGGTTTTCCCCTCTGGCCTTTTGGTCCACCTCCCTGCCGTCCCGTAACACAATGGCTGTTGTAGGGAGAGGTTAATGATGTTACACGGCCACATTAAATAGGAAAACAGCTAAAAACACAGCAGAAAATAGCCAAAGCATTTAATGCTTCTAAAAGCTAACTTACAGAAAGCTACTACATGAAATACATTGCCTAATGCCTGAGACATTGTTTCATGTTAGTTTTGAGATATGATTTTGACCTAAAACTTATTTTTATCAAGTCCATTCTTGATGTGAGATGCATGTACTGCGTTGTAAGGCAAAATAGTCCCCAAAGAAAACATATTTTTCACATTTAACACTATTTTCAACAGTTTAAAAGTTGAACACAAGTATAGGTTTGCTGGAATTTTTATACAGTTAATGAAATGATTCCTGTCAATCCTCTAGAATTAACAATTTCACATAAAACCACTGAATTACTTCATTTACGTCTCAAAATTGAATTATGCAGACATTTTTTTTTTTTTAAATGGCTTTTGGAAAACTTTTAAATAATGTTTGGGTGGCCATGGAGATAGAGGCTGTCCTTGCTAGCTACCTGAACAGTAGTAGTTCCAGCATATTAGCTGGGCTGGAACATAATTTATTCTCAAATTAAGACATTCACATACTTCCCATATTGTGTTGTAGAGTAAACATAACTTTTTTTACATAACTTTTTACTGTATCCTGATCTTAAAAAGTGCAGTATGGCAGGAAGCTAAGTCACTTAGAATGGGAGCTAGCTAGAGTATTAGCTTAGCTTGTAAATGTAGATGTCTTTGTGAAGCTAATGATAAAATTGTAAATGTCCTTTAATAATGAGGGATATATCTATGATCTGAAGTAAGAATGACTCGGATGTGTCAAAGTAAGTGAAGTAGAGGTTGACTTAATGGATAACGGGTTTTTAATGTTGGCTAGCTACCTGCTTTGATAGCTAGCTAGCTTATTTATTTTGGTTTAAAGAAATGAAAAGGGCCAAGCAAACACAAAAAAGATGGTTCATGGGTTCTTCAGTAAAGAGAATGTTCTGTTTAGAAACATGAGTTGAGTATGTGCCCATTTCGTGCTTAAATGGTTCTTTGCATGTTGAAATGGTTCTTCAGATTCGTAGAGAATGTGTTGTGTATATGGTTCTATATAGCACCAAAAAGGGTTCTGGTATTGGTACAATGCCAAACTTGTAAGAATGGAAGAGCCCTGTTTGGTGCAATATAGAACCAATTTCAAAAAGGTTCTATACAGAACCATATACAACACATTCTACCAGTGTATGTATATATATTGCTGCTGTCGGAACAAAACCTTGTATCTCCATTTTAGTTGACGTTTTTCAGTTTTGACATAATTTGAAAATGCCTGTTTCCCTTTACATTGTGTGTAAATTCCATGATGAATGGACTAAAAAATCGAATTTGAAAAAATTCTGGTTCCATTGACTTACATGAAAAATGTTTTTTCCTTCTCCTGTAAAGTTACCATTTTGGAGAAACGAGGTTTTATTATCTATATATATCTATATAGAACCTTTTTGAAATTGGTTCTATATCGCACCAAATAGGGCTCTTCCATTGTTACAAGTTATATATATATCTATATATATATATATATATATATATATATATATATATATATACCTTTGTCTTCCTTCCTGTCTCTACAGTAATCTATATCTCAGTGGATATCTCTCTCATACTGTCAGTCCTTCCACCCCCACACTCCTCTCTTTCCATCTGTCCTCTCATGCCTTCTTTCTCTCCCTCCCTCCATCCATCACCCTTTCTCACCTGCTCATTCTTTTTTTATAGCCGTGTCACCTGGCGGCTCGCTCTGCGTGTGTTGGTGCACATGTGATTGTGAATATGTGCGCTTGTGTAGGTGGGTGTTAACAGGTGTGTCCTTGTACAGTAAAATAGGCCAGTTGATTGGTCTGAGTTTTTATGCTGCGATCTGTAAAATAACCTGATGTCTAGAAATATGATTAGGGTGTAGAACCTCTAGAGAGTACACAGAGAACATACATCCACACATATTATCTCCACAACCCACATATAGTATATTTGTATTTCATTTTTCTCTTTATGTGCACATTTCAATTTTACTTTATTTTATTGATATATTTTGTATTTATGTGTTTTGAGAAAGATCTATAATGATGATACAAGCGTTCCAATAAGAGTCTTATGGCAAATTATTACAGTTTTCTACAGGATACTGCACAAGTATTATAGCTGAAAGGCTGTATGGATATTAAAATAAATTATTATACAAGTATACAGCTCTATAGAAACCGTATAGTTTCTTATAGTAGTACTATGGATTTTTTGTAAGGGTTAACTTGAGGTGTATAATTCATTCTGATTGAACTTAAGAACTTCATATACACACTGAAATCAAGACATAACAATACAAAAAAAAATTAATCCAAATCTTGAGGCACGGAAATCATTACACAGAATGTTTCATCATGCAATTTTTAGAAGAAAATTAAGAATTATCAGTCATTCGGTTTTCTAAAAGTGGTCTCGTGAAATTTTCCGTTCTTGAGAAACTTACAAAGTCAGAATTGATCGTAGCTGTAGCTGTAGATTTTATGCGTCTAAAAGCTTCCTCACATAAAATGATTACACGTAATGGTTATGAATATGTTGCCTGATGTCTGAGACATTGTTTTATGAGAGTTTTGAGAGGAGGTTTTGGCATAAAACTTATTTTTTAAAAATGCATTAATGGTAGAGAGGTACATACAGGGTGTCATAATACAAAATATCATCATCATTATTAATATTTTAGATTTTCCACATTTTATTAATATTACAAATACAAACTCAGAAGTAGTACATGAAATAGTAACAAATACACTCAACAATGCCTGTGATGTGTAGGTTCACCGGGTGTTCCAGATAGTAAATAAAATGTACAAATATATGTTTAAATATATTTGCAGAGTGGCCATTGCGACCCCTGGTTCCATTCACCACCACTGTAAAGAAATCAGCAAGTTTCTCTACAATTCATTTTGTTTTACATCAAACCACTATGAATTATTTGTTTACATCTCAACAACTCAGTTGTGCATCTCAACAAATTAATAAAGAAATTTTGAAAAAAAATTGTGGACTTTCCCTTTAAGTAGCTCAGCCAGTTCACGAACAGCACAGCATACATTTTGAATTGTAACGGTTTTAACCGTCAGGCTGCTTCAGTTTGATTTTAATTCACTCAGCGCCTGAAGAAAACATGGATAAGGGTGAAAAAAAGCCAGAGATTCACAAAAAGGTAGAAAACACGACTATATGTGATGGAAGAGAAGCTGTTAGTTAACCTGACTAACATTAACTACGAAGTCAGAGGCAAAAAAGGCGATTTTGGTAGCTATAGGTAGCTAGTGGCGTTAGCTAGCTTAGCTAGGTTAGCTAAAGCTGACGAGCTTGTGGGGAGACGCTGCCAGTCACGGCATCATCTGCACATACGATCTGAAACATTAAAAGTTTTAGTTTTTATAGTACTATTTATCTTGTAAACCCTTTCCGTCTAAGATACGCATTTGGAAAATATTAAAGCTCAGATTTCCCCTCAAAAATAGCACCTTTTCTTTACAAGGTCTGAGGAGAAAAGGCACGTTTAGCTAAGCTGACTAGAAGAAAGATTAAGAAGGTTTTCTTTCCTTCCTTCATACTCGTGAAGAGCGCCGGGGTGTTTTACTGGAGGTGAAATTTGCCTTGTATCAGCAGCGGGACTGAAAACAGACTGGAATAGCGATGGGGATTCGATTTCAAAAGAATCGATTCTTCAAAACTAACACGTCTGGGACCCGGAGTCGACTCTTGCGTCCAAAACTGCGTTTACTACAAATGTATACTGTACATACTAAACGAATGAACTGACTTCTAGCGGTGGCGTGCTGGTTTTGGCACACTATTTAGTATGATAATTTGGACTCAGCAAACGACTCCGAGAGTCGAAACGCTTGGAGTCGACTCTTCGACTCTGTCGTCTGCCGTGTTTGGAAATCGGCTCGAGGGACATTTTGACGGAGGCGAGTGTAACGCGGGACAGAGTCTCAGTTTAAGTAGCGTGAGTTTGTCTGCTTTAAACAATACTAGAACAAATTCTGCTCACAGAAACACTTTTAATCTATCTTTTCAGTCGAGGATACATATTTGGAAAATATTAAAGCTCAGATTACCCCTCAAAAATAGCACTTTTTCTTGAAAGAAAATGCGAGCTTTACACAGTCTGAAGAAAAAAGGCACGTTTAGCTAAGCTGACTCGTTTAAAAAGATTTTCTTTCCTTCCTTCATACTCGTGAAGAGGGCCGGGGTGTTTTACTGGAGGTGAAATTTGCCTTGTATCAGCAGCGGGACTGAAAACAGACTGGAATAGCGATGGGGATTCGATTTCAAAAGAATCGATTCTTCAAAACTACCTCTTACGACTCTTACGTCCAAAACCGCATGTTCTACTAATTTATACCGTACATACTAAACGAATGAATGGGCTTCTAACGGCGGCGTGCTGGTTTTGGCCATAGATCTACATACCTAGATGCCGCGTTGATTGTTGTTGCCTATCTGAGGCGATACGTGTGCGCGTCCGCCATGTTGGAGCGGTCAAGATCCGCTTGTGAACAAGTTCACTTGAATTGAGAGATGATGAGTCTCAGGATTAAATCGGTCACAACTTCCTTATTACTCAACCGATTTTTACCAAATCTTTTTGTTATAATCCTCAGATTAATCTAGGCTGCACAGACTTCTCTCGGTAGCTTTTATTTCAGACAAGTCATCACAATTTTATTTCAGAAAAGTCATCACAATAGTTCATCACTCCTCGCACCTCATCAAGTGAAATAGCCTATCAAATGGTAAGATGGGCTAAAATATTAATCAGATATAATCATTAGTCAAACTACCTGATATGACTTAGTATAATCTACGAATTTATTGCCACTATAATCTGTAGCTCCTTCAAAAATTGGGTCGACTATGTTTTGCATGGTTTAATCTACACTGTATCCCTTTTATCACCAGTGTTCTGGCTAATTGTGCTACCTTGTTGAAATGTTCACTGTCGTGCATATTTATAGGTAGAGCTCTACACAAAACTGTAGATAGGATATTTTGATAGCCTAAATGATGTTATTAGGAAACGTTACCAGCATTAATAGAAAAAATAGGATACTTTGATCGCCAAAATCACCCTATCAGGAGGTGAGTAGTAATATTAGCTGAATTAACTGTACTGAATTGACATTAACTGTACTGAATTAACATTAAAAACAGATAAATAATAAAACATTTTATACACTAAGTTGCTACACCATACTAATGCTATGCCCATGCTCGGTATGACTGCTTGATGGGTAGGACAGATTGTTAGAACACCTGGCTCTGGTCTCGGTTAAAATTAAGTAGAGCCGAGGAGTCGACTCCGTCAACACCAGCGGAAGGAACGGAGAGTCAAAGTCGACTCTAGAAAACCCGGAGATGTGCATCACTAGTCTAAAATAGCACCTCTGTGGAAGTCGTCCTGGCTCTCCTGAAGGCTCAATATTGATCAGACAGTGTGGTCAGGCTAAAGTCAGCCTCCTGCTTTTAATGAGGCCACTTCACCTAAAATAGGCCTGCTGATCCACACGGGAGTCATCCTGGCTCTGATCCTTCTCCAGGAGGAAACAGCAAATCCAGACGGACTCTCTGCCTGGCTCCTAGAATTACGCACATGGTGGGCGTTGGACAGATCAGCATCGAAGTATTGATGCTTCCGGCTCTGGGAATCGATCCTTACATAAAGTGAAGTCGAAAGTGTTTTCTTTGCTGAGCAATTTTAGTACCTTTGTTTCCGTGAAACTTAAAGTGCTTTGAGCAAAAATAGTACAGCAAGTTAATGTGTAGCTCCTGAACGTGACATACACAGGTACAGTCGTGTGCAAAAGTTTGGTCAAATTACAAGTTTGGTTCTTTGACTGAAATAATAACATTTAAATGCACGATTGAAGTTTATTTGCTGAATTTAACATAAAGGGAAAAAAGTAAAAACATACAATGTGGCCTGTGCACATTTTATATTATATGCTTTTTTTGTTTCCTCCAATATTAAATGCAGCAAATAAATAGAAATTATGTGGTAAAATTAACAGAAAAATACAGTTTTTTAACTCAATTTCACTTAGAAAATCAACAGAACGTGTAATACGTTTCCTTTCCAACCGTAGTGATAGATCTAATGGAAGGTTAATTCAGTTTAACATGTTTAACTTCTTGAAACATGTTATCTCTTGGAGAGCACAATTTTACAGTAATAGGTTTGTAAATACACACGTATACATATGTTTGGCGGATTAGGCTAAGGCAAAGACTTTAAAATATGTTTTTATTAACTTTGCATCAGAAGAAATCACAGATTTCTCATTTTTTTGGGCAAAAGAAGACTTTAAAGTATCAGTCTTGGAATACTAGCATTTGTACTACACTGTATTGGATCGAAAATAGAAAATCAGCTGTATCACTCATCCCTAAAACATGACCAGTGCTAGAAGGGATTGGAAGAAAGAGGTTTAAAAAAGCAGTGGAGGGGAACAATTATCCTGATTATAAGTCTCACATTTGCTGACAGCTGCTTTAGTGATGGAAGATGAGGCTAAATCGCCTCAAATCTCATTTCAGTGCCCATTTTAGCAAAGCGCTAATGATGAGATTTATTATTGTCGAGACTCATTTAGGCTCCAAAGAGAACTCGCGCACACAAGCGCACGTACAGCAGAGATGGTCGTGTTTGATCTTTCATCTCTCGTGCTGATAAAGGACAAAAAAGAGACCACGCATCAATTAATGTGCTTTTGAAGCATGAAAGCGTTTCAATACAACTTGGTTAACCTGTGTGTGTGTGTGTGTGTGTGTGTGTGTGTGTACGTGTGAGCGAGAGCTTGTGCGGTTCACGCCGTGCTTCAGACCGTTTCATCTAGTTTAGATCTGAGACTGAGACAAACTGGCAAATCTAATCAGAGGCTCTTTGATGAAGAGAATGAGTCATCATAGGTCTTTGTGCATGTGTGTGTCCTGAACTTACCTGAAACACCTAGAAACATAACCTGAGACCTGAGAAATGATGTTAAAGAGCAGAAAGGAGTTTTTTTTTTTTTTCAGTTTTTGACATCATTTGAAAATGCCTGTTGCCCTTTACATTGTGTGTAAATTTCATGATGAGTGGACCAAAAGAAACCGCCCAAAATGACTTGGAAAAAATTCTGGTTCCATTGACTTGAATTGAAAGTAAAGTAGGTTTTTCCTTCTCCTGTAAAGTTACCATTTTGGAGAAAGCAGCGGTATGTTTGAGAGAGAGGGTATGTTATTTTTCGTGGGTGCATAGCTGTTTTCTTCTGACCTGAGTGACGGGATACCCTGTTTGTGTTTCAGTATGGGCGGTCAGACAGCTACCGCGTGGCTACCACGCAGGACAAAGATGATAAGAGCTCCCCCAACAAGAAGAAGAAAGGGACAAAGGATCTGGATGATCTGAAGAAGGAAGTTCCCTTGGTAAGACCCTGATTCCCACGCAGTGTACAAATACAAGTGCACATGCCTGCATCACAGATTATCAGGGGCTCGCAGCAAATATGTCCCTTTAATTTTTCTTTTTTTTGTTCATCGCATGCAAATTAAGATTAAGTGACCCTTATTAGTCCCACAACAGGGAAATTTCACGTCCGCATTTAACCCCTTTGTGCAACGAAACACCACATACACACTAGTGAACACACATACTAGGGGGCAGTGAGCACACTTGACCAGAGCAGTGAGCACACTTGACCGGAGCAGTGGGCAGCCCTGTCTGCAGCACCTGGGGAGCAGTTGGGGGTTAGGTGCCTTGCTCAAGGGCACTTCAGTCACATACTGTCGGCTGAGGGGATTGAACCAGCAACCTTCCGGTCACAGGGCTGGTTCCCTAACCTCCAGCCCACGACTGAAATATTAAAGTACAAACCTGAAGTGGCCAAACTGGCTGATTAGCGATCTTTATTCCTAGCTCTCAATACATACTAGCTCCCGAATGACGACAGACACATTATTGCTGCCCCATAAAAGGGTTACGCCACCAATCAGAAATTAGAATTTCTATTGCTTTGATAAAACCCATGACAAGTCTCCAAGGGAAGAAAATATCTTTTATGCTTTCTTTTTCATATTTATTTGCCTCAACCCAGCAGATAAAGTTTGAATTCTGTTGTGATATAAACAGACCACCGTTAAAACGAACAACTTTATGGGCGCAAGAAGACTTTAAAGTATGCATCTTGCAATACTAGCGTTTATAATACACTGTATTGGATCGAAAATAGAAAATCAGTGCTATAACTCATCCCTAAAACATGACCAGTGTGAGAAGGGATTGGAAGAAAGGGACGACAGAGGTTTAAAAAAGCAGTGGAGGGGAACTGATTATAACTCTCACATTTGCTGACAGCAGCTTTAGTGAAGGAAGATGAGGCCAATTTGCCTCAAATCTCATTTCAGTGCCCATTTTAGCAAAGCGCTAATGATGAGAATGACTAAAAGTTTTACAGCACCAGTCAGAAATGTACATTTTTAATGTACATTTTATATGACTTTTATATGCCTCAACCCAACACAACATACTGTTGTGATATAAGCAGACCACTGGTAAAGCTGACAACTTTGGAAAATAATTCTGACTAAAATAATCTGTTTGTATGCTAGTATGTAATAATTGTGACAAGCCAACTGTTTAGAAAATGCCCCAGAAATGTTCAGGAAGAGGCCAAAATGCACAAATTAAAAAAAAAAAAAATTAGAGATGTTTTATTTTAAGCTGTCTAATCAGATGTGCCACAGATTAGTCCACACATTATTTTTTTAAAAAGGCATGGGTTCACTCAGCGACACAAAGATGAACGATTTACGTTAAACACGAAGTGCTTTTTTGATTAAAAGATCTAGATTCATTTCTGAATCTGTTGCAACTTCAGACCTACTGAACAATGCAGCGAGCATTCTCAACACCTGAATACTGCAAACATCATAGCGACTCTTGCTTACATTTGTAAGGTTGAAAAAAGACGACTTCATAAAGGTCAAAATTGCCCATAAAAGTCCAAGAGGCAGAAATCATCCCTTGTAAAAAAGTTTTCACATAAACGCTTTCTAAATTCTCATAAAGCTTTGCTGTCGTCCAGTACTTTTACAGTCTCAGTAAATGTCCTGGTTGTCAAAACACACATAAAAAGCTTTCCTCAGTCTTTTTTGTTTACATTTCTGTGTTTAAAGTTCTTTCCCTTCACTCCCTTATTTAGACAGAACACAAGATGTCCGTAGAAGAAGTATGCCGGAAATTCCAGACGGATATAGTTCAGGTGAGTGTATCTCTCATACACACATGCTTGCCCTCAAGAAAAATGCATCCAGTATCTGTTCATTCTGGGTCGATGTCTTAAAATGTCCACTAGGTGGCACTGTAATGCAGCACGTCCACAGGGAGATAAGCTGGTTAATTGCTACATGCACTTCATACACACCGATCGGGCATAACGTTATGACCACCTCCTTGTGTTGCGCTGGTATGAGTGGATTAGACACAGCAGTGCTGCTGGAGTCTTTAAACACCTCAGTGTCACTGCTGGACTGAGAATAGTCCACCAACCAAACATATCCAGCCAACAGCGTCCTGTGACCACTGATGAAGGACTAGAGGATGACCAACACAAACAGTGCAGCAGCAGATGAGCTATCGTCTCTGACTTTACATCGACAAGGTAGGAGTGTCTAATAGAGTGGACAGTGAGTGGACAGAGTATTTAAAAACTCCAGCAGCACTGCTGTGTCTGATCCACTCGTACCAGCACAACACACACTAACACACCACCACCACGTCAGTGTTACTGCAGTGCTGAGAATGATCCACCACCCAAATAGTACCTGCTCTGTGAGGGTCCATGGGGGTCCTGACCACTGAAGAACAGGGTAAAAGGGGGCTAACAAAGTATACAGAGAAACAGATGGACTACAGTCTGTAACTGTAGAACTACAAAGTGCTCCTATATAGTAAGTGGAGCTGATAAAATGGACAATGAGTGTAGAAACAAGGAGGGGGTCATAATGTCATGCCTAATTGGTGTACAAATAAATTGTCACATACAGTTTGTGAAACAGCTTCTAGAAAACACAAACAGCCTCAGATCACTTTATAGATGACTGTGGCAGTGTCATTGTCCTGCTTTGTGTCCAAAGTAGGAATAATAACATTTCATCCAATGCAAGTGTATTATATATGGACAAAAATCTACATAAATAATATAATTTTAACTGCAGTTTTTACTCTCCTTCTGTCTCTTTTAGGGTCTGACTAATGCGAAGGCAGCGGAGTTTCTGCAGCGAGATGGCCCGAACGCTCTGACCCCTCCCCCTACTACTCCAGAGTGGGTGAAGTTCTGCAGACAGCTCTTTGGAGGCTTCTCCATCTTACTGTGGATCGGTGCCATCCTCTGCTTCTTGGCCTACGCCATCCAGGCTGCCACTGAGGACGAACCCGCCGGGGACAATGTAAGACACACATTAGGGCTGCAGCTAATAGTTATTTCTATCACTGTCTTCAATTAACTGACTAGCAGATGTCCTGCAGTGTGGGTGCTTTTCTTTTAAAGGTCCCTGCAAGTGAATTGCACAATGAAAATGACATAGCTTTGCATTATGTTGCAGTGTACCATGCCAAACCTACACTTTGAACACTCTAGATGTAGCCTTGCTTGGTTTCTCTCCATTTGCCTTCATTATCAGTCTAAATTATGGTTGTGTGATGGCAGTTTCTTCTTTTGTGGCTCATCGATACAGTAGAACCCATATGTTGACATTTGTTCACGGTTTCGTCGACTAACCATAGCCTTAACGTACTCATGCAAACAAAATGTTAACTACTCATCCTAGACATAGACATGAATACCTCAATAATGCATACTTTGCGTCAGTCTTAATGAGCACATCACTGTTGTTGGAAGAAAACCTTGTATCTCCCTTTTTTGTTGTATTTCAGTTTTTTGACATAGTTTGAAAATGCCTGTTGCTCTTTATGTTGTGTGTAAATTTCATGAGGAATCGACCAAAAGGAACGGCCCAAAATGACTTGGGAAAAATTCTGGTTCCATTGACTTACAATAAAAGTAAAGTATGTTTTTTCCTTCTCCTGTAAAGTTACCATTTTGGAGATACAAGGTTTTCTTCCGACATCAGCGACATGCTTTCTATCACTAGATGCAGTATCAATAACTCAAGTGCTCCTCTCTCTCCCTCAGCTGTACCTGGGTATCGTGCTGTCGGCCGTGGTCATCATCACCGGCTGCTTCTCGTACTTTCAGGAGGCCAAGAGCTCAAAGATCATGGAGTCCTTCAAGAACATGGTGCCCCAGGTACTGTCCGCTCGCTGTTCGTTCACCAGATGCCGTGGTTTGAGAGCACTCGCTGCGTTGAGTGTGTGAGTGTGTGTGTGTGTGTGTGTGTGTGTGTGTGTGTGTAATGCTCTCTCTGCCTGCAGCAAGCTTTGGTGATCCGTGAAGGAGAGAAGATGCAGATTAATGCGGAGGAAGTGGTGGCAGGAGATCTGGTGGAGGTGAAAGGAGGAGACAGGATTCCTGCTGACCTCCGGATCATCTCCTCACATGGCTGCAAGGTACACATATATACACGCACACAAAAGTACACATACAGTGGCGCTTGAACGTTTGTGAACCCTTTAGAATTTTCTATATTTCTGCATAAATTTGACCTAAAACTTCATCAGATTTTCACACGAGTCCTAATAGTAGATAAAAAGAACCAAATTAAACAAACAAGACAAAAATATTAGACTTGGTTGTTTATTTATTGAGGAAAATGATCCAGGACTACATATCTGGGAGTGGCAAAAGTATGTGAACCTTTGCTTTCAATATCTGGTTTCGTACAATGTCAGGGCTTTTTGGGATGAAATAAGGCAGTGAATTAAATAACTGTAGGAACAGTGAGATTTTGAACTATGTGTGTTTGCAGGTGGATAACTCCTCTCTGACTGGGGAATCGGAACCACAGACACGATCGCCCGACTGCACCCACGACAACCCACTGGAAACCCGCAATATCGCCTTCTTCTCCACCAACTGTGTAGAGGGTACTGACTCTTTTTCATACATTCATTCATTCGTTCATTCATTCATTCACCCACTTACTCTTTCATTTGAATTCAGTTCAGCTAATATTAATTCATATGTAATTTTTGGTTTATTTTATTTTGTGCGTCAGTAAAAGCAAGAATTACATCTCAGCTTGTTCGTCAAGGATGAATAAACTCCAGTACTAATTTATCTTTGAGGTCATTCATATATAACAGCAAACATAGCACATCTTACAGTTCACCAGAAATTGAATTTGCATCAGTTTCCTCGAACTTCAAATATAAATCACACACTTGCCATTTGAGATTACTCAACAACTTAACTGTGTGATGGGTTAAACATGCAGTTTGCACAGTGCTAAATGGTGGGGCATAAGCTTTCATTGCTTGATAGCTACATTAGCCTCGTAGCTCCAGCACAAAGCTAACAAAGCAAACTCCAGACACCAAATATGTCTTGGCTGATTTGCTTTTATGTATTATTTAGCCAAAAATGAACAAACCATCCATGAATTGTTAACCAAACTGTAGGATTTTTGGTGGAACTGTCCCTCTTAGAGTGTGTGATCATTTATTACATTCAGCTGACTGAGTGTGCCGGACTGTCTCTTGTTCTCAGGAACTGCACGTGGTATCGTTGTATGCACTGGTGACCGTACAGTGATGGGCCGCATTGCCACTCTGACCTCCGGTCTGGAGACGGGGAAGACGCCCATCGCCAAGGAGATCGAACACTTCATCCACATCATCACCGGTGTGGCTGTCTTTCTGGGAGTCACCTTCTTCATTCTGTCCATCATCCTGGGCTACAGCTGGCTTGAGGCCGTCATCTTCCTCATCGGTATTATCGTGGCTAATGTGCCTGAGGGACTGCTAGCTACTGTCACTGTGAGCATTCTTAAAAATTACACACAATTATTCACGCACATACACTCACTAAAAAGGTTGGAATTTTTGTCATTTACTCAGCTTATGTTTAAGCTGTTATATTGTAATACACAACCTAAGCTACTTATCCTCTGGGTCCGCGGGGGGTCCAGCGCTCATTGGGCAGAAGGCAGGAAACACCCTGGACAGGTTGTCAGTCTATCACAGGGCAGACACACAGACATATACATTACACCGAGGGGCAATTTAGCATCTCCAGTTCCCCAGACTGCATGTCTTTGGACTGGAGTACCCGAAGGAAACCCATGCAGACACGGGGAGAACACACAGACTCCACACAGAAAGGACCCTGGTCACCCGTCTGGGGAATCAAACCCAGGCCCTTCTTACTGTGAGGTGGCAGCACTACCCACTGCGCAGTCCGTATTATCCTTGTTATAGTTATAATATTATAATAAAAAATATTATTACACTGAAAGGTATTTTAGATGTTTTGGTCAGTTTTTTCTAACAGAAATGCATTAAATGTTAAACAATGTGCGGTATCTGGATGTTCATTTTATTTCTGATGTTATGCAGTTTTCTCAGACATCTTAGAATCATCTACAGCAAGGGTGTCCAAAGTCTGGCCCCGGCGCCAAATGTGGCCCACAGACAGATTTTAATTGGCCCCCGACTTCTGTTTTACAGTGTATTTTAAGCCGCCCGCCAGCCAATACGTTGCAGTTCTTCCTTTCGCTTATCGATCCAAAGCGCTTATCGATCCAAACTGTTCTGAATGAACAATCCAGGAATAAAAGAAGCCTCGTGCATCTTTTATGCAGTGATAATAAACACAGTAGCTCACATAAAACTCGGTTTCAACGTGCTGATATTTTGAAAACTTAATATTTTGAATCATCTGTGAATAATAGTTCAGCCCTCAGGTATTTTTGACACAGTACGATCTGGTCCTCTTTGAAAAAAGTTTGGACACCCCTGGTCTACAGCTCTAGACAAATGCTCATTTTCTATAAATTTTAAAGGTTGAGGACAGCATCATATTACCAGTGATGGACGAAGTACACAAATCATGTACTTGAGTTAAAGTAGAGAAACCCAAGGTAAAATATTACTCCAGTAAAAGTAGAAGTTCCTCCCTTCAGACCTCCACTTGAGTAAAAGTACAAAAGTATTTGCCTTCAAATGTACCGAAAATAAAAGTACCAAAAAATTAATTATGACTCTAATGTCCTATTATCATTTTTGTAACAAGACTCTTTCTTTATTTGCAACTTAGTTACAAGTTTAAGTTTAATAAAAACTTGCTTTAAACTTCACAAATGTTTTCCTTTACTAAACTGCATCTGTAGGTCTCTGTTCATAAACATAAACTAGCAAAAACACATTTACTATAAAATTAAATAGTGTTTGTATAAATTCAGAAAAAAGACATCAGTCACAACTGCATATGTGTCCATATTTCTATATTGTGGTCTATTTATACAAAGTTAGATTAGTTCCATCATTTATGTTGAATAGACACACCCAAAATTTTACACTGCTGCACTGATGTTGAACCGTATGCTCGCACTGGGTCGGTATGACCAACAGGTCAAAACAAGCTCAACACAAAGTGACCGCTATGCCCTGATTGGTGTTCTTGCTTCACACTTCAAAGGAACGACAGATTTCGCAAAATGTAGTGGAGTAAAAAGTGAGATATCTGACTTTGAAATGTAGTGGAGTGAAAGTAAAAAGTCGCCCAAAATGGAAATACTTCAGTAAAGTACAGATACATGAAAAAAATACTTAAGTACAGTAATGAATTACATTTACTTAGTTACTGTACACCAGAGACACATAGAATACAGGTGCATTAAATATTCAGTCAGTCAATCCTTTTAATCTTTCTTTTTTTCTGCCAGGTGTGTTTGACTCTCACAGCGAAGCGCATGGCTCGGAAGAACTGTCTGGTGAAGAACCTGGAGGCTGTGGAGACCCTGGGCTCTACCTCTACCATCTGCTCGGACAAGACCGGAACTCTCACGCAGAACCGCATGACCGTGGCCCACATGTGGTTTGACAACCAGATTCATGAGGCTGACACCACTGAGGACCAGTCCGGTTAGTGGCCTTCAACACATCACTGTGAGCTAGGGCTGCACCTCAGTCATTCTCTAATCAAGTAATCAATTAATTAAGCTACTAATTAAACCATTATGCCTTCTGCAGTTTCCTGCGGCACCTGATTGTTGTCTGGAAATTTGAATACTGCAATAACCCATAATAAATGACTCTATTATCCATGCTGTAAGAATCATGTACTCTGTTTATTTTGCAGCTGTATGAGCTAAGTTGAGGTCCTTGAGATTTTTAATAATAAGGTCAAAAATGTAAAATAAAGGCAGCAGCAATGAGGCGTCAACATCCCATATATTTTGTGAAGCTCTTGCATTAATTTTTTTCATAGTAAATATTGATAACATCAATTAAAGCTTAATTACATTGCAGAAAATTTGGGGTTTTATCTTAAAAAGGTTACTGGATGGCCTTAAAATTTCGGGTTAGTTGAACTTGGAATAGCAAGTTCACAGAACAAGAATCTGTGTCTTATTCTCTGACATGATTTAAAGTGGCAAGAGATTTAAAGTTGCAAGAGTTGAAAGCAGAAAGAGGCACAGTTGCATTAAGAGATCTTGCAGGTCAACATACACAGCATACACTTATCACCTCATCTGAACATTAACTTCCTTCTTTGTAGGTGCATCGTTCGATAAGACCTCAGTGACGTGGGTGTCTCTGGCTCGTGTGGCGTCCCTGTGTAACAGGGCAGTGTTTAAGGCAGGCCAAGAATCTCTACCTATCTTGAAGAGGGACGTGGCGGGTGACGCCTCCGAGTCTGCTCTGCTGAAGTGTATTGAACTGTCCTGCGGCTCAGTGAAACAGATGAGGGAGAAGAACAAGAAAGTAGCCGAGATCCCATTCAACTCCACCAACAAATACCAGGTCCGCATTTAATCCCTTGAACATAGTCATATCAATCAATTATTAATCATATCGCTGTTGTCGGAACAAAACCTCTTATGTCCAAAATGGTAACTTTACAGGTGAAGAAAAAACTTTATCTTTAATGTGAGTCAATGGAACCAGAATTTCTTCCAAGTCATTTTGGGTCATTTCTTTTTGTCCATTCATCATGAAATTTACACACAGTGTAAAGAGTAACAGGTACTTTTAATCATGACAAAAAAACTGAAAAACAACAAAAATGGAGATCCGACAGCAGCGATAAGCTGTATTATACATTAATTACTCTGGAACTGCTGTATGAGGTTAAGAGTTTCCAAAATTGTAAAATTTTAACCGTCAAAGAGTCCTTAAAGTGATAAGAACAAACTAGCTCCATTTAGCAAATTCACTCATGTCATTTATTCCAAGACATGATAAAATTTAGCAGTTCTTAAACCAAGGTTTGAAATACAGGGGTTACTGGGGGGTCCAGGACCTCCTAATTAACCTCTTGGACCTTCTGAATGTCTCAGTCAAAATTCTGGGAGCTCCCTGAAAATAAACTTATTTTGATGTGACACTCAAATACAACTGCCCGCACTGATGTCGCGACTTGTGGACATGCACCTCTGAACTTGGTGCTCTCTGCACCCGAGGCACTTAATTCAAAATGAATGAATTTGAAGGTAAATTCGCTTAGCAGGTTCGCCTCTACAGGCGACTCTATGGGATGCGATGCAGCACGTCCAGTGTGCGATGGCGTTTAAAGTAGTCAGTCAACGTGGGACCAGAGAATATTTTTCACATTATCTTAGACAACAAGATAAAATATCTTTAAAAAATGGCGTACATTGCCACCACAACCCTCTATCAAATACATACCTCTTTTCTTTTTAGTTATATTAAATACCCACAGCTGTGATTCATAAGACTGTTACACACTTCCTTCTCTCTCTTTCGTAGCTGTCTATCCATGAGACGGAGGACCCCAATGATAACCGTTACCTGCTCGTGATGAAGGGGGCGCCAGAGCGCATCCTGGACCGCTGCTCCACCATCATGATACAGGGCAAGGAGCAGCCCATGGACGAGGAGCTGAGGGAGGCCTTCCAGAATGCCTACCTGGAGCTGGGAGGATTGGGAGAGAGAGTGCTGGGTGAGAGAGGAAGAATAATCAATAAGAGATAATGAAATGATGACACTCAGGCCAATAAAAAGTAATCAAATAATCAAATTGAACTGAATTAAAGTGAGAGAAACAGAAAAATGCTTCTGTTATACACTACAACAAAAACTGTAACCATTGTTTTCTATAATACAAAGCCAATTGAGTTGTAGACAAAACATGACATTGTTCGTCATTTACTAACTTATTGTTATTCTCAAAACATCGAACATGACCTGACACTTGACGTAGCATTTGCACAGCAGTGTACGATGCTGTATTGAACTATTTTCACTGCTTTTCTCCATCTCAGGATTCTGCCATCTCCTTATGCCCGAAGATCAGTACCCCAAAGGTTTTGCCTTCGACACAGATGACGTCAATTTCCAGACAGATAACCTGTGCTTTGTGGGCCTGATGTCCATGATTGACCCACCCCGTGCCGCCGTGCCCGATGCAGTGGGGAAGTGCCGCTCAGCCGGTATTAAAGTCATCATGGTGACTGGAGACCATCCCATCACCGCCAAGGCCATTGCTAAGGGTGTGGGCATCATCTCTGAAGGCAACGAGACAGTGGAGGACATCGCTGCCCGCCTCAACATCCCAGTCAGCCAGGTTAACCCAAGGTAAGAGCTGCATGATGTAGCTGTGGCCAATATATTATTTAAGCAATAGAACACGAGAGGGAGTGTGTTATCGTGAAATAACATCACGGCTGTGATTTGGTCGCCGTAGATCATCACAGCCGTGATGTTATTAGCGAAAACACACTCCTCGAGTGTTCTACTGCTTTTATACAACAGTTGAATAAATAAAGTAATAAATTAATAAACTGGGCCGTGAACGCGGCGTTTAATATGTTTTAATGTTCGCAGTTCCTTCACCAAATTATAGTTCCTTAACAAGCAGCTTGTTGCTACATCAGAGTAACGAACTCTGCACACTTGCTGCACAGCCGACAGTTCGTTCTCCAGCTCCACACAGACCGGCCAGTTTGGGAATTTAGTGTAGTCTCATCTTCAGAGTCTGACCAAATCGGCTGTCGGTCAAATGTGATCTTAAAAGTGTCCATTTTCTGTTTGTGGCAAAGTAAGAAGTAAAAATGTTCATATGGCTCGAGTGTCTCGTACAGCTGTTGCTTAGCAACGGCGTCTCAGCAGAGTGATACAGTGTTTGTGAAAAACCTGTGATGTTATGGTGAAATATCAGCACAGTTAGAACGCTTCTCAACCAATCAGCTTGCGTGGCCGGTACTGCCTATTGCACAATTGCTGATGTAATTTCAAGATTGGAATTACAGTTAAGCAGTTGATAACTTGACATATTTGTGCTCACGCATGCACTGACACATGCATAGCAACTAATTGTGTCAATTTTTGGATTTTTAAATTCGAATATCTTGGTCATTGGTGTGGAATGTGTGTTTCAGAGATGCCAAAGCTTGTGTAATCCATGGAACAGAACTGAAGGACATGTCTCAGGACCAAATCGATGAGATTTTGCGAAACCACACAGAAATTGTCTTTGCCAGGACTTCTCCCCAGCAAAAACTCATTATTGTAGAGGGCTGCCAGCGACAGGTACACATAAATACATGCATTTCTGTCATTATGGGGACATTTGGTTCCCACAGAGTATACCACACAGACTTGATAACCTAAAACTTTTGCAATCTCTGTCTCTCTGTATCTCTCAGGGGGCTATTGTAGCTGTAACCGGTGATGGTGTGAATGACTCCCCTGCTCTGAAGAAGGCCGATATCGGTGTTGCCATGGGGATCGCTGGGTCTGACGTGTCCAAGCAGGCTGCAGACATGATCCTGCTGGACGACAACTTTGCCTCCATCGTTACCGGAGTAGAAGAAGGTGAGTGGACAAGAGGAGACCATTGCTGATGCGAGGGTGAACTGTACTCTTACTGAATGCTACAGTAATTATAATACAATAATTGTAATAAATACAGAAATAAATAATAAATCTCACTCTCCCTCCAGGTCGCCTGATCTTTGATAACTTGAAGAAATCCATTGCGTACACTCTGACCAGCAACATCCCAGAGATCACTCCCTTCCTGTTCTTCATCATCGTCAACATTCCACTACCTCTGGGCACCATCACCATCCTCTGCATTGACCTGGGCACAGACATGGTGAGACACAGAGAAAATACAAAAATGTAACAAAACACGATCTGATACTTTCTCATGTGTTTACTTCAATTTTATGAGTGGAGTTTATGAGAGCTCACAAAAACGTGTTTTCACCAAACGTTTTGGGGTACTGTTCAATTTATAAGTCACATGCCGTCACATCAACATGACCTCTACTGTATTTCCATAAGATAATCTATTCTGCTAGTCAGCAATCATTTTGATATATAGTGTAAATACAAAATGTAGTTTTACATAATGTGTCTCTGTTTCTACAAAGCTATTTGCATTTTAGCTGATGTTAGTGCCAGCCTAACCAGTGTTAGTGGTTGCTCAGGCAAGCTCTAAGTACTGTGGGGACGGTTTTGTTGGTCTGTCAGGTCTTGTGTGGTTGTTAAGATTCATTCAGTATTTTTAATAAATTTTTAAACTCCAGTTTTGGAAGCACCTGTTTTTTCAATGACTTTCCCCTTCCTTAAATAAGTAGACTGCATTATATTTAATCTCTTCAGAAATGCTTCCTTTAAGCTGGGGCCACACTATAAGACTTTTTCACCCTGATTTGCCCCTTGCGACAAATTTTCACAATCTGAAGCAAATGGTAGTGTGAGAGGAGAAACGAGTGAATCTTTAGGTTGCTCGGATTTCCTCTGATATTATCAAACGTTTGAAATTTACGACTCAAAACGTTCACGAGTCCTGTAGTGTGAGAAGCTCCAAGATTTACTCAACGAGTGATTCGAACAATAGCCAATCAGAGTGCTAGAAGAGCGGAGAAAAAGGAGAAGTACATGCACACCGCCTGAACAGCGGAGCACGGAGACAGCTGACAAATAAGAGCCGTAATTATGTTTATAATGTAAGGATCCAGTCGTCAGGTCACTCTCTTCACAATTTCAAGCCAGCTCCCAGTTTGTAGTGAAATATTTCTCCAGCTCTCACTCTATCAGTGTTTCTTAGCCCCATATTAATCCCCAGTTTACACAGTTTTTCCTGTAAAAGCACAAACAGGTTTGGCCCAGTAAGCTTAGCTTTGTTTGTGTCGTGTGATCTCTGAGGAGATCTGGGAGTTATAGTTCTTTTTCATAGCCCAAACTCATTATGTGTGTTATACTCTCTTTTCGCCTTGTCGTCTAATGTCGTCTAGAGTGCCCTCGCGACAAAAAGACAAGAAATTCTGTGACAAACTGAAGTTTGTGATGCTCTCCTCTGTTAAGATTTTAGAAGTCGTGTAGTGAACACCCAGCCCTAGTTGTTTTAGATGCACGTGGAGGAACTTTGTGAGGCAGCTAAGGTGAGTTTAGGTAGTTGTTTGTGTGAACGTTAGTGTCTCTTTGAAGAGGAACATAACGTCAGTGGGAACAGCTTTTACACCAGCTGTAACTTGTTTTGTTTAGATTTATTTAGAGGGTTTTCTGTTGAATTTGTGTTTCCTCTGGGGCTCCCGAGTGGCGCAACCGTTTAAGCGTTGACCTTGTCGTCAGGAGATCACGAGTTCGATCCCTGGTGATGCTACAGCCATCTGTGGCTGGGAGTCCAAGCACAATTGGCCTCGCTCTCTCTGGGTGGGTAGGCCCCCCTTCTCCCCCATCACTCATCGCGATGCTAGTCACCGCAGGCGTCTGTTAGCTGGCATAACGAACCTGTCAGTTGGCGCTTCCCTCAGAGCGCGTTTGGCTGTCCAGTGACATTGCATTAGCGGCAGTTCGAATGGATGCAGCGGTGCTTCACGGGTCTCGGAGGAAGCCTGTATTAGCCTTCACCCTCTTAGCGTTGGCAGTATCGTGTGATTGGGGGGTTTTTAACTAGTGGGAGTAATTGGAGACGACTAAATTGGGGAGAAAACTGGGGAAAAATCCTGACACTGAAAAATGAATATCTTGTGCTATCTGACTTTTGCATCGTACTGTATATATAAGCATTCGCTCTCTTTCCATCTCTAGGTTCCAGCTATCTCTCTGGCTTATGAGGCAGCTGAGAGTGACATCATGAAGAGGCAGCCCAGGAACCCACTGAGGGACAAACTGGTCAACGAGCGTCTCATCAGCATTGCTTATGGACAGATTGGTATATTTAATACACACACAAATATACGCAAAAACACACATGCATATATAAGCACTCTCTATTTTATTCCTGCCTCTTATGTTCAGTCACGTATAGACATTTGCAGAGTGTGTCTCTGTTTGCGTGTGTAGGTATGATCCAGGCTTTGGGAGGCTTCTTCAGTTACTTTGTGATTTTGGCTGAGAACGGCTTCCTTCCCTCTATTCTGGTGGGCATCAGACTCAACTGGGATGACCGTTCCATCAATGACCTCGAGGACAGCTATGGACAGCAGTGGGTAAGCACCGTGCTTGTTGCTGTGTTAGAACCTGACCATTCATATTGAGTTTGGCTGGGTTTTTGGACATTTCTCAGATATTTCTTGGTTTTGGGTCAGGTTCTAATTTAACTTTCATAGCCAATTTAGACCTTTTAATGGATTTTGACCCGCATTTATACCTTGTTTAGTTTTTCTCCCTACTTTTTAGCTTCCTCTTGACCGCTTCCTTTTTTTTTCCATGTAGTTACTGAAGAGTCCAAAATTTAGCATGGACAAAACATTTCAGCCATGTTTTTAATGCTCTAGTCTGTCTGTGATTTATTTGGATTACACTTAGAATGTCTTCATGCTTCTCATTTGCAGACGTATGAGCAGAGGAAGATTGTCGAGTTCACATGCCACACAGCTTTCTTTGTCAGTATTGTGGTCGTGCAGTGGGCCGATCTCATCATTTGCAAGACCAGACGCAACTCTGTGTTCCAGCAGGGCATGAAGTGAGTTCACACACTGTGTGCATTAGTTTGGATTAGGGCTGCAACTAATGTTTATTTCTGTAAAAAGTTAATCTATTGAATATTATTTAACGAATCAAGGCTGTTCCCTCTCACTTCGCTTTGTCACAGCAGCATCATTCAAATTTCTGTCGGTGTGACAAGGGATTAAAATGAAATAATGGAAACAGTAGAAACTAACGCAGCCTGCAAAACTTACCACATCATATGAACATCATACATTGTTCTAGGTTTTTGTTTTTGTTTCATTGCAGCCCTATTTTAGATGTTAATGTGTCTGTGGTTGGGGTGCAAGTATACAAGGTGTAATTGCATCTTTTTGTTTTTCTACAGGAATAAGATTCTGATCTTCGGCCTGTTTGAGGAGACAGCTCTGGCTGCGTTTTTGTCCTACTGCCCAGGCATGGATGTAGCCCTCAGGATGTACCCACTAAAGTAAGTCACGCACATAAACACCCACACAGGAATGGAGACCTAAAGAGTCGCCACAGTTATGACTGCATCTGCATACAGTATGCTGGACGTAGAGATTTACATGTTGGGTCATCTGTGATGGATCCCTTAAAGTCCAGACTTTCAGTTGAGTTTAGATAGATAGACAATTGAGTGCTAGATAACTGAACTGTTGAAGTAATTGATTTTCCATCTAGTGTCACAGTTACCAGCGATTATGAAATCCAGGACAGGAATCGGGATTCTGGAAACAAAGACCTCTGATCTGTGGAGAGGAAATGAATCTTAAACTTTCTTTTCTCTGTTTTCTGTCCAGACCTTCCTGGTGGTTCTGTGCGTTCCCGTACAGCTTCTTAATCTTTGTGTACGATGAGATCCGAAAGCTTCTCCTGCGCCGAAACCCTGGAGGTATGTGTTCGGCCACCTCTTTAATGCACACACATATAATGTATGGTGTAAAATCCAATTCAAAATTTGCAAGCGAGGAAAAACGCTCTTGCACAAGGAAAACTACTCTTGCGCACATGAAAAATTCCTTGTGCACGCAAAGAGAAGTACTTGTGCAAGGAAACCACACTCGCGTGCGTGCGTGAAGACAACGACTATCGCAAGGAAAGCCAGGGAAGCCGAAGTGCTTGCGCATGGAAAAATTAGCCCGACACTCAACTGTTCTTTCTGCTCGCTATTGAGCTTCTGCTCGCTATTGAGCTTCTGCTCGCGTAAGAGTTTAATTTAATTGACAGCTGTGGGCGGTTCCCGACATATGATTGGTTACTACTGATTTCTGGAACTGCGTTGTGACTGGCTGGCTGTCAGTGGTCATCAGAGCTTTTGCTGCATATTTTTCACTCTAGAAGACGACCTTCAGAGTCCGCCAGTATGATGGCCGAAACACTGCCTGTAATTACTGAATTCTGTCTTTGTGAATGTTCAGTAATCATGATTAATGATAAAACTACTCAAAATTTGCAAGCGAGCAAAACTGCTCTCGCGTGAAGAAAACTACTCTTGCGCACAAGAGTAGTTTTTTTTGCGCGCAAGACTAGTTTTCCTAGCGCAAGAGCGGTTTTGCTCACCTGTGAATTTTGAATTGAATTTGACGTCATACATAATGAACACACAGATGATATTTAGCTGTGGAGAGGAATTTAGATGACAAGTATCAACTAATGCAAGTAAGGCAAGTGAAAATCTCTTAAATGTAGTAAATCTAGTATTTCTCATTATGAGATTCTTCTAGGAATATTATAAGATTATTCAACTTGTTTCTAATTGCATCAAAAGAAAGTGTCTTATTCTATTGGCAGACCATTTTGCTTGTTTTTAAGAACTAATTTTTTTAAGAACTTTTCTGCCAGAAGAGTTAGAGCATATCTCCCAGTTAGGAAAATTCCCCTAGAAAAAAAATCATATAATATTCTTACAACAGTCTTAAAATTACAAATACTCGATATATCGACTACATTTCACTTCCTAAGATCACTTTTGCAGCGAGTGACTTTCGATATAATGCTGTTTAGTGACAGTGTCTCTCTTCTCTCTCTCCTACAGGTTGGGTGGAAAAGGAGACATACTATTGATCGATGAATTCCTTCTTTACTCACGCCCCTACATCTTCCATTTTTCTTCTACTCCTCACCCCTCCGTCCCTGTTGAAGACGCACAACCACACGCTCTATACCTCCCCATTCAGAGAGACAGCAGCTTAGAGCCGACACCATGTCTGCCCCAAAGAGAAAAGAAAAAACACCTTTCCAGACTCCAAACCAAACCCCGCCCCCATCGCCCTATAATACTCTTTGCATGTCTTTTCACTCGGGTGTGTACATAAAGTCTATTATATATTTACCAATGGCAGCTGCATAATCGTTATGTAGATCCGAGAGGAGCTTTCGACGCAGAATTGGAGCGTACGTACATGCGAGTGCGTGTGTGTTTGAGTGTGTGTATGCTCGGCTAACCGAGGGCCAGCCCTCCGCCCCTTCCTCACACCACCCCCCCTCCTCCTCCTCTTCCTTCTCCATGCCTTTCTACTCCTTCCCTTCTACTCACTCCATCACTCCGCCTGTCCTCCAGTCGCACACGGGTACACGGATCACACGACTTGCGGCAGACTCTGGTTAAGACCCTGAGAGAAGACACTTTCATACGTTCCTTTTCCTTTCTTCATCTTTTTACGTTCTGCTTTGACTGATTTTTTTAAATATCTATTGAAAATGGAGGGAAGCATGTTGACTCTTTCCACGTGAAAACATAAACACTTCTCGTTTCCCTCTCCCTCCGCACTACCTTCCGTCTATCTTTGTGTTTTCTGCTACAGTAACCCCCCATCTTTCAGATACAACCTCATACTGTCAGTTTTAGAATAAAACATGTATTAAATATCATTTTAATCAAACGTAAGATCACGGAAAACAAAGGCACTAAAGAAGCAGAGCGGTTCTCATGTGATGGGCTGTGAGTGGAGTGTAAGGCAAAAAAAAAAAGATGCAGGGAAATGTCGACTATCAGGTATTGGGTGGAGAATCAGTACGTACTTGACAGTGTTTCTGGTTCTACTGCCATTATGCATCCATACACACCAGGTTCCGCTTTTCCTTAGACAGTTTTATGTGTGTCTATCATGTCGTTACATATCAGCCGACTGATTTTACATTATCTGACGTATCAGTCGCATATCATGACACTATTTTCCTTCTTTTAAAGAAGAATAGAAGGTCTTTTAGCAAACCGTTGCTAACTGTTACTGCAACCAATGAGGAATTTTAAGCAAGACTAAAACAAAGCAAGGAACCTGGTGTGTGGGGGCCTCTACTGTGGGTTTTATCAGGAAATGAATGTGTGTTCTGGTGTGTGGAGCCGCCCCAGGTCTTGTGCTGCGCGTGTGAGTGTGTGTATGATTGTGTGAGTGTGTGTGTGTGTGTGTGTGTGTATGGTGGGGGACAGCGCGCTGTAGCAGTCTGCCTCAGGCTGCATCCATCTCAGACAGGTGTGGGGGGTGAGACTAAAGAAAGAAAAGAAAATACTAATATGATAACAAATTGTAGAAGTGTTTGAAAGCAATGAAACCAACACCAATAAAACATCTAGAACATTTAATACAACCTAGCAAAGTCTGTGCGTCTTCATTCCCTCCTCAGCGTTCTGTTATTTGTTGGGTTTGCTCAATATACCGTGAAATATCGCAGCTGTCGGAACAAAACCTCGTATCTCCATTTTTTAGTTTTTGACATAATCTGAAAATGCCTGTTACCTTTTACATTGTTTGTAAATTTCATGATGAACGGACCAAAAGTAATGGCTCAAAATGACTTGGGAAAAATTCTGGTTCCTTTGACTTTCATTAAAAGTAAAGTAGGTTTTTTCCTTCTCCTCTAAAGTTACCATTTCGGAGATACGAGGTTTTGTTCCGACAGCAGCGAAATGAAATCTTAACAAGCCAGAATATCTTGGAAATGATCAATAAATCACACGATTATCAAACTAGACTGATTAGCATGTACACGCTTAATCAGCTAGCTTTTAGAAACGTCTACAATGATCTTATTTTAGCAAAAATAGCTACGAAGAACACTCTTAAAAAAGACGGTTCTTCAGGGGTTCTTTAGTAAAGAAAATGGTTCTATAGCAAAAGAATCCATCAAAATGATTGAAGGGTTCTTTGCATTGTGAAAGGGTTTTTCAGACTGTGCTATAGATGGTTCTATATAGAACCTTTTGGAAAAGGCTTCTATATTACCACCAAAAAGGGTTCTTTTGTTGTCAAGCTTGTTAAAAAGAGGAGTGAGAGAATCTCAAAGGCCAGATTTTTTTTTC
Source organism: Colossoma macropomum (assembly GCF_904425465.1). Lineage (NCBI taxonomy): Eukaryota > Metazoa > Chordata > Actinopteri > Characiformes > Serrasalmidae > Colossoma > Colossoma macropomum. The sequence continues at coordinate 40,625,281 of NW_023494785.1, forward strand.
CTTTGCTTGAGGACCACCACCATCCCCTCACAAAGAAGTATACTCAAAATTCATTTGATTAAGTAAACGAGTAAAGTTTAAGTATATTTCCAAGTATACTTTATGTAGTAAGTATACTAATATCAATGTACGTACAGTATACATATTAGTGTTTTTGGGACTGAATTGGTCCACTTTTTAGTTTATATTGTAAGTTTATTTTTAAGTATAGTAGATATAAGTGAAATTATATATATCCATTGGCCTGACTGCATGTCTTTGGACTGTGGGAGGAAACCAGAAGAAACCCACAGAGGCATGGAGGGAACATACAAACTCCACACAGAAAGGACCCTGGTCACCCAGCCGACCTTGCTCCCCACTATGCCACCGTGCTGCCCTGTTACTTTACACACTGTTAGTTTATATTTACTTAAGTACATCTAAGTCAAAAGATTAAGTACAAGTACAGGCTGAATATACTTAAACTTTTCTGTATACTCGTCAGTATAAGCCGAGTATACTTAAGTATAACTTTGTTTGTTTATCTCTTATAAGTACATAAAAGTATACCGAAAAGCATAATCACTTATTTTTAGTTTAAGAGTAGTAACAGCACACGTGAATAAACTCCTTTTTTGTAAGGGTCACCAAAAGAAAGCGTTTATTTAGAAATTTTCTTTCTTTTAAAAACTTTTATGTTCCTGAGTATGTTTTAAATGCCAGTACTTCAGTGTTGGATTAGCTGTATCAGGGAGACTGTCGCGGTGTTGGAATTCACTTTTTAAAAAGACGCTAACCACACACGGTTATCAGAAATATTCAGATTTAAAACAGTAAGATTATCGTTGGGTTTCTACAGCGCTGTATCATTAAAACCATCAATATTAATCTGTAGTAACTGCAGATGAAGCTGATCAATCATTCAAGTAAAAAATAAAGCAATGAAAAAATATGGTTAGGTAGCCAATTAGCATTCTGCTAATGCACAAGTCACACTGTAATATATTGTAATTTCTGTTTAAATCTATTGTTTCACTTGCCAAGATATTTTTTTGCAGAACCACAAGAACATTAAAAAAAAGGCCAATTTTAGCAGCTTTTCGCTTTTTAAACACTTCACAGCATAATGTTGCCACATGGCAACAATGACAGTTTTATCTGTTTATTTTATGCTTGACCACAAAATAAAGGTCTTTTTTTTCTTTTCCTTTAGGAAACTGAGGGCTTTCTGAGTAACTTCCTGTTCCTGCACACACTGTTGTGGTCTATACTTGTACACTCAGTTATCAGAATATTTCAGATTTGAAACAGTATGATTATCAATGGGTTTTCTACAGCGCTGTATCAATAAAACCATCGTTATTAATACGTAATAACTGCACTTAAAGCTGATCAATTATTAAAGTAAAAAAAAAACAATGAAAAAATATGGTTAGATAGCCGATTAGCATTCTGCTAATCTGCCAATGCAGAAGTCACATTGTAATATATTGTATCTGTTTAAATCTATTACTGTTAAATCTATTGAAGAGATTTAAGACTTTTTTTACTTGCCAAGATATTTTTTGGAGTGAACAACTAAATGCATCATTTAAAATGGCTGGTTTAGATTTAGATTTATGATTAACCAACAGCATAAACTGAGATTTTAGCAGCTTTTTGCTTTTGTTAAACACTTTACAGCTTAATGTTGCCACATGGCAACAATGACATTTTTATCTTTTTATTTTATGCTTGACTACAAAATAAAGGTCTTTTTTCTTTTCCTTTAGGAAACTGAGGGCTTTCTGAGTAACTTCCTATTCCTGCACACACTGCTAGTTCCTGTTGTGGTCTATCAGAATAATTCAGATTTAAAACTCTATGATTATCAATGGGTTTTCTACAGTGCTGTATTATTAAAACCATCATTATTAATTTGTAATGACTGCACATAAAGCTGATCAATTATTAAAGTGAAAAAAACAAAACAAAACAAACAAAAAAAAAAAACATAGGTAGCCGGTTAGCATTCTGCTAATCTGCCAATGCACAAGTCACATTGTAATATATTGTAATATCTGTTAAAATCTATTGCTGTTAAATCTATTAAATAGATTTAAGATTATTTCACTTACCAAGATAGTTTTTGGAGTGAACAACTAAATGCATCATTTAAAATGGCTGGTTTAGATTTAGATTTATGATTAACCAGCAGCATAAACGGAGATTTTAGCAGCTTTTTGGCTTTTTAAACACTTCACAGCTTAATGTTGCCACATGGCAACAATGACATTTTTATATATATTTTTTTTTATGCTTGACTACAAAATAAAGGTCTTTTTTTTCCTTTTCCTTTAGGAAACTGAGGGCTTTCTGAGTAACTTCCTGTTCCTGCACACACTGTTGTGGTCTATACTTGTACACTCAGTTATCAGAATAATTCAGATCTGAAACTCTATGATTATCGATGGGTTTTCAACAGCGCTGTATCAATAAAACCATCATTATTAATCTGTAATAACTGCACTTAAAGCTGATCAATCATTAAGGTAAAAAATAAAGCAATGTAAAAATATAGTAAGATAGCCGATTAGCATTCTGCTAATCTGCCAATGCAGAAGTCACATTGTAATCTATACATTGTAATGGCTGTTTTTGCAGCATAGAAACTGCTATTGTATCCGCTGTCAATCTGCTGAGATCTGCAGTTTTTTCTCCAGAACCTTCTACAGCACCGAGTCCTGACTTGCAAAAGTGGGCAGCTCGGGCCAGAACACGCTCTCGCGCAGTCCCAGGGGAGGCTGGTGTGAGCACTGCGGTCTGCCCCCCTCCCTCCCCCTGCTCACTGCACCACCGTAATGGGATATCGATCGGCTGGCTTTTTTTTTTGCCGCAATACGTTTAAAGCGTGAAGGGGAGGTCATTCTTCAAGGTCATCACTATGGCAACCTGAAAGAAATCGGATGGGCACCTCTGTCATGCTGAAAAGGTCAGAGAGGTCAAAGGAGGGAGGGGGGTGCAGGCAAGACAGAGGGCATCCCATATAGGGGAGCACAATATGATGATAGGTTAGCATTATTGTGATAAATTACATCACAATATGCATTTCTGAGTGTATCCTGAGCATCTTCAGCGCTCCTAGAACACTGGACACTGCAAAACATGTAAGCTTGGCAAGTGAAATCTAATGTATATATCTAATATTTCTCATTTTGAGATTGTTGTATGATTATTATGAGTATTTCACTCATTTCTAGACATTTTTATTTGTTTTAAGTGATTTTAGTAAGTCGTTATCTCACTATATTGCAAATATCATTGCTTGTTGTAAGAAAAAAGCTTTAAACAAATTAGCCATATTATCTGCCAATATAATGAAAAAAATTGAATTAAAACAAGGAAATAAGTTAAGAAATAAGCTAAATAATCTTATATTAAACTTATATCAATCTCAAGTTGAGAAATATTAGACATATGGACTAGATTTAAGATTATGTCACTTGCCAAGATATTCTTTGCAGTGAACAACTGAAACATGTCATTAAAAAGTCTAGTTTAGATTCAGATTTATGATTGAACAACTGCATAAACTGCCTTTTTTAAACCCTTTACAGCTTTATGTTGCCATATGGCAACAATGACAGTTTCCTTATTTTTAAGGTAAAAAAATTAAGTTTAAAACAAATCAGCCAAATTATCTGGCAATGTAGTGAGGAAAACAAGTAAAATATCTAGAAATAGTCTTATATTAAACATACAACAATCTCATAATGAGAAATATTAGGTATGTTGATAAGTTTATTTTACTTGCCAAGATATATTTGCAGTGAACTACTGAACGTATCGTTAAAAAAGGCTAGTTTAGATTTAGATTTATGATTTAACAATTGCAAAACCTGTAATTTTAGCAGCTTTTCGCTTTTTTAAACACTACAGCATTACGTTGCCATATGGCAACAATGACATTTTTATTTTTTTATATTTTTTATTTTCCTGCACACACTGTTCCTTCCTGTTGCGGTCTGTATTTGTTTCACTCACTTCACACATCACATTGGCGAGGCCTCTAAAGCCCCCTCAAAGGGTGTTTATTGTCATTATTCATATACAACAACTATGAGGAAAACTGTAAACAATCTGTGGGAGGGTACAAATGAAGCCAGTTTAAATTTCATGGATTTTAGAAAGTGATAAATTATATTTGTTGCCATATGGCAACAGCATGCAAACCGCAGTCTGCAGTGGAAGTAAATGAATCGTCTTCTACTGGACACTGCCATCTTCACAATCTTTTTTACATTCCAAGTTAATATATTTTCCAAATTCTTTATGCATCTATAAAACATCTATACATACTTGGCTGTTACGCATGTATTTAATGCTTGAACAGTGAATATGGCTGTATCTTATGGCAGTGTTTACTGCTTACGTATTGCAGATTATTGTCACACACTGTTGCCACATGGCAACAAAAAGCAAAATGTGTCTATCAATTATGCCCTTTAAGAATCTTTTCATGTGTATTTCATAATTATTACACACAATGTTCCATTACTCTTGTACTGGTCCATTTTACCTGTTCCAACATCTTTAGAAATGCCAGAAAAGTTAATATTGTGTTACGAATTGTGTCAAAATGTTTAAGTATTGTGATGCTATATTTTAGCCACCTTAAAGTAGACGTGACAAAAACACACCACGCTGTATTTTACAGGCGTAAGACTTTATTGCACTTTCCTTTTTGGTAGATGTTAAACAAAAGACAAAAACAGACGTGTTCAAAAAAGAAATAAAAAAATTAAGTAAAAATTGGCTACATTAAGAGTACACAGGATGGCAATAGACGCACATTTACAACTCAAGTAGGTTCTTGGCATCTGCATGTTGGATTCGAGACATTTTAACATAATATCACAAAGAACAGGAAACACAAAATGAAACTATTAATGGCGGATGGGCACCCTGTATATCCATTTACAACAAAGCACCTACACCAACTTGCTTATCGCTGCTGTCGGAACAAAACCTTGTATCTCCAAAATGGTAACTTTACAGCAGAAGGAAAAAACCTACCTTACTGTTAATGTAAGTCAATGGAACCAGACTTATTTCCAGGTAGTTTTGGGTCATTTCTTTCAGCCTATTCATCACGAAATTTATATACAATGTAAAGGGTAAAAGGTATTTTAAAATTTTGTAAAAAACAGAAAAACGTCAAAAAATTTTTTTTGCATAAATTCTAGGGGTGAAAAAAAAAATCTGAATGTGGCAAGACGATGCAGAGTCCACAATGTTCAATTCAAATTGATAAATATTCAAAACACTCATTTCTTCAGTTTTATGTATTGTTTTTTTATGGTCTATACTTCACTACTGTGTATATAGTTCAAGTCACAGTTATATATTCATAGTATGTTTGAAAATGATTCTGAATCAAACCAAAAGAGTCAAATCAAACCAAATCAAATACTTCCCTAAAGAACTGTAATCAAATCTGTTTGGAGGTCAGAAATGTGCACCCCTAAAAAATTCTCAAACATCATATTTCAACAGTCTTTAGACGCAGACTGGGTGATGTGAGCAAAGGGCTGGAGCTAATACTATTCAAAAACATGACCTGATGTTCTTATATGTATTCTTCACATATTCACCATAATTTGTGCCAATCTAACTTTGCTGGCTTACTAAAAATGGATCTCATGCAGTCTCTCAGTAACAGACATGGGCGAATTTCAGGCGGATAACAACGAAGGCATATGTGGTCTACTGTGCTTAGTCTATCAGTCAGTGTATCTCTGTCTGTCTGTCTGCATTCGAAGCAGCTCGTGTTACATCCATGATGAACAACATAATTTGTTTGCCAATTAAAGCCAATTTAAAAGTGAGCAGATGGTCAGCGTACAGGTACCAGTGCATATTCGCCCGAGTGCATCTGTGCCACAATAACAGTCCGTATCCGTACCGGCTGGTCAGCCTGAGAGCGAGTCGATGTTTAGTCTATTCAAGAGAAGCGAAACCAATCAGAGGACAGTAACAATGTTCAGGCAAGACAGGTGCTTTTTTGGATGAATAAAAAAAGGTTGAAAGGCCGAGATGAGGTTGAGAGGTTAGACAGGCTCCATCAGCAGCTCCTCCATATCTGATGACTCCAGCTCACGGAAGGCAGCGTGGGTGCCAATCACAGCCAGCGTCGCTCCTGGGTAAGACAAGACAACCAATCAGAGAACAGAAACTGGGATAGAGGGAGTGGATTACATTAGATTGGTACGTACCATGTACCACATACCATACCAGTATATTCTGTGTACTGTGTACATGACAATATATATTTACAGTACATTAACTGTGACTGACAGGCACTCTTATCTAGAGCCTGTTACAATTTTGAGAGAGAGCAGTGTTACCCACTACACTATGCTTCATACTGCATAGTGCTCCAGTATATACTGCACCATTATACACTGTAAATTGCATACTGTACCAGTACATACCGTACCAGTGTACAGCCATAACATTAAAACCACCTCACTGGTTCTACACTGATTGTCCATTTTATCAGCTCCACTTACTATATAGGTGCACTTTGTAGTTCTACAGTTACAGACTGTAGTCCATCTGTTTCTCTGATACTTTGTTACCCTGTTCTTCAATGATCAGGACCCCCACAGAGCAGGTATTGTGGTTGGTGGGTCATTCTTAGCACTGCAGTGACACTGTGGTGGTGGTGGTGTGTTAGTGTGTGTTGTGCTGGTACGAGTGGATCAGATACAGCAGTGCTGCTCTGTGTTGGTCATGCCGCACATCATGCCAATATACACTATATACTGCAGGGTGTACCAGTATATGCTCCATACTGTACCACTGCACACTTTAGACTGCAGGCTGTACTGGTATATACTGTGTACTGCATATTATACTGTACATACATTGTATACATTACCAATACATATATAGTTACTGTAAGAACAAAACCTTAACATAATTTAAAAATGTCATTTGTCCTTTACAATGTTTCAAGATGAACGGACCAAGAGAAATGCAGCATACTGTACCAATACATACTGTACACTGCATGCTACATGCTATGAACTGAATTCCTACTGGCCCAATTTAAATAATAAAACTGTATTTTTCCACTCAAGAGCTGGTTTACAGATTACACACAGCTATATCATACAATACAAGACATCATACAATACCCACAGGTGACAGCAGACCAGTCCACAAATGTCAGAGAGAAGTCAGCGAGATAGAGGACACTTACCCAGCACCCAGAAGACAGCCGCTCCAGCACCGGCCAGCCAGAACACCGGCAGAGAGACGGCACCGGCCAGGCCCAACCGATGCCCCTGAGTCAACTCGCGCCCTGAGCAACAGGGAGAAAACAGAATCACACACTGAGCTCACAGCAAGGATTCGTTTACGGAAAGACAGACAAGGACTTTGGCCATCATCACTCACCGAAAACGACCAGCTTGGACTCCAGAGACTTCAGGTGGATGATGTAAAAGGCACCAGCGAAAACAGCCAAGGCGATGAGCAGCATGGGTGAGCTGATACTGTGAGACGGACAGAAAAACAGGATCTCTGTCTGAATTCTTCTGGAATGCTGTTCATGGTGCTCAGTAGCTGTAAATATACATTCTTGGCCTTTTTATAAAGATCAGCTCTAAAGATCAGCTCTGGGGCCAAAAACTGAAACTGTTCAACAACAAATGGTTTACAGAAGGTCTGGACCTTGGATTCTGTTCTGTTTCTGGATTTTATAATCACTGGTATTTAACTGAACTGCTTATTTAACTCAGGGGTATCAAGCTCAAATTACTGCGGGACACTAGTCAGGTGGTCTTCTCCAAGGGGGGTGAGGGGGGATGGTTGAAAAAACATAAAAGACAAGGAAGTTTAACTACATAAAGTTGTGAACTAAAATTTTGGAGAAGTGTTCTTATGTTGCAACAAACCACAAAAGCTGACACTGCTACTAGTATTAGTATTAATATTAATACAACAACAACAACAACAACATTATGATTAGTAGTAGTAGCAGCAGCAGCAATAATGGTAGTTACAATAATAAATTATTATTATTATTACTATTAGTAGTAGCAGTAGTATAGATACATTGAGTATTAAGTAAATATTTTACTGCTCAATTAAAAAACATCTTACTGTAGAACTATGTGGGACTACTACTCTGAGACCATTATCGTTTCTGCTGAACGTGAGATTATTGCGATCGAAGTGTTGACAAAGTAAGCAGTTAATTTTCAGTGGATACATTTGGTAAATTCCATTCATTTTCTAATTCTGATATGCTGCGTTTCTGCTGTGTCATGAATGAATCCATAGAGGCAGACTTAACTAACTGGCAGTCTAAATCAGAATAAATATAATAATACTAATAATAATAATAATAATAATAATAATACTAATAATAATAATACTAATAATATAGCTAAATTACAGTCATATCCACTCAGTGTTTTCATTTGAATGGCTTCTCTGGTAGGGCTCTATTTTTGCTGTTAACATAATAATAATAATAATAATAATAATAATAATAATAACAATAATGATAGTAATAGTAATAATAATAATAATAATAACAATAATAATAATAATAAATCCTACTTTATAATAATAAAATATCTTATGTTCAGTTACCAGCCTCAGGGTCTGGTGGGTGAAACAAATCTACCCAGCAGGTGTAAATATGTAGCCAAAGAAAATGGTAAAAATGATCTGCGGGCTGGATTTAAGGATAAATAGCAATGTGATGGGCTGTATGAGGACCGGAAACTGGATTTAGGTCCAGATATGAAGGCGTCTGGGCTTCGGTCTCCAACTGTACACCAGCAAAGTGGAGCTACGAAGCTCCAGTGAATAAAAAAAAAAACAAAAAAAAACAAAAAAGCAGTATGTAGTTTCTGACACTGTCAGCTGTAAACAAGGACCAAAGTATGTCCCATAGCTAAAAACAGTAGTAGCAACCAACCTGAAGGCTGAACTTTATCTATCGTTTTGTCCGTGTTTATAAAGTGTTTCATACAGTATCAGAAACCACAGAATCAAGTCTATTGGAGACACTAAACCGCTGGAATGAGATCAGCAGTGCGGCAGCATGAAAAAAGGAGTTGTTCCATATCCTGATGTATGTGGTAGTTGCTTTGTCCAAGTGATGAAATGGTCATAAATTTCATCTTAAAGTTCTGTTTATCATCGTTACACAACGAGAGGCTGTTGGACAGTGTATGTATTTAACAGTGCGTGCGCACACACCCAGAGTCAACAGCTGCACAGGAACATCCTGTCTCTTAACAGTCCTTATTACATGGCAAATTTACTTCTAACTGCTTCATGACTTCAGCGTCACCTGCACAAGCTTTGATCAGTGAAGATCGGATACAGAAAATAAAGACAGTCATATGCAAAACTTGCGCACCACCAGTCAAACGTCATACTGCGTTTAACACAGAGGGCTTAAAAGCGGCATTGTGTGCACTAATGTAAGCTTATTCTCACGTCAGAGATCTGCTGTTCGCTCCTCTAACGGTGTTTCTTACATGCAGTAGAGGATGAGTCCCAGAAAGATGAAGGTGTAGTTGCTGTGGTATGTGTCCAGGTTTCTGACCACGCGCTGACACAGGTCTCCGAAGTTCTTCGGCTTGGAGAACTTGCGCTGGTCCACGAAGCCGGCCCAGGGGCGGATGGACTTCCGCCGGCGGTCCAGCCAGTCTTTAAGCACAGCACCGGACAAACCTTTAGGCAGCAGCCTGAGAGAGCGAGGGACAGAGAGCAATGCACTTCTGTTAACGGTGGACAACATGAATATTTATATCACAGTATTCTCCAAAATACAGACAATAAAGACACAATATTAAGATTAAAGAAATACAATTTATTATTACTATTATCAAGATTTTTAATATTATTATTACCCTTCCTCTTCTTATTATTATATGCCTAAATTTCCAGTATCTGCAATATTATCAATATCTATAATCTACTACTGCACATCTGTCAGGAAAAACATTAAGAAAAAAAATACAAAATAGTTAATTATGCATTATAAATATAAAAATACTACTAATAACTATTACTAATGATTTTTATTATTACTGCACTGGAACTGCACTCAGAAGCGAACGTCTGCTAAAACATTCAAACACTGATATATCGTGTATACAGAAGCACGTTTGTGTTTGTGTGCGATTTTCCTCACCTTGCCATGATTCCCGCAGCGGGTAGCGCCTCGGAATCACTGCTGAATGGGTCACTCATCTTCGAATCCATCTCTAATCACAGATACACACAAATACAAACAGGAAACAGTTATAACAGAAAATCTATGCACAGACTGTTAAAATACTAGCTTTCAATACTAATGAGAAAACAACTATACACAGAATTTCTGATGACAATTTATGCATTTGTATGCACTGTAAATTATAAATGACAATATACATTATAAAGAAAAACTGATGTGAGGTGATAAACAGCTGCCTGTAAATTAAAAGGCTTAAGCACGTCCATAAATATTTGAGTGTCATAAGCATCACACTGATAAACAATAGTTTTATCAATTAGCAGCTGATTTGGAGCCTATACAGCACAGCAAAAAGTCACTATTTGTGTTTCTCATTATCGATATTTCATTTTTTGCCTTTTTCCCACTAGAAATAATGAGTCTGTACTACTTTTAACTGTTGAATCTCTTTACTTTAATAATTTCTGTGTAAATTATAAGGAACTTAACCAACACAACAAAATGTTATGCGACACAAAATATCATGTGACATATGGTGCAGTAAATACTATATTTCACTAAATACATGTTTTATTAATTAGCTTTAAACTACTGAAGAAGTGTATAGACTGTGAAAAGAAAAGCTACCAAAAATTAGATTTATCTTCAAATCTTACTGTGTTGCAGTGATGAGAAGGAGGTCACTTAAATTAGAAAACGTTACTAAAGATCAATTAAACATCACTGAAACCATTTAGGTTTATGTTTAATTACTCAGTTAGACATCACTGCCTGTGTATCAAGCTAAATGTAGTTAGACATGAATGGCTAAAATAGGTTTACTAAGGAATTTCAAATCAAGACATAATACATTCACGGCTAGAGGTGACGATATTTTATCATCATCATGATAAACTTGAGGCTTTTCTGAGCATATTGTGGACATCAGTACTTAAAGAGCATTGACCAACTGCACTTTAGGCCCCCCAAGACAAAACGTTTGGACGCACCAGATTTAAAGTAATTACATTTTGTATAGATGCACCTTGGATTAACATTAAACAGTGGTAACAGTACCCATTAGTTTTTCATTATATGTTTTACACTTTCATTCGCAATAAAAGTTGGATTTTCTTTTGTTAACACTTGTATGTGACCTAATTTTAATATTAATATGGAAAACTGAGTGATGAGAACTCATGTTTTAGCCATAAGTTTGATCAAATCAAATCAAAAGAGCAAAAAAAAAAAACATATGAAGCAAAGAACATTCAACATTTCAGATATGGATACTAAAGGGTGACTCCACTGATTTTTCAAAATTTCAGCATAATTAGCCACTTTGCATGTCAACAGAGTCATTCAGAGTGGTTTGGTGTTAAATACTTCATTCTAGAGAAACTTGCAGAGTCAGAACTGTTCACAGTGGTGGTGATAGGAACCAGACGTCCACCTCTAAAAGCTCCCTCACAGAAAGTTACTACATGAACCGGTTATGAATTCACTGCCTGATGTCTGAGACATCATTTTACAGTAGGTTTGTGACAAAGTTTGGCCTAAAATGCATTTTAATCAATTTATTTTAATCCATTCACAGTGGAGGGATACACAAAGGATGTCTGAAGGTAAAACAGCCCCCAAAGAATTCAGATTTTCCACTATTTTACCATCAACATTACATAAAAAGAAGATATGTATGTTCACTGGTGGTTCTGGACAGTAAATTAAATGGCTATCCCGACCACTGTAAAGAAATCTGAGTCTGTAAGTTTCTCTTCAAATCATCAAACCACCCTGAATGACTCTTGATGACATCTCAACCAGTGAATTATGTAGAAATTTTAAAAATTCGGCGGAATTCCCCTTCACCTCAACGCTCAAGTTAAATACAAAAATGCATAAAAGAAGAGAATAAATAAACTACAGATAATTTGACATATGACTAATGTCTCAGGCCCACTGTTACTCTCTGTCTATGTTATATAAGCTCTTAAAGGGTGGAGGAATGCAGATGGAAAACCTCCGTCACTCCATGCCCGGCCCTTCAGGACCGAGAAGGAAATCCTGCTTGGCCGGTTTTGGCATCAAATTCCTTAAAAATGACCCAAAGGTAACGTAACAAAGCGTAAATACGTAGGTATGGGACTATAACCGGCTGATACGGTCATTTTATAAAGAAAAGCTGAAGAGACACCAGTCTAGATAAGGCTAAAGTGGGCTTCGTTTTCGAATTTTCCGTTCCACCTTAAATGGTGCAGCAGTTACATTCTGGCGCCTGAGGCGCCAGAATGTAACTGCTGCACCATTTAAGGTGGAACGGAAAATTCGAAAAGGAAGCCAACTTCAGCCTCGTATAATCAAGCTGCTAACTTGCTAATATCCCTTCTAACACTGTCACGTACAAAATAAAAGCCGGTGGAGTGAAAACACAAGACTTAAACAGTGTTTTACAACATTAAGACATAATAGTGTCGATAAATTCCGACACATAAAGAGAGAAAAACGTCTCACCGTGGTCTCAGGGCGGTCGGGCTGCCGCTGTTGTTGTTGTGTTGGCGGATGATGTGGAGCGTCTGACCTGCCTCTTTTTCTTCAGTGGCTTTTATGGCAGACCGAATACAGCCAGGCCTGCTGCTGCCACCTAAAGTACAGAATTGAACGGCGTCTCAGAGGGGAACTCCACCCCATTTTTCAAAGTTGCTGGAAGCTTTAGCTGTTTAAATGTAAACAAAGTCATTCAGAGAGTGGTTTGATGTGAACTGGATTTGAAAATGAGCTGCTTGGGTTTCTTTACAACCCCAAGGAGGTGATAGGAACCAGAGGAAACAAGTATATTTTATTATATAACGTGGAAGCCAATTTCCACTTGAAAGACAAAGAAGACCATATAGTGTGTCATAATAATGACTTAGTATCTCATAATAATGAGACAAATGTCTCATTACTTACATAGCAAGTCATAATTATGAGATACTAAGTCATAATTGTAACATAGCCATTATTATAAGGTATTAAATCATAATTATGAAATCAAATAGAGTTATAATTATGACGTAGTAAGTCATAATTATGAGATAGTAAGTCATAATTATAGGATCAAATCTCATTATTGTGAGATACTAAGTCATAATTATGAGATCACATCTCATTTTTATAAGATACAAAGTCATAATTATGAGAAAGTAAGTCATTATTATGAGATACTAAGTCATAATTATGACGTAGCCAATATTATGAGATGTTGAGTCATGATTATCAGATCAAATCTCATTATTATGAGATACTAATTCATAATTATGAGAATGTAATTCATAATTATGAGAAAGGTCTCATTATTATGACTTACTAAATGGCTATATATATTTTTTTCCATTGTGATTGTGAGCCAGGCTTACTCGTCCGACGTCAGCGCCTGACCTCACAAAAGCTCTTTTGACCGAATGGACACAAATTCCCACACACACACTCCAAAATCTTGTGGAAAGAAGAGTGGCTGTTTTACACACAAATATCTCCATATTGAGGCCAATGGTTTTTTAATGGGGTGTCCAAGCAGGCCATGTAGGTGTGATGGTCAAGTGTCCACATACTTCTGGCCCTATAGTGTACATGCACAGTGTTCTAAGGCAAAATAGGACCAAAAGGAATTTTTTGCCAGATTAACCACTCTAACTAACGTTGCTTGACCACCGCTGTCATGAAATACTTTAATTTTGATTCTCTACAATGAACCATTTCACATCAAGCCACTCTGAATGACTATAAGTCTTAGTAGTTGAATTGTGCAAAAAGTCTGAAAAAAAGTTCCTTTTTAATACAACAAATTCAATCATTTGTTTAGGACTTTTTTCCATTGTATGGTATTAGATAAAAATGACAAAAACACTTCAGGGGTGTCGCATTAAAAAGCACATTTCTTTTAAATTTATAATTATATTATTTCTTACAGTATCCAAGTTATGTTGTTCACAGTGGAGGAGAGTTTATTTTGCCTGGCGACGCAGAACGTAACGTGATTGGTCGGTCTGTGCCAAACGTCACGAAACAGGCTCAAGACGTAACGTGATTGGTCGGTTTGCGCTAGACTTCACGGTATGGGTGGAGGGCGCAATGTGATTGGTTGCTCTGTGTTATTCTTCTGTACGCTCAGCTGTAGAGTAGAGAGGCTTCGAGAAAGCTGACTGTGGGCGTCCTCTTTCTTTGAGCCAAGTAAGTCCATTAATTAACGGCAAAATCATTTTTACCAAGATTGTTAGAGTTTATAGGGTAGATATGACTGAAATAAAGCTGCACTGTGAGTTATTTACTCGGCTCTCTCGCTTGTTAAGAGTCGTATTTTGGTTGCTAAGCTAGTCCAGCAGAACAGTCGCCTGACTGAAGTGTCAAGCTCGGTTAGTGGAGTTAACGGCCTTCTTCGAGTAACCTTAGTCTGCTAAACGACTAACTAACATCTGCCATCGCTTTATTTCCATTAATAAATATCAGTTAAGTTACAAACAGGAAGATAACGACCATTTTCGATGCTAATTTAAACGCTATCGCCGACTAACCGACAAAACTCGTCGACGTTTCTTCTTTCTGTGCTCTTTTGGGCTCCGAATTCCTGAGGTTTCCAAAAGAGGCGACGCGTTTCCAGCTAAAAATGTCGCGAAATATCGACATTTTAGCTTTACTAAAATATGAAAATACGAACTGAAACGTCGTTATACCACACAAGAGCAGTTTACTCTTGTGGGTAGTGGTAAAACCGCAAAGAAAACGGGCTGAAATTGCAGCTGCCGATTCCAACTCTCCGTTCCACCTTAAACGGTGCAGCGTCCGCACTCTGGCTCTGGCAGCCACAGGTCACTAGAATGCGACTGCCGCACCATTTAAGGTGGAACGGGAGAATTCGAACAAGAAGGTGGCGAGTACGAAGCTGGCTTCAGCTTCAGGTTATAGTGGTTGTGCAAATATTTTGAATACACTCTGGAGCTGAGCTGGGTTAGCGGTTGAAAAGACTCCCAGTAATTTAGCTGTCTGCATTTTTTGGTCAGCATGTTTATGACTAACCTCATCTGTTGGTCCATAACAACGGATTTGCTGGGTTTAATTAATGATATAAGGATATACACAGTGCTGTTATGGTGATGTACGAGCTGGCATAGCTGACATAGCAGAGCACAGATGAGGACAGACCGGCTAGTTATTAGCACTCCCTTTTTCTTTTGTTATTAGAGCTAAAAAAACACCTAAACTTCAGTTTATTGTCTGTGTGGAACCACCTACAACTCCACCGCCCTTCCTGTATGTTCATCACTAGTTTGTTTTTTCCCCCATTGCTTTGAAACGTGACATTACGTAACGTGTCCACGTGTTTCGGAGCAGTGATGTAACCTACGTTTCGCATTGGCAGGGCGTGTTGGGACAAGTCTTACGATTTTTGCAGGGCTATTTTTGACGTTTGTTTGCTATTAATATCCGTATATTCAGCAATATCAGCTGCATGATGTAGTTAGCTAGATATCTAACAAGCATGATTTCCTAGCAAGATGATTCTTTAAAGGGGAATGCCACCGATTTTTAAAAATTTCTGCACAGTTCTGTTCTTGAGATGTAAACAGAATCATTTCAGAGTGGTTTGACATGAAATGGTTGGTTTGTAGAGACTTTCTTTACAGTGGTGGTGATAGGAACCAGAGGTCACCATGTCTACAGCACAAATATAGACATTTACTATCCAAAACCACGAGTGAACCTACACGTGCCCTCTTAGTTTTTATATATAATGTTGATGATGGCAAAATAGTCATAAATCTGAAAAAAATAAGTTTTCTTTGGGAATTTTTTTGAATATTTCAATATTTTGCCTTACAGCTCTCGGCATGTACCACCTCTAATATGAATGGGTTAAAATAAATTAATTCAACTACATTTTAAGGCAAAATTTGTATCATAAAACAGTGTCGCAAGCAGTGTATTCATAACTATTTCATGAAATAGTTTTCTTAGAGGGAGCTTTCAGAGGTAAACTCAGATGTCTGGTTCCTGTCACCACCTATGTGAACAACTCTGACTCAGCAACTTTCTCTAGAGCAAAGCATTTCATTTCAGACGACTCTGAATGGCTTTGTTTACATCTCAACAGTCAAATTCTGTAGAATTTATTGAAAAATCGGTGGAATCCTCCTTTAAGTTAGTCACCTACAGCTCCTCCACATCCAACAGCTTATCCTTTTATGTCTAATGTCTAACCAAACAAAATCGTATTGTCTCTGTTGCAGAAACGTTTGTCCTTCTGAAGAAGATTGTTTTGGTCGCCAGCTGATCATGGCAACGGTGCGCTGCCCGAGGTATTCCCTGCACTGGGAGGAGACTGACTGCCTGAGCTACTATGACATGCTGTCTCTTCACGAGGTCTTCGAAATCGTGGGTTCCCAGTTGACGGAGGCTGATGTCGAAGTGCTGTCTTTCCTTCTTGATGAAGCCTATCCTGCCAGACACCCTCTTGATCCAGAGGGATGGACTGAGGACGTCCCTCCGGACTCTGATTTGCCTGTAAACTCTCCTTGCCCGCGTCTCCTGGAGGCCTGGCGCAGGATACGCCCTCGAGGAGAGCCGTTCCTCGCCTCCGATCGCCACAGGCCGAAAAGCGGTGTGGAGCTGTTGCTGGAGCTGGAGAGACGTGGCTTTTTACACGAAGGAAACATGGAACCTCTTCTGCAGCTTCTTCGAATTCTTACGCGGCACGACCTCTTGCCGTTCGTCTCCAGCAAGAAGAGAAGAACAGGTGTGGAATAGGATCTTGCTTCCAGACGTTAATGGTGTAGAAAACATTATATGAGATTTTGGCCTCATAGTTTTTCCCCTCATACATCAAAGTCATATTAATATGACCATATAGCTGCCTGTTGTGGAAAATGCATTGCCGACACAATTAATGTAGCATGTTTAAAGATCAGTCTGACCAAAATAGGTCACTTTTGTTGGATTGCATGAATATTCATCAGAACACCCAAAGCAGCACTCATCTGAAGCTGTGATTGGTCAGGATCCTCACAGCACACAGTAAAAACACTGTGGTTGGTTAGAGGCCTTATTTGCATATTGCAGCAAACCGTATATTGTCTAGTTAATGTTACAGTGCACAGTTTGTCAGGTGCTGCTAACTGTGGCCTATTCTGATCACTGATGTTTTGATCTTTGTTTTAGTGTCAC
Source organism: Colossoma macropomum (assembly GCF_904425465.1). Classification (NCBI taxonomy): domain Eukaryota; kingdom Metazoa; phylum Chordata; class Actinopteri; order Characiformes; family Serrasalmidae; genus Colossoma; species Colossoma macropomum. Next base: position 40,642,688 of record NW_023494785.1, read on the forward strand.
CCGACCGAGAACCGGAGAACTATGCAAGAAGTGCAGGACCCTCACATACAAGTTCACACACAGACCTGGTGTCTCTGGAAAACACACAGGCATCTCAATGGAGGACAGGTAAGTTGAGATGGACATTAGGCTCAGTTTAAAGGTGTTTTTGTTCAGAATGGGCTTAAAGTGTTTTTGTGAAATAAAAGTGTAAAATTACGTCTGAAGGTGGCAATTTAACTGCATCAGTTTTGGGGTGTTAGAATTAATTATAATAAAAATAAATAAACTATGCACTCACTTTTAGAGACAAAAAAAGTCTTAAAGCTCCAGCTCAAAAAGGTGGTTGTTCTGTTTTTTACCTTTATTCTGCTATATCTTTAAATAGTTCCTCCATTTTTGTATTAATTATGTATTTTATGAATCTGAATCATGCCAAAAGCACCAAATTGAGTTGTCAGGTTGCAAAATAATGATTGACTGAGTGCCATGTCAATCACAACAGCTTATAAGTAATACCTCCTGCATCAAACAAAGGAAAAACTCTGATAAAACTCCTCAGAACAGACCTGCAGAGAGAAAGGTGATGACAGTAATGTAGTCAGAATTAATAGGCTAAGAGATGTGAAAAGGTGTTATTTGTTAGTTGTTAAGACACGCGCCATCCTGATCATCTGGTGGGTGGAGCTATGTTTATTTCACTCCCAAAGCTGAAAAGGTTTTGGATTAAACTCTGTGGAAGACCCAACTTGTAGCTCTGACACATTAGCAGGCTCTGAGGAGAGCTAAATGTTATTTGGGTCACTGTATTTGCTAACTCTCATTCTAATCTCTCATAGCTCTAGTGTTAGCTTTAGCATTCATCCATCAGAAGGGGCAGCTTTCTAAGCTCAGACCTCCTTTTTGGCTATGAAAGTCTGTCTCTGACTGAAAGACTTCCCAGATTTGATTAATATAAACATGGTTTTCAGAATCCTTATGTGTTTCGGATTAGCATACATTCATATTTTGTCTGTTCCCACACATGTATTTCTGCTCTTAACATCTTCTAAACCCAGTTTATTTTAGAATTTAAAAAATTCAAATGTGTACTCAACCATGCTTTTGAATTTTTCTTTGTGCAGTTAAAGTTTTTAGGACTCTACCAGGTGGCCCAAGCTGAAAGTTTGGTGGACATAGACCTCTGAAGTCGTGCATCATTCTGTAGTCGGCGACAAGCCTATGTCTGGAACTCTGGTTCTAAGCTGCTTCCTCTATGACAAAAATAAATGACATTTCTGGATTATGGGGTCATTTAGCTTTCAGAATATGAGTAATGCTATATGCTTTAAGCAAGCTCATACTCTTGTGCAGTGAAATGGCATCACATGAAAGTAAGTGTACTATTAAACTTTGACAATATTATATATCAACATTCAAGACTATGGCCCAATCCCATTTCTTATTTTTACTCCTACCCCTTGTTTTTGTGTCTCCTTGCACTTTGGAACTGAATTACGAGGTGTAGTGGTTGAAATCTTCCTCTATGAAATGGGACCCTCAAATAAACAACATTACTTCATTAACAGCTACTAACGCTGCTCTGTAGGCGACCCTGCCAGTCTGCAGTGATAGCAGAGGAGGGTAAAGTTCAGCTCCTCACTGCTGGGCTTTATTTACATTTAGGGCATCATATGCCTTCAAAGAGGGGGGCAGTTATTTATTATCACCCACCCCTAATTCTTCAGTGATATGAAGCTGAAGTCAGATATTCACCAGCTTCTTGACTGAAATTTCCCGTTCCACCTTAAATGATGCAGCAGTTACATTCTGGCGCTTCAGGTAGCGGAACCGCTGGACTATTTAAGGTGGAATGGCTAATTTAGCCAGTTTGCTACTGAGACGTTAGGATACTACTAGCGATTTTTAATCTTGTTATAAAGAAAAGGACCATAATGCACTGAAACAACATTAAACTAAAATAAAACAGTGGTTACTGTAATTTTTAACAGAGAAAATTCTCACATTTGTGGGTCTCTTTGGTCTCTTGTTCAGCCATCTTTCCGGTTTTTCTTTTTTTCTCATAACACTCCGTTTAGAGTTGAAAAACCTCTATTTTGGGGGCCATGTAGCCCTAACACTTCGCCCTACCCCTCTATCTCAACAAAAATCGGGACACCCTACCCCTAGACGTGAACGTGCAAACCGGAGGGCTAAGGGTAAGTGGTAGGGGTGAGGAGTGAAATGAGATTGGGCCTGAAACTGTAGCCTAAAACTGCCAAAGCCTCTAAACTACAGCATTTGACCAAGCTTGCTGGTTTGTGTGGGTATTTTGGTGAGGTTGACTTATGATGTCAGAGTGCAGCAGTGTTAGCTTGCATATAGCAGCAGTCATATTTCAGCTCCTTAATGACCTCATTGTTCAGGATAAAATGTCCATACAGCAAAACTCATCACCTTTGGAACACTTTTGCTCACTGCAGGACACGACCGACAAATATGAGCTATAGAAATGACGTCACGACTTCAGAGATCTGTAGCGACTGCAAATAAGGGAGGCGGGGCTTGTCAGAATTCTGCAAACCTCAATCGTGGTGACATTTCAGATTTGATCCTGTGCTGAACTGTTACCTAAAGACCCCTGAAGAGCCAGACTCTCTTATGTGAAATGCTCACAGTGTGAGGTGTTACTGTGTTTCTGATGATCAGGTGTTGGCTCAGCTGTTCCAGCAAACGCTCCCTGCAGAAGGAAGCGGGCCAGAGGGCGTGGCCGAGCCAGACGGTCCAGGACCACGCCCGATGTCGTCCCGCAGCCTGCACCAAACAAAGTGACCTGTGGTAAGACCACCTTTACCTTAATTTCTCCTTTTATCTCTCTCTCTCTACACCTTTCTATTGTCTATCTCTCTGTCTCTGCCCTCACCCGTGCTTCCTCTCTTTCTCTCTGCTCATCTCTGCTCTGTTTCACCACAGTTCAGATTCAATCAGCCGTTCATCCTGACCCATCCCTGTCCTACTAATGCCTCAGCAGATGTGTAGACGAATGCTAAACACAGTCCTTCCCCAGATGAACGTGTCATGCTCATGCCGCTCCCATCTCACCCTGTAGAACGCACTCTGATGTTACTGTTTGTGTGAGCCATTGCTCTCTCACCACTTTACCTAGTAGCAAAATGAAAGTGGTTCTTCCATCAAGGGCCAATGGAAAGGTGTGCTTTAGGCTCAAAAGCATGTGCAGTTCATACAGTCATCAAAGCAACACAGTGCAGATGTTTCTCAATGGCTTCATCATGTGGAATTCTGATTACATGTAAGACTGGCAGATTCAGTTATGCTAGTAGTCAAATGATCTACTAATTATGACAATGATGAATCAAATAATCTGTTTTTTAAAAAAAGACTAGTCAATAAAAATGTACAGGACATAAACCGTCTATAGTAGAGGTCTGCACGGGGGGTCCTCCCACTCCCTCAGTATTTCATGCCACTCCCGCATACTCCCTCAGAAAATCGGCACAGTTCGTCCCGCTCCCGCCTGCAGCCTAACCCTGCGCTCACAAAGGCTGAGACGCGACGTGACAAGGCAGCCGGAGGTCATTTATTTTCAATGAGAGCTGGTGATTTTCAGTGACAAGAGGCAGTGCGAACACTGGCGATGCGACAAAGTGGAGCGGAGTTTAACTTTATGCAAATAAGGAGCGAAGCGATGTGGCGATTACCAATAGGACTTGAGCATTGAGCAGCGTAGTACTTGCTTTATCTCCGCCGCTGTAAAACGGTGCGCTCCATTTTTGATTCCTAGATACTTGTTTCTACTAAAGATGGAATAATGGCGGTGGTGCTTTGGCTGCAAATAGACAACAATCGCAAAGACCAAATACTGTTTTCCTCAGACACGGGAATTAAATAAAAATAAGCACACAAGCGATTTCACTCCAGGATTTTTAGTTTTAGCGGGAACACGTCTGATTTGTGCTTAGCGTCAGCGAAACCATGGCGAACCACGGTCAGTTGGACAGAAACGCCCACCGGCAATGAGCGATCAGCGATTTGGCTGACAAGAGGCAAAAGTCACTGCCGGTGTGAATGCAGGGTAATGGTTTTGACCCGCTCCCACCCGCAGTCCTGTATAGCTGGTTTCCATCTGCGTCACTCGCAACTGAAAATGACCGTCTCATGTCAGACTCGCTTTTAGTTTGCTTAGGTTTTATTGCTGTGTGTTCACCTCTGTTAAGAGAGCACTTACCACAGCTATGGCCGTCTGACCGTCTCTGTAGCCTAGAAAAATGCAGTTGGCTTTTTGCTTATGTGATTGGTTCTTTCACAGCTATTCAGTTTATTCTTTTTTGTAATTTTGCTGTTAGAAATTATTTATATGTGCCATTAATTAAGTGATTTAAATTATGCATTCATTTGCGGGATTTCTCTACATGTATGTAGTGTCCCTCTCCCGTCCGCGCTGAGCTGGTTAACTGTCTGCTCCTGTACATGCTGCTTAAAAATAGCCCTGCACTGCAAGATAGTGTGGTGGATCCCGCGGGACGGCAGACCTCTAATCCAGATCTTTTGAAAGACTCCATAATACAGTACTGGGAAAAAAAGCCTTCAAAAGACTTAATTAAAGGAAATACATGTATTTATAAAACACTATATGGCAAAAATGCATAAGAATGAGTGTGTCAACTAATTAGCCTGCCAACTAATCATAGCAGATTTGTTGAGAAGGAAGATTTTTTTTATTATTATTATTATTATTATTAATTTTTTTTTTTTTGCTTTAATCAAGAAATTGACCGTTTTAATTACATGTCGAATCAGGGAGTGGGTGTTCCTCTTAGTGCTTGGCCACCAAAATATCCTCTTCACTACGATAGTGTCCACATCCATGTACTGCCTTTAACTCCTGCTCACTTTTGAACCTTCCCTCGGTGCAAGCTGTCACTACAAATAGACTCTTTCACCTGGGTGAATAAGAGCAGTCAGTCGTCAGCAGAAATTCTGCTGAAGTCTCCTGAAATCTCTCCACCCCCTTTTACAAAGAGCGATCAATAACCTGTCTGTCAGGCTTTCATTGGAGCTCTGCGATATTTCTTTGGCACAAGATTTGCACCTTAGCTTCTAAATCTGTAGACCCAAACGCATTAATCAGACTATTGAAGATTATATTCGTTATTCTAATTAGGTTTTCATCTAAGATCAGTGAAAAATAACCATCGTTTCCAAACCTCTCACGTTCTGAATTCCTGCGTTTCCAAGAGGTGGATCACAGTCAGATGGTGGTGGCCATTTTGTGTGGTTAATCTGCTGTATGACTCCTTAATTCAGAGTAATTTTGGAACATGCAGCTCGAGAATCACAAAATGGAACATCATTATGATAAAAATAAGATTAAAACCTGATAATTTAGGTGTAATTTTTGTGTGGCCATTAATGTTAGTAAAAATGAGATTTATGCAGAACATAACTGTGACAGTATTGTCAGCAAATGCCAATTACAGTGGAGTTACAGTAGTATACAGTAGCATAGCTGCCCTTGTTAATTTGGTGAGAGCATTTGGCGAATGAATGTTTACACGGGAGTGAGAATGTTAGCATCCACTGATTATTATTATTATTATTATTATTATTTTTTTATTTATTTATTTATTTTTTTACGGTTAGTTTTTAGTCATCCAGTTTCGGTGACTATCCCTAACTCCTCAAGATTAATTAGGTGTAAGTATTACTGGTCCAGATTTAAGTAATAGAACTTGTAAAACAATGATTTTGAGTGGGCAGCCACATTAAACATGCCTAAAATCATTAATCAAACATAAAGGTACGGTTAGTGACTGGTTTGCTTCAGAGAACAACTCTCAGTGTTGAGTATCTTCACCTCGCAGTATATTATACACATTCTCTTTTTAATAAAGACGTAACAAGCTATCAATGCTTTTGCATGCTCAAGTTCAGCTTTGAACATGTCAGACTTTCTCATGGTTCATTTTTTCTGTTCAAACAGCCTGAAAAGGTGATTAATGGGTAATGGAATGAGTAAGAGAGGATGCCTCGCCAGCATTACAAAGTGCTGCTAAGTTTATAAAGGCTGCTGTGCCGCTCCAGGTAAACAAACTACATCATTTATTAGAGCAACTGTGGGAGCTAAAAGGTAACATGAGCTGTATGATGATAAAGGTCCACTAAGTTGAATGAACTTATGGATATTGGTTAAAAATAGCTACTGTCTGAAAATAGGTAGAATGTACCATTGTAACAAGAAACGAATGACACTGGTGATTTAGTGCATTTCCTAAAACGCAGTTACTGTAGAATGTAAATGCATTAGATGGGTTATTCAAATCAAATGCGACCAAACTCCCATGCGCTGTGTACATGAAAACACAATCACAACCGATTATGAGTGTCAGTCTGCCGCACGATGTTCTGCGTTCAGAAAAAGTGGAGGTGCTGGTGTTCTTGCCCAAAAAACAGGCCTGAAACTTAAGTCAGTGAAAGCTATCACAGAAAAATCGCCATCAGATATGTTCCCCAAATCCTTCAGCCCTGCACTCTTAGCCAAATGTGTTCTATATGGTACCAAAAAAGGTTTATAACAATAGTGGAACTCTTTTGGTACCCTTTTCAAAAAGGCTTCTGTATAGAACCATCTACAATACATTCTCTGTCAATCTGAAGAACACTTTCTTGATGCAAAGAGTGTTCCTGGGTCTATATAGAACCTCTTTTTTTACTAAAGAAACCTTGAAGAACCAGGTAAAATGCATTTACTCCAACCTATGAAGCACAGTAGAGACTTAGTATCGGCATTTTACAACCATATGAGACATGAAAAAGACAGTAAATTACAGTTATGTACATTGAGAGTGGTGACGTTAATATACATTGTTTTGGCTCTGAAACAAGCCTACCGTTGATTGATGAGGTGATCAGGAAAATTTGTTCTTTAATGTTATGGAGGATGTTACATGATGTGGTTGGGTGGCCTGTGAAATATGAAAAAACAATACAGGCTTGACATTTTGAAACTGAAACGATGCACAGTGGAACTTGTTAAGTCTTGCTACAAGGAGCAGGCAAATATGAAACAGCCAGATTAGGTAACTGCTGTGCATAGTTGAATAAATAAAGCCATGTAGATCAGCGAGTGTGTTTACATGCACTCAATAATCCGATCTTACTCAGATATCTACAGTTATCTGATTATTCAAATGGTCATGTAAACAGCACACTCTGATTTCTTAGACTTAGAGTAAAGTCTAGAAATCTGATTAAGAAATCCGATAAAGAGGCTGGATTTTAGCTCAGTAGTCAGATTTCTCAGTGCATGTGACTCTTACTCTGATTTCTTTCGGATTTCTCAGTCTACACACGTGCGAAAACAGACTGCGACAGACAGTTTCATTATCTGATTACTCAAGTGCATATAAACGTGTTGATCGTATTACAGACAAAATCTGATTTTCTGCAGTAATCAGATTAAGTGCATGTAAACGCACTCAGTGGTTCATTGTGAACCGGGTTCAGTCAGCACTCTATGAGGTCTATATATGAAGTTTAAATGTGTTGCTTAGTGGACCTTTAACTGGTTTACTATCTGAAGATATTGCAAACTGTCCCATTTTAATATGTAATAAGTAGATTAGTGTAATCAGTGTATTTGTTTGTTTTTTCTTTCAACTCTGCACTCCTCTGTGTGTGTTTGTGTTTCTCATTGTCGATACCCGCCTCCTTTCCATTTGTCTAGTATAATGTAGCGATGGGCATGAGTAATCGACTGAGTAGCTGATAGGAAACTCTCTGTTTGACAAGCAAAATTGCAAAATTGGTTTAATGTTGTTTGAGATGAAATAAGGAAAAACTCCTAATACAGTCACACCTGAATCTCACCTGAGTTATAGATGAAACTTGGCATGGCAGCGTTGCTAAAAGAGTCAGACAGGTTTGCATCGGACTGTTGGTTTTAATTTTAACTGAGTAACTCGGCCACAAAATTACTCAAAATGCCCATCACTAGTATAATTCACGAAAGGTAACACCTTCATTTTGCACAGTCACATCATCTTCTTTTCTGCTGCTTCATTCTCTCTCTCTCTCTCTCTCTCTGTCTCTCTCTCTCTCTTTATAATGTATAATATCAATGCTGAGATACTGAATGAAATGCATTGGTTGAAAATGAAAGTGATGTCAATGATGGCCATTGAGACTGAGTTGCACCAGCCTTCATGCTTGTACCTCATAGGTCCATCTCCATTGTAGAGCCCAGCTCCGCTCCTCTGTAACTAAACCTACTGAAGCCCACTGGCCTGCTGTCAGTGTTTGTCTTCTGCAGCAATACAGATGAGATGCCCCATCTCGTCCTGTCCCCCATCATATCCTCACTGCCCCTCAATACTGATCAGTCCATTCCCTCCAAACTTAAAGGATCCACCAAACGGGAGCAGTGCTTAATATGGATTTTTCAGCTCCTTATAAAGGTAGAAACCCTTTTCTGTAAGTATTAAAACAGTTGTTTGCCACATTGTGGGTTATGAAAGAAACAATGCAAATGAAGCACTTATTCTGTACCATTTTACACCGGGTATTTTTGTATATGGTAATTGTTTTGGAATGGTGGTATATTGTGAGGAGTCTTTTACTGCTTTACTCATTCAGTTCAATTGCAGTTCTTTAGGAACATCCCGATTTAGTGGATTTAGTGCATCCACAATTCGATTATTCTGTATGATAGAGAATTATTTTTAAATATGCACTGAATACACAAAAGTAGTTTAATGTTTAAGATTCTAACATTACAAAATAGGTGCAGTTGAATCGCCTCTTTAGATCAATGCATTGTTTTTTGTTTTTTTTTTACTAGGGATGTGACTAATTTGGATATTTGAGTATCAGTAAAAGTTAATGAACAGATATTCTTTTAATCGCTGAAAAGGAAAAGAAACACACCAATAAATCAAAACAGTCTTTGGCTGAAATTAATATGCGGCTGTAAGCTTTGCCTTTTTAGGTGACAGCACTGCCAACCCTACAAGGAAACAGTGCACTTGAGATGAACCAGCTAGTTACGCTGCAGGTAACCAGTACAACGTTGGAGCTTTTCACTTCGGTGGACGAAGTGCCGACATTTTACTTTGTCAGAAAAATATATTTTCATGTTTTCTGGACCTTGATACCTTTGATTTCTCTATCAGGTCCTTGAAAACATGTCATTGGCAAAGCACTGATATTAAGGCCCTCCTTTTTTATTGTAGCAAAAACTTCTTAGTTGCAAATCCAAGCATTTCAAAGTTCTGTTACAAATTAAAGTGGCCATTTCACCTAATTGTTGACCTGCCAGCTTACAAAAATGACTTCATGTGGTAACAAGCAGTCAAACTAGTTTTATTAACTCATTCAAAGTATTTATTTAGATTGAATAAAACTTGTAAATTTACTTGTTAACACATGAAGTCATTATTTTCTTTGATTGAACTGACTTTGCGATGAATTTCCTCCCATCTCAGATGAAACGCTAATCGAAACCCAAACAGTGATTTCAATGTTTGATTTCTTGCCCCTCAGATGACTAACACATCCCTAATTATTACACCACATGCTCATGCTGGGCAATATGACAGTATTTCGTGTTATTGTGATGAAGTACATCACAGTATATCACACGTCATTGTGGATATTCTAAGCACTTGAACCCTGAAGTCTTATTACAAAGAGAGCATCATTCGTCCTGTTTAATTGTATTTAATGCAGCGCAGTATGTGAGATACTGAATAAAAATAATTTGCACAAAGTTTTTGAAAGTATTTTTTTTTTTAATGTGGCATTACTTACTCTTTTTTTTTTTTGGCTGTTAAATGTCAGATTGCTTACAGTGTGTTATGAAATGTATAGCTTTGCCATATTGCCCACTACTCCCTTTAGCATGTTATACCTTTTTGCTTTAAAAGCATGAAAGCTTTGTTTTCAGTGTCCACTTTGAAGTTCTGCTATCAAAGTTTCTCAAACTTTGCGCTCCAATAATTGATTGCTTTTGTTTCATAGACGTTTCTCAGGCTCATGCATTGCAAAGCTAATTTGTCAGTGCTTTTCTTTCCTAAAACAGGACGGGGATGGAAATGCTAACTGTTCTGTTATTCCAAAACAATAAAACGTACATTATCGAAAATACCCTGTGATAAAATGGTGACTTTCTGTGCTGTTGCTTCATATCCGTCATTGCATATATAACCCAAACTCACAGAAATGACAATGTGGCTGCGCTGTTCCAAGACTTTCAGAGAAAGCAGTACAAGGAATAATACAAATGAACGCTGCTTATTCAGAAATGGAAATTCAGTATTGCTTTGTGCTTTACACAATGACTGATAACCCAGGAGCTTGGTTACAAACTAATATACTCAAAACAGTCTCTTCATTTTACACTGCAGTCGAGAATGCCCTTTGAGCTTTGACCTTTTTGCTCCTGAACGTGCTGAAAATGCTGTTTGCTGTGTTGACTCCGCATTTGATTCCAGCAGGTTGACTCAGGAATGGGTAGAAAAAGCAGGAGAATGGATAGAGAGAGAAAAGAGAGAGCGCACGCATCACTAGAGCGTGCGCTGTCCTCTCTGTGCGATCAAACACACTGTCGAGCCAAGTGTGTGCTTTCTCACTCGCTCTCTCCTTCATGATGCCTGGTCCATGTCTAAGGTAAAGAGTTTACCTTCCTCAGTCAGCTAGGAGGAGGGGTGAAAGTGCTTATTGTTAACGTTCCAGTGTTCAGTTTTAAACCGTCCAGTTACTCAAACCTTCCTCCCTGAAAAAAAAGCAAAAGACCTTTGCTGTGATTTGTATTGTTAGTAGCCTTGGAGAAACCACTACATGATACAGGATTCTGGAGAAGTTGTTGGCCTCAGAGTTTCACAGAACTGACTCAAAAAAACATGGGAAAACTCCTCAGATAGTTTGTTTGGTTATGTACCTCGTGTGTCCACTGTAATGCTGACCTGATGGGGAGGGGAAAGTGCTCTAAAAGAATTCATCTTATTCAGAGAGAAGCTCTCAAAGACCTCCTGAATGCGTTCCTTGTATTTTTGTCCATTTGAGCTTGAAAACTCAAACTTTTTAAACCATGTCAACCAAAACATTGCCAAATCTGCCTGAAGAGGTATCCCAACCTTTGGAATTTAGACACACCATACTAAAAATGGCCTCTGGCAGTGTCCAGTTTCTTTGTGTGAGCAGTTCTGAGGAAAATGACCCAACAGTGAAACCAAGAACTGTGTTTTTTGCCTACAAATACCATGATGTTGATGATGAAATTGATTTAAGAGATGCTGTGACAGCCCATGTAGCCCCCATGCTTTTTTAGGTAGTAGACCTAGTCTAATCTGCCTGACTGTGAAAATGTCAGAGACCACCTTTCGTTTACTTTCCGATGAAAACAGCCATTCAGTACAATTTATTCATTTTCAGGAGATATTTATGAGAGGATTAGATATAAGATGTTCCTTTTTGCCTAAGAAAGAGAAAAATATGTTTATAAATGTTAGGAATGTTAAGAAGAGCCATTTTGTCCTTTCTACAAAAATCAAACCACCTTGAGAGCCAAAACATTTTATGTCCCTTTTACCATCCTTGTAAATATGTCTCAGTGTGTGTCGATGTACTAGTATAGGATAAAAATATAAACAAAAAATGCGGACTTACTTTGTTCTGCCTCGAGCTTTAGCTCAGCTATAGCTGCTTTTCTCGCATCTCTGGCAGAAAACTTTTCTGTAAAAGTAGAGTAATTTACGAGGCTGAAGTCACTTCTCATTCGCCAGCTTCTTGTTTGAATTCTCAAATTCTCAAAAATTCAAACAAGAAGCTGGCGAATGAGAAGCGACTTCAGCCTCGTAAATTACTCTACTAGCTGACTTAAGCTTCACAACTTTTTATTGTTTAAGTTTCTCGTTGCAGATTACACATTTCAGGAAACGAGTGATTATAAAAGCAGATAAGTTCATTCGTCTCCAAATTATCGATGTTCATCTTAAATCTTTCTCTTTGCCATTTCGTTAGCTACTAAGTCTACGGGAATGTCTGCATTGCTACGATGACCAGCAGTCTGTGCGCCAACCTTCAGGGTTAAAGGGTGAATCAGCAGTTCTACGTTAACTCCAGCCTTTACGACCATTTAGTGGTAAAACTATGTTGAACAATCAGCAGAGCTTTATTTTACTGCAAAGGAGGATTATTTTATTTTTACCTACAAATCTAATTCTGCTGTGGAGCCGCAACAGGGCAGTGAATGAGCCGCGTGTTGCCAACCTTGTTTTAGAGGAAACAGGACTTCTAACCACAGTGAAAGACCCGGTAGACACCAAAACTGTCCCCGTCAGATAAACGGCATCTAAAGCTTTCATCTTTGAATCGCCACACTTGATTCACAAACAGGTGCAAATCCACAGGTGTTTCTGCCCATCCTTCCACTGTGAAAAGACAATTCAGTGCTATGTTGGGAGTCCAGACCTCAACATCATTAAATGTGTTCAGGATCGTTTGAATCATGAGAAGCAAAAAATATAACCAACTTGTAAGACTGAACTTTGAAAAATGAAAATATCCCTGCAGATTTCTTTGAAAAACTGACAGCAAGTGCCCCAAAAAGAAAATAGAAGCAGCAATAAAGGCAAAGTGTGGACACACTAAATACTGAAAATGTTGTGTTGTTGATATTTCTGTGTGATATTCTGTTAAATATGCTGAAAACTGAATAAATTGTACTTAATGGCTGTATTGACTGCAAATGAAATCAATGAAAAGTGGCCTCTGACTTTTGCATAGTACTGTTCTATGTAGAGACACCATAGAAAGACCTTTTTTGAGCTTTTATTGAAAATCAACAGCCACACATACATATACAGTCAATGTTTATGAAATTGCCTGCTATGTGCTTGACGCCAACAAAGGAAGAGCCTTTGGAAAACGTTCATCCCAAACTTGCTTTGTCTCTTTCTCTCTCTCTCTTTCTCTCCTCTTTGTCCACAGTTGAAAAACAGACTGACTCAAGTGTCAGGGACAAAACAAGTTGGCCATCCTCACATACTAAGAGAGGGAGAGAGTGAACTTTAACGAACGAGATAAAACGGCCCATACCGGCCTTAGAGAGCGGTTGGTCGGCCTTCTGCTTTCGTTCTCTCTCCTTCCATCTTGGTTTGTTGCTCATCAGAAAAGAGGGATGGAAATAGTGTCGAAGCTCTTCGCAAGGAGCGCCTCCGCATAAAACGATGCTTAAAGGTTCTGCTTTATTGGAAAAAGAAAAGTTGTTTTTGTTTTTCATTTTATTTGTCATTTTTGTAAATAACAACAATATGGAACATACCTAAATAACTTCTCCGGCGTGGGTTGCTGTAATTTTGCTGTAATGCTCTGTATTCCTCGTTGTTTGTAAAGAGTGGATACGTAACCCATGATGAGACAAAAGCCTCTGTTTGTTCTTGTATTTTGTCCACTCAAGGTCCAGAAATAGAAACTCAATGATTATCAATGGAGAAAAAAAACATCATGTTCTGCCTGCATGATAATAACTGAGGTGCTTTAAAAATGGAACACAATGGAAAGAGCTTTGTTAATGTACCCTTTTAATTGATCTCTTTGGGAGAACCCAAAAGAAAAAAAAGAAAAGAAATACTCTTTTTGTGTTTTCAGTTTTTTTTTTTTTGTTCATTGGATTGTAGCATGTCTGGGAAATATATCTTTTAAAAAATTATTTGGTTCAAATTAAAATGGTCTGGAAAGCTTGATAGTAAATGAAATATCAAAACTAATGTTTATAGCTGAATAAGCACAAGGGTTACTTTGCACAGATTCACCTAGAACCAGGCAGGTCATGGATTTCCATGGGGGAAAAAAAACGTATCAAAAATGCCTCGTTATGAAATGCAACTTTGCAAAAGTTTGCCTCAGCAGGTTGTAAACTCAGTGTTCAAGGGTGATTTATGTGGATGGAAAGGCTGAAATTTGAACTGGACAGTGAACAGAACATTTTTGTTTTAAATGAACTGTTAACTTCCCACAGCAGGTTAATTAACCGAAGATTACTTTTTTTTGCTAAAATGATTCAATATGGGTTTTGAAAAACCTTATATGTCTGGCATATCTATGAATGATTCTATAAATGATGATATTGCATGCAATATCTAAAGCTACACTGAGTTCAGAATGGATTTTTAAAAGGCATTTTTTAGGGGCCTTATCCTAATAAATGTTTGTAATTTGTGTCCTTTTTTGAAAAGTGATAAATTCTTCCAGTTCTTGTTGGTTGCTGTATTGTCAGTACCCTGTCTAGTGTTATATTTATAAAAATTTCTGCTCATTTTACTCATTCTGTAAGCACTGTTAGTGATTTGTAACCTGCTGAGGCAAATTTTAAAAATTAATTTCTAAATTTTGTATGATTTGTTTAAATTAAATATAAAAAAAATTGAATTGCATGACTGTGGAAATTTCATATCATAAACTGCCAGGCTCTAGGTAAGTAGAGTGACTCATATTTATCTGTTGCACTGTTAATAAGAAAGCTGTACGCTTGTTTCCTTTGAAAATGTTGGAATTCCAAACTGGTTTTAATTCTACTTTTATCTCAGTTGCTTGATTTATGTCCTGCAGAATTTTCAGCCTCGTTTTATGTCAAAGAAGAAGGTGTTGTATACATTCATTTTACAAGAAAGAACTATTAAGCAGGTACAGTCTGACTTGTAATAATCGCATACAGCCTGTAGTAATGGCATTGTACTAATAATGTCATTTTTAATGTACACTGTATCACTTTCTGCTTTTAGCTAAATAAGTGGTTATCTGATTTTTCATGAAAGTAGCCTTTTGGATTTCTTAGTCAAAGATATTTTTCATTTTGATTTGCATTTGAGTTTACATTCTTTTGAATTTGAAGACTTGGATGAAACTGAAGTTGTACCCTTGTATAGTTTCTCAAGTGTTCTTGACAGTGGACAAATTTGTACCCACATGCCAATCAAAAGATCACTCTGGTCCTCATAAAATGCCTTTTTTTCCCCAAAAATAATGTTCCTCTGTCAGCCAAGCAAAGCAGCTTTGGGTTGGGGTAGGGATTTGGTGTGGGACAGTTGGATTTGTGTTGCAGCAATGTTCGGAAGATCGATGGGTCCGCTTCATCCTCTGACCTCATGAAATGACATGAAAGGAAAAGACATCACAGCGAAGCTCTGGTTCAGTATGTATCCTCCACTCGTATCTTGCCGTCTCTGTGCCCTGTGCTGTTGCATGACATCAGTTCCTCCTCCTGTTCTCAAAACCACCATGTGGTAGAGCCAACCTTTAAAACTGTGCCTTAGTTTTGACTACTGGTCACTGAAACATGAAGCATTCAATTCAATGTCAAACCAATTGCTGGCCCAACTTGGAATATCTGAAATATATTTTTTGGAAAATGGGTCTTAGGCTATCATGTCTGAACATAAAATACTGTTCATGTGTTCGACTTCCATGCCCTACGTTGAGTCACATTTCATTGCTTCCTCAAAGCTGAAATAGCCTAAGTGAACCTCCAGTAGGCTTCAGTTGAGTAGGCTTTAAGATAGGACCGCATTAAGATGGCCTACAATGATTCAAGTGACCTGTATTCACTGAAAGGACGGGAAATGGAAATGAAAGGTACTTCAGATCCACCCTGTTGCTTTATTGAGTACACCCGTCCATCTCTTAAAACAAATTATGACGAGTGTGACTGCAGTGGGTCTTCTGCAAGATCCATTGTTAAAATCCCCCAAATTTGGTCAAAAGCTTTTACCCACTTTCAACTGTGCTCATAGAACTGAAATCAATATTTTCCTGCTTAGACTTCTCTGAAACAGTGTTGACGAACATTCAGTTGTACCCTCATTTGGACCAGTTGAATGTTCCACTAAGAGCTTTAGTTTCGTTCTGGGCCCTCACTGTGAAGTCTGTTGCTGTGGAGCTTGGAATGCTTGATGCCCTTGTCACTTATAGCCAGAACTACCCTGACAAATGTGAACCCGACAAGGCCATTTGTATTCTCTTTCTTTTGCGCTCTGTGAAACTTGTTATTCCGAATGAACATCTTAGACCTCTTTTAAGAAAAAGAACCAAATCATAGAACTGTTTGTTGGAATGCTAAGTTGGTGCGCTAAATGACGAAGGCTTCTTTCTTATTTCTCCACCTTTTATCCCTTTTTTTTTCAACTTCACCTTGCTTTGATCACTCCTTGGTTCTCATTCCCCTCCATTCAACACCTCTGTTTTCAATTAATCTCACTGCTTCATCAATTACATTTCCCTCTTACTCGAACTGTCTTTCCCTATGTGCTTTCCTTTATTCATCTCTGCTCATCACCCATTGCTTTGCATCACCCTCCATCCATCCATCTTTTGCAACCTGTCCTTCCCTTCCATCTGTCCTTATCCATCCTTCTTCCCTCCCTCCCTCCTCTTCTTTTCTCCTCCTCCATCTTCATCGCAGACATCCGGCTACGGGTTCGGGCGGAGTATTCTGAGCATGAGTCGGCCTTGCGGGGGAGAGTTTCCTCGGACAAGCAGCAACCCCTGGAGCGGCAATTCGAGCTGTTTAGCCGTGCCAGCATGCTTCTCCGTGCCCGGGACCTCGGCTCCATCGTCTGTGACATAAAGTTCTCTGAGCTGGCAAATCTAGACGCCTTCTGGGCCGACTACCTGAGCGGGGCGCTCCTAGAGGCGCTGAAGGGTGTCTTCATCACGGACTCACTGAAGAGAGCGGCAGGCCAGGAAGGGGTCAGGTTGCTGGTCAGTGTGGACCAAGACGACTACGAGGAGGGCAGGAAGCTGCTGCTTAGCAACCAGGCACAGAGCAGAGCATACAGCATAGAATAGAGGTGGGTAAGTGGATGTGGTGGTGGTCAAGGGCTGTCTGCCCCCTTGTGGTTGGTTTCTTTTTCAGTAAACTCTACTGAAAGTATCTGTAACTGACATTAGAATTGATATATTTGTTGGACATTAACAACCATAACATCACAGTACGTCTAG
Source organism: Colossoma macropomum (assembly GCF_904425465.1). NCBI lineage: Eukaryota > Metazoa > Chordata > Actinopteri > Characiformes > Serrasalmidae > Colossoma > Colossoma macropomum. Next base: position 40,659,659 of record NW_023494785.1, read on the forward strand.
ACATTTCTTAGTGTATGATGTATATCACAGTGTTTACAACCCTGTTTCCAAAAAACTTGGGCTGCTGTGCAGGATGTGAATAAAAACATAATGCAATGATGTGCAAATAATGTCAAACCATGTATTTAATTGAAAATAGAACAAAGACAACATATCAGATGGTGAAACTGAGAAGCCTTATTGTTTTTTAGAAAAATATATATGCCCTTTTAAATTTGATGCCAACAACATGTTTCAAAAAAATTGAGACGGGGCAACAAAAGACTGGTAAAGTTGTGTAATGCTAAAAAAAAAAACACCTGATAGAGCATCTCACAACTAATTAAGTTAATTGGCAAAAGGTCAGTAACATGACTGGGTATAAAAAGAGTCTTTCAGAAGTAAAAACAGGGAATTCAAGGTTGGCAAATAGTTCAACAATCCAAGAATGACTTTCAGTGTAAAATAGCAAAGAACTTGGGGATTTCATTATCTACGGTACATAATATCATTAAAAGATTCAGAGAATCCAGAGAAATCTCTGTATGCAAGGGACAAGGCCAAAAAACAATATTTGCTGGCCGTGATCTTTGGGCCCTTAGGCGGCACTGCATTAAAAACAGACATGATTTTGTAGGGGAATCACTGCATGGGCTCAGAAACACTTCTGAAAACCTTTTGTAAACACAGGTCGTCACTGCATCCACAAATGCAGGTTAAAACTCTACCATGCAAAGAAGAAACCATATAAAACAGGAGCCAGAAACGCTGCCGCCTTCTCTGGGCCAGAGCTCATTTAAGATGGACTGAGACGAAGTGGAAAAGTGTTGTGTGGTCGGACAAATCAAAGTTTGAAAATTTTTTTGGAAATCATGGACGCCGTATCTTTTTCCATAACCATGTTCTGGATGTATTACAACAGTATGAGTCCGTAGTAAGAGTCTAACATTTTTGAAACATGTTGCTGGCATCGAATTCAAAATGGGCATTTATTTTTCAAAAAGCAGTAACATTTCTATGGTCTTTGTACCATTTTCAATTAAACATAAGGTTTAAATAATTTGCACATTGTTGTATTTTGTTTTTATTTACATTTTGCACAGCATCTCAACTTTTTTTTTGAAAAAAAAGGGGGGAGTGGGGTGGAAGTTTCTCTGAGGTGTACATGCAAATTGGAAGTGACAAAAAGCACTTAAGAGTAGTCCCACATTTTTAAAAATGTTTATGAAAACAGAAAACACTAAATAAACTAAATATGATGTCATAATAGACAGATATCCATACCAGGCATATAGCTGTCTTATTAACTTTTAATGCTGTTTATACACACTGGTTGTTTGTTTACAGGCCCTTTGATTAATCTAAATCTGTCTTCATGATAGATGCGGTTTTTGTTCTAGAAGTACTGACAGTACCTAAAAATTTACCCAGAAAGCATGTTGTAACTTAATTTATTTTGGTAACAATTAAATATTGTTTTATTGCCCAGCCCCAATGTCGCATATCTGCTCCTGCTTTTTTGTGAGATGGGCTCAGGGTTCAAACTGAGGGAGGCTGAGGGTGGGGGTCCCTCACACCCATAGGAATAAGACACAAAATTGAACTCTAGGTCCTGTGTTCTCTTCTTGATGGCCTTTAATGGGCTTGAACTATATCTTTATTTTATTTTTATATTATTTCTAAAATAAACAAAGGTTGAATAAGAAAAAAATACACGAAGCTGTATCATCTTAAAAAGGATGATTCTTTAAGGAGTCTTTAAGAAAGAAAATGGTTCTATATAGAGCCATGAACACTTAAAGAACACGTAAAAAGTTATTTGCATTGTGAAATGGTTCTTCAGATTGATGGAGAAGGTGTTGTATGTGGTTTTGAAAAGGGTTCTATTTAGCACCTAAAAGGTTTTTTATATTGTTACAATGTGAAGCTTGTAAAAATAGAAGAACCCTTTTTGGTGCTACATAGAACCCTTTTCAAAAAGGTTTTATATAGAACCATGCACCACACATTCCCCATCAGTCTGAAGAACGCTTTCACGATGCAAAGAACCCATTAATCATACAAAGGGTTCTTTGAGTGTTAACGATTCAATAAAGAACCATTTTTTACTAACTAACCCATGGAGGACCAAGCTGTGTGCAGTAGGGTGGTTTGCTTCATAAGGGTCCTTTATTTCAGACATTCTCACTGATCTGTAGACTGGGGAGTAAAAATAATAAGGATGTTCATAATGACTTCTTTAAGGGCATTGAAAATGCCAAACTGCCACAAGGGGGCAGCAGAGATCATCAGCTAATCCCATCTGTGTTGGAAGCCTGGTCACTCCGGGCAGGTCGTACACAGACAGAATTTCAGTGGTGAATTCTTCTTGATGGTGTAATGTAGTACAAGACTGCCCTCAATCTGTGTGGGGAAAAAAGCAGCTCTTGCAGTGATGATTATTCACGGTGTCCACTTCAATAAACTTGCTCTCAAGTTCATTCACAAGCTGTCAGCTCTACTGTGTACTGATTTCATTCTGTTCATATTTCCTCTCCAGGCCCTGGGAAATTTCATGGATGCCAAGACGAAGAAATAAGTTCTCTTGAGTTATTTTGCTGGCAGAACATTGGTGATGAAAAGGAACGGGCCGTACTGGGACTGAAGGTCAATAGACAGAGGTTTGGATTCACATCTGGCAGAACAGGACACCGGCTCGTTACCGAACAGTGAATCATTCTGAAGGAAATACAGATACAGAGTTTTCTCTGTTCTTGTGGTCAGTTAAAAAGTGCACACATTTCCACACCACACATACCTCCAAATACATCAGCCGTCTGCAGCTTCCTAGGCTGCCAGTAGTTTATGGATTACAGTATGATATTCGTCTGTTTGATTACGCTACTGAGGAATATTAAAAAAAGTCCCATGGTTTGAAGTTTATGTTAAACGGTTTGAGTAGATGGACCTTGACGTTGCTTTAATTCTGTTGCATAAGTGTGTAGATAAGAGAAAGCGAAGGTGAGCTTAAGGAGCTTGAGCAAGAGAATCCACATTCATCCCCAAATTATCACTGTTCAACATTTCCACCCTGATCAGGTGAGGTGTCTTCTGCAAACTGTGTGCAGTATGGTCTCTGTAGCGGGAGGCTGCAGAGGCGCAACAGTGGCGTTTCTTTTCTGTTCTATAATTAAGGACCATACATGGCTTAAGATTTGGCCTACTGATCACCAGCGTTCCAAGGCCCAAGACCAAAAGCATTCTGAGACAAGCAGAACGTCTATGGGAGAAAACGTTTAGAAAGCAAATGACAAGCACAGTCACTCGAACAGATGAAACAGAAGAGCTATAGCTTCTTGACCTTACATCACTACCACACTGGGCCTTTATAGGATTTCTTTTTTTAAGAATATATGGGTGAATAGATATTTGCTACCTTTGTATTGTTTAAACAAATGTCAAAAAAAAGGTAGATAGCCATTCTGTCTTTAGGAAGGACGCGTGTCAAACTTACTTTGTGTCCTACTTTTTTTTTTTTTTCCATCTCTGTTTTGTTTAATGTGCTAATTTAATTAACGCATGTGTGGACGTTTCAGTTTGCGTCCAAACTTAATTCCCAATAAAATAATATTGAACATGCTTGTGTTTTTCTTGTCAGGGTTTTGTTTTCAGTATGTTGTCTTACTTCAATCATGTCAGCTTGCCCTCAGCACTGAAAACAAGGGAAAGCATTTCAAGAGCTCACAATTTTATTTCAACCCCTGAGCAAGTTCAGAGGCTAACAAGCCACACAGTATAAACGAGAGAACTAAGTATGGGTGCTTCGTTGCTATGTTTGCCAAAGCTCAAGCAAAGGGAAAATTGCTTGTATTGTCCAGTTATCTGTACGGTGTTACCATGGGATTGGGAATACTGTGAAGGCGGTAATGTAACAGGAAGCTGACACGACTGTGGGCAGTAGATATTCAATGATCTGTTCACACAGTTTACATGTGGAGGTTGGTGAATGTGTTCATAAGCTCAAGTTGTCTGGGAGGACCAACCGGTGTCTGGTGTCCGGACCTCATGATGATTAGCCCCTTTCACTTGGCTAGTGATGCATCAGTGTCCACATCACATGACTGCCTAAGGATCGCTTGGAATGGAGAAGCTCTAGGCAGCGAGGTTCCTCAGATTTACATGAATAGCCCTGTTTGTAGGGCACAATGCAGCAATACAGAGATCTAGATGCCTAGCTTCAAGGCTACTTTGGCAACTCTTCTTCTGGAGGACTGTGGATGCCGCGACCCTTAAGGACTCTCTGGAATCTGCTCAAGTGGTGCCTGTTCTAAGGCTACCACCTTTGGAAAAGACTGCTCCTTGGTTAGCTAGCTCTCAAACTCATACATCACAAACCTATGATTGCAAGGGCTAAAAGAAACTCCAGACACAAGCTAAGGGAACTCCGGGGGGTTTGGGATGAGACCTCAGTCCCTTGAATCCAACATTCCTGCACAGGTCTAGAACCAGGAAACTGTCAGGCAAATACCCCTCCAGGTGTCCAGGAACCAAATGCAAAAAATTGAGCATCTTTCCCCTAAGTACCGAAATAAGCACTTTGAGGTCCAGTACCACCACTAGCTGAAGATGTCCACAGTGGGTTTGTGGCTTCAAACACTGGCAGTGTCCAAATAGTTGAGTGAAACGCCTTGATATTGCCTAATCTGTATCCTGTGGCCTCGCTGCAAATAGTGGCAATGCTGACCTAGCATCTTGGTCCGCATATTTTCCAGATCAGGCAAAATCAAGAAAAACGGCTGGAAAAGAAAGTTTTGTTCAACTAGTTGGCCAATGCCCCTTCACTCCTATCACCCAGGAGCCTGAGGTGGTTGAGTATACTTGCTTGTCCTCTGACTCTCTTTGAACCAGCTTCTTGCACGATTGAGCACTGGATGCAGCTTGACATTCTCTGGCCCAAGTCCCAGTCCATCAGTGAGCCCCTGGGAATGCCATCCCCTGTTAGCTCATCCTCTTTCTGTTCTGGTGATGTCCCTGGAGTGGAGCTTGATGAGGTCCACATCCATGTTGGTGTCCGAAGTGTACTGACCACTATCGTCGCTGTAACTCTCCAGCTTCGTGCAGGCGGCTCAGTCTGCCAGGCTTGGACGAACAGGACAAGATATAGAATGGCAAAAATGGAAGATTCTGCTGATGCTGCCACCACTTCCCCAGGCAGTTTTATATCATTTTATAATAATTTCTGAGTCAGATATAATTGTGGCACAACTTTGTCATTGACCTTTTCTTTGCATATTTATTAGCCTATAGATGTGACCACTCTTGCAGTCAGGATTGCTTGACACCACAGGGATTCTAAGTAATTCTGGGACAACTGTATCACTGGTGTTTTGTACATATATCAGGAGTGTCCAATCTTATTGGCTGCAGGTTTTCATCCCAACAAAGCAGGAGCTACGTTATAGAAAAATGGTTGAAGACTCCGACCAACTGCCTAAACAAGTGTAGAATCAGAAATACTTCTGTTAGGAAAGGAAATCTGCAGCCACATCGGCCCTTTGTGGACGAGATTGGACACACCGGAGGTATATAATCATGAAAGCTCTCAAAATTTTAATACGGCTTGTATCAAGGTAAAGGAGGTCATGTGTATGGAGTATAAATAAAACAATAAATGAATAAACTGCCCTTTACCAAGCATCATTAACTATTTGACGCCCCCTTCTGGAGAATCTTCAGTCTGCTAAATGTGAGTGAGTCCATGAAGTGCTTTTCATCTAAAACTGACCTATATGTGTCTAAGCCCCTGGGCTCTAGTATGACTCCAGTGAGTCTTCTGTTTTGTGCATCTTTTCTCTCTTCAAGAGATTTTTTTCCAGTGCATTAGTGGCCGGGAGCTCGTACATAGTATCTCCTCCGGAAAGAGAGATAAAGGCAACAGCATGAGCGCTGAAGTCAGTTTTCCAGTTTCCTGTCTGTGGTGCTGAAGCTAGTGGTCAGTGCTGCCTGTGACCAACTTGTGGTGTTGAAAGGACGGTACATATGCCACAATTCTGAGGTGGTTAGACTAAGTCATCTTCAAGTAAACATATTACCTCACTGAAATATTGATGGGTAAGAACTACCAACTTCACAGTAATAAAATAGCAGGCCCGAAACTTTCACCAGTACTGAGTTACCTGTAGAACTGCGGTGAAATGTCCTGGTACATCTAACATCTTGGGGAACTTAAAACGCCAAAGTTCCAAGATGAGAGTTGTGAGCAGCAGTAAAGCAGTTCAGGACCTGAACCAACAAAACAGCATAGAAAAGGCAAATAAAAAATAGAGTTAGCAGCTAAATGTGAAGAACCATAGTTGAACACCATTTCCTTTTTTACAAATACACTCAGGTAAGTAGCCTAATATTTATTCATTCTTTCATCTTTTAAACTGCTTATCCTCCTGGGGAATGGGGGATGCTTGAGCCTGTCAAGGCAGTAGTTGGGCGGAAAGCAGGAAACACCCTGGACAGGCTGCCAGTCCATTGCAGGGTAGAAACACAATATAATTTTATCAAATAAAATTCATTTTCAGACTTTCTTTTCCTTCAGCTTTTGCTGAATTGGTGATTTGATGTAATTAAATACATTAAAAATACACACAAAATAGGCCTTAAGTGCCCCCTTTACTTCCTCAACAGTGTTTTATTGGCGGGAAAGTTAAGTTGCATCAGTAACAGCACAAAATTAAAATGTTTACTGCTCACCCGCATCCATCAGCGATGCTTTCCAGTTTAAAGAGGAAAATCTCTTCAGATGATGGGTCTTAAAAATGGGAGGAACTTTTGAAAAACTACAACTGCTTTGGGGTGGATTTCTGAGGGCGTTTTTATTTTATTTATTTATTTGTTCATTTATTTTTTTTTTTTATTTTTGTTTTGCAAATGCATAAATGAGCCATTTAGCTAAAGTTACTACTAAGAAGCTGACTATCTTATTGTGTCCGTATAACCGCCTGTCTACAAATCTTGATGACATTGGAGAATGGATTACTTAAAGGACAGAGATGCCTCACCAGGGACAGAGGACAAGCTAAAAGTCATTTAGCATGGCAGCTAACTGGTTATCTAAATATCTTACCTCAGTTTGGCTTCTTTTCTCAGGCTGAAAGGATAAACAACTTGTCTCTGGTCTTTGTTTTGTGCGGAACAAAGATAAAATCTGTTTTCCTTACAATTTTTGGGTCAACGACGGAGGTAAGAGTTACACTACTGCTAGCGTTGTGTTTATTGGCCTATAGATGTGACCAAGCTAGCACAACTTCTGTGCAATGCCAAGCGTCGTCTGGAGGGGTGAATGCCACTGGACTCTGGAGCAGTGGAAACGTTCTCCGGAGTGAAGAACCTTAACTGTCTGGAAGACTGATGGACAAATGAGGAGAATGCTGCCTACCAGTGCAACAGTAAAGTTTGGTGGAGGAGGGATAATGGGCTGGGGCTGTTTTTCAGGGTTTGGGCCCCTTAGTTCCAGTGAAGGGTGACCTTAATGCTGCAGTGTACAAATACTCTATTTGCGTAATGCATTCTGGGTATTGTAGTAAATGAACAGCGATGAATGAAAACATGAAAATGATACAAAAGTGCGAATTCTGTCGAAGCAATGAGGCTGAAGGAGATGCTGCGCTATGGGGTGCTGCACAACTTATTAAGCTCTAGTTTTAGGTTACAAATGTGAGGAAACAAAAGCAGAAATAAATGGGAAATAAGTTATTTATAAGGCTATTCATCATCTCTCTTTCTCTCTCTCTCGCTCTCTCCCTCTCCCTCTCTCTCTCTCTCTCTCTCTCTCTCTAATATCCCATCCACTACTCTGGAGCAACCATTAGGTCGTCATGGAAACCGCCGAGAGTCACGGCCACGGCCAGAGTGTGTGTTTGTGATATGTGTCCCCCTTGCACGTGCCCCCTCCCACCTCTATTCCTCTGACCCCATCACCTTTCACCTCCAATTCAAATTCTGCCTCTCTCTCTCTCTTTCCATTTCTCTTTTTCCTCTCTTCCCCTGCCCCCCCTTATCCCCTCCATCTGCCCCCCCTCCTTCTTTCCCCTCTTTTTTTTACTCCCTCCATCTCCAGCTTGTCTCCTTACTGAGCTTCTACCGGACACTGCAGCCTCCTCCGATGGAAACCATGCTGGTAATGTGGGTCCTTTTTTTTGTTTGTTTATTTGTTTGTTCTAAACTTTGCACTTTCTCTTCCTTTCGTCCCTCCTTCTCCCTCTTTTCCTCTATCTTTCTCACCCACTTACATCCCTCTATCTCCATCCTTTCTGTCTGCTGCTCTTCTTCTCCTCTTCTCTTCCTCCCTTCTGAGCTAAAAGGAGCTTAATAGTCGGAACTTAAACCGCACGTGCCGAGGGGTGGGCTCGCGAGGCACTTATTACCCCTAATAAGTCCTCGCGCGCGCAGGAGTTCCCTTCTCTCTCTCTCTCTTTATTGATCATTTATTGATTAGTGTGAAGCTAAAACCCCTGTGCCTCTCTCTCTCTCTCTCTCTCTCTCTCTCCCTCTCTCTCTCTCTCCTCCCGTCCCGTTCCACGCCGTGCTGCTTTGCATGCGCGAGAGCTTTGTGTATGTGTATGTATGCGCACGCGCCCCGCTCTTTTCTGCATCTCGTAATCCGCGCGGGAATATTCAAGCTGGGATGAAAACACTGTGCGCGCGCCTGTCCGGCTCCTTGTACACGCTCTTTTGTTGTCGCGCGCTGCCTTTGTTGTGCTTGTTTGGTGTTGTGGCTGGTTCTGGCGCTCGTGCAGCGCCCGTGGCTGCTGGTGTTCGTCGCTGAGCTGATGGTGAACAGAGTGAACGGGCCGTTAATGGGGCTCCATGCAGAGAAGGGCCGGATGTGCTGGTGAACCGAGAAGCTGGTTGTGAATGACATCAGCACAACATCAGTAATACAACACACACCCAGCGAGACACAAACACCCTTCAGGTGTTTTATTTCCGGTCCAAATATTGCAGCTTCCACTCTTTTCAGGAGACTCACCTTCAGTTCCTCAAGTAAATCTGCAAACACGCCTCCAAAGTTCAGTCTTAGAAGCTGGTTGATCATTTTCTGAAGTAATCAAACACATTCAGTGGTGTTGAGGTCTGGACTCTGGGGTGGTCAGTCCATTGATCAGCTTCTTTGTTTGATGTGTCCGTCTCCTTTTCTCAGTGAGGTTCTTCTTGACCAGCTACACATCCTTTCAGACCCACAGCGCTGAGTCGTCTTCTCGCAATGGAAGGATGGACAGAAACACCTGTGGATGTTTTCAGATCTGATCAGCTTGATTTTCTCCTCTCTCTCAGAGATGAAAGCTTTAAGTGCTGTTTATCTGATGGGGGCAGTTTTGGGGTCTACCAGGTCTTCCAGGTGGTTGTTAGGAGTCCCAGTTTCTCTGTAGACTGTAATCAGTTTTTGAGCTCCAGTTTTGGAAACTCCTGTTTTTGTCACTTAATTTGTGGGGATTTTCTCCGTCCTCGTGCAGGTGGATTATCTTATATCTGATCTCCTCAGAAAGATCTGCTGAAAAAATTCATATCTAGACAGGAAATGACTGGAAATAAAATAAATGAAGGGTCTCAGACAGAGCTGTATATATTTTGTGGAATACAATGCAAATGATCAAAATAGAAAATAAATAAATAAATAAATGTAAAAAATAAAATTAAGACAAAAAAATAAAAAAATAAAAAAATATTATTTTTGTGGTGTGTATGTATAATAATTTTTATTCTAAGTATTAATTATAAAATCATATGTTTATTTTCTTTTTGTCTTTTTGCATGCTTTATATATACATGCACCAAATATTATATATATATATATTATAAACACTAAAAAGAAAATAAATCCAAATATATTTTGCATTAGTATTACACTGTAACTATATATATATATATATGTGCGTGTGTGTGTATATTTACATATATAAAATAAGAATATCCATTTTTTTTCTATCTATCTGTCTACACACACACACATAAACACACACATATATGTATATATATATATATATATATATATATATATATGTAATATTAGGCTGTTATACTGTCTTATTTATCTGTTTATTTGCTTATTTGTGTTGTCCGTCGGGCTGTTATTGTCCTTAAACAGTGAAAGCCCTGACCGTAGTGTATCCTGTCCGCGTGCGGACACACGCGCGTGTGCTGAGTGTTTAGTCGTGCAGGTGTTTTAATCAATAAGGTCTCTGTTTGTTTGTGGTGTAAAAGCTCCATAACGAGGCTGAGAATGACATCGGAAGCAGAAATCGATCAGGCAGAGTTAATTACGGGGAAAAAATCAATTAAAGAGGAGAGAGATGTGTGTGTGTGTGTGTGGGGGGGGGGACTTCAGAGAGCGCGCGCAGGGGCCGGAGACGAGCACGAGCTGTGTGTGTCCCGCCCTAACACGGTCACATGCAGAGACTTGACCGTCTCAATCTGTCAGAGCTGTAAGCGTGTCCATCTGCCGGACACATGACGCGTCATATTAACACACCTTTAGCCCAAACGAGCTATGACAAGTAAAAACAGTGAATGATGATGTAATCTGTTTCATTAATGATCTAATAATATAATAACATTCTACTGATCTGATGGGGGCAGCGTTGGTGTCTACCAGGTCTTCCAGGTGGTTGTTAGGAGCCTCGTTTTCTCTGTAGCTTTTAATCCTTTATTGAGCTGCTTAGGAAGCTCATATTGTTCACTTCTTTTCCTCTGACTTTCTTCTTCCTTATGCAAGTGGAATATTTTATCTGATCTCCTCAGAAAGGCTGTATTATAATATATATAATATTTTTCTGGGAAATGAATTAAATGAGGGTGTACTGTCTTTTGTGCAGCACTGTAGGTGCTCATACACTGTTAAAAATAAAGGTTCTTTGCAGGTACATTTTTCGTTCTTCAAGGTACAAACAGTGTAAATGTTCCCTCGAAGGTACAACAGTGGTTTTAAGGTCTGATTGTGAACCTTAAATAGGTTTTCCCAGTGTAAAAGTTCATGTTTGTACCTTTTTTCATAACTGAATGTTTTAAAACAGAACAATAAAATAAAAAGCCTGGAGGCGAGACGGGGTGTGTGGAGTCAGTACAACTGTAATACAACTATAAATATAATATAATTTCAATGGATTATGGTACACTTATGAGGGAATCCTTGAGGTAACCACCCCAGTGACAAGAGAGGTACTGCCCCAGTGACAGTGACAGTATTATACATATGAGACATGCTTTCTCCTGCTTAATGCCTTAATAAAAATGTCTTAATAATAATGTAATGACCAGTTTTAATAACAATGTAATAATATAATAGTGTAATTTTCTATAGTGCTGTATAAACAAGCAGACGGCTGATTTATCTTCCTTATTGTGCTCAGAGTGCTTCAGTGTGCCGAGGAGAAACTGTGACTTATAAAGCTTTTCCATTCCACCTTAAATTCCACACTTACATGCAGATGTTTATGAAAAATAATAAGTATGTCTGTATGTAAAGTTCACATTCATGCCTATTTTTTTAAAGAGGTGCTTTAGAGCCCAGTCAAACTCAAGGCCTGTGGGCCAAGCCAGGCCCGTGACACAGTCCTATTTGGCCTGCAAAATTATTTAAATTTTCTATTATTATCAGCCCTTTTCACTCTGAGCTGCACTACAATCCCCAGCATGCTCTGCAACATAATGTGCTTCTAACCCCCTTTTTCCAACAACAATCTATAGGTCAGCAGTTATCTGCAGCTAATGTAGCCCATTGTTTTATATGAATTTACTTTTATTTCAAATTATTTTTTGAACCGTTCAAGTATTCAGTGCCTATTTTGCTGGGATATTGTGAATAAACCAGTTGGTCAGTTGGGGTCGTGGCAAAATGTTAATTAAAACTGAAATAAAACGCAGCTGGCCCACGGATGGGTTGAGATTTTTTAATACGGCCCTTTTAGTGGTCGAGTTTGACACCCCTGCTGTGGAGTGACCTTCATCAGTACCTTCAAACCTGTTTAAATGTAAAAAATAATTATTGAATTATTAAAATTTTTGTTTACTTGTTTGTTGTAATTACTAATACAAATCCAGTAACACTCATTATATCTTGTATAATCCAGATTGAAGAGTCTTTCACTCATGAAGCTTCCCAGTATTCTTAGCGGTCGCCAGGGGTCTAGTTCAAGCAAATATGTAGGTTTAAAAGACTGAGCTCCTGGGGACTTTTAAATTTTAAATATTTCAAGTATTCATGTCATATTTCAAGGTCTACTACAAGCGTTTTTTATTTTGCTGTAAATTTTTTTGCATATTTTGAATAAACAATGGTCAGTTTGGGTTCTAGCAATTAAAACCTAGGTGTTCTCTGGCCCACGGATTTGTTGGGATTTTTAATAAGGCCCTTTTAGTGGTTGAGTTTGACACCCCTGACTCAGATATACAGTTATTTCCATTCAAACCTCTTAATTATTTTTTGAGGCAATAAATTTGCATGATTTTTCTAAGTCGGCTAATTTCAGTTCACAGTGTAACAGACCAAAAATGACTCAATCTAGCGTAATGAGTATTTATTAAAATGAACATAAGCATTTAAATCAAACCGTAATCACATTAGTTCTGCACCATTTATCCCCCCTAATGAAGAAAATAGACTCAGCTGGACTAAAAAGCATAACTCTATACATTTAGAGAGATATTGATAATAAATATGTACAATGCACCAATTTATTAATCCTTTGTTCATTATTTTGCTTGTCTTTCAATGAATAATGCAGTTTCTTCAATCGTGCTTTAGTAAAGACAGCGGTTCTGTATAGAACCATGAAGACTCAAAGAACCCTTGCTGAAATATTTCTTTGCATGGTGCAGTGGTTCTTCAGATTGACAGAGAACGTGTTGGTTCTGTATAGCACTGAAAAGGGTTCTCCTTGTTACAACCTTGACATTGTAACAATAGCAGAACCCTTTTGAGTGCTATATAGAACAATAACCATGGTACAACACACTCTCCAGCAGTCTCAAGTACCATTTTACCATGCAAAGAACCTTTTAAGCATGTAATGGTCCTATATAGAATTTATAGTTCTAGATAGAACCATTCTCCTATTATGAGTGCGCAGCCACTGTTTATTTGCTGAATTGAACAAATTTGGGGAAAAGTAAAGGTAAAATATTATGGGACATTTTATATGGCATGTTTTATTTTTTACCATGCATGCATGCAAAGGGTTCTTCATGGTTCTAGAACCATTGTCTATACTAAAGAACCCTTGAAGAACCATTTTGTAGTGAAGAACCATCTTGTAAGCGTGTAGGATGCGTATCTGTGCTGTTCGTGTCAGCGGCTCATTTCTGCTGGATAGCTTGTATCCACTGTTAAGGGTCTGTATTAGGCAGAGATGCTGAACTAAGACTGGTTGTCTTCATTTCATATTCAGTATGTTTATTTCTTTAGTCTGTCAGGGATGAGTTCATTGTCCAGTTTGTCTGAAAGTCAACCTGAAATCAAAATAGGCTAGAATTTGTCATATTATACTGATTCATGTTGAATTTACAGGGGAACAAACATGTATCCATTTTCTTTACTATCCAAACTGACCAGTGAATTTACATGTGCCTTCTGAGTTTTTACATGTAATATTGATGATGGTAAAATAGCAAAAATCTGAAAAATAATAAGCTTTCATTTGGTACCATTTTTCATAACCCACACCTTGTATGGGCCCACCATGAACGGCTTAAAAAAACCCACAACATTCTCAAAATAACTTCTTTTAGAGGCATTAAACTCTTCGGACGTCTGGTTCCCATCACCACCACTGTAAACAGTTCACAGCAAACCACTCTGGATAAACAATTTTATTATGCAGAAAATAAAAAAATGGTGGAAATTCCCTCTAAGTGTGTGTTTATAAAAGAAATAAACCCCTAAGTGGGAAAACTGATGAAACACTATTTATTTCCCACAATTCTGTACAATTATGATGCTGAAATTTCCACATTTCCCAAGTTCCCCAAAATAAAAGTCTTTTATGTTTAAGCACAGATTAAAAAATGGACACAGCTGGACTAAAAAGAGGGATAATTACAATGATGATTTATAGTGCACTGATCTGTTAGCCCTTTGTTTATTATTGACCATTTATTTTTAAACAGTTATAATAAATAATATACTAAATAATAAATGTAGTAAAGAAATATAATAAATTATCTGTGACACATCTGCATGACTTATAATAATGCAGCTCCGGTATTGTAGCAGTTTCAGTTAAAGATTAAATGACTTGTTCTATTGTGTTGTATGCATCTATTGTATACACAGTTGTCTGTAAAATTAAATTGGGGAAAAAAGGAATGAAAATGGAAATTGTATCAATATATTTTTAGATTTTTAATATATCAATATATAAATGTTGTCCTTTATCAGTGTATATTTAATTAGTCCCTCAACAAATAATAATAAAACAGCTAATCAATAATAATGCTGTTGTTTAGTTACAGGCCTAAAATTCTGCTTTACAGGAATTTAAAGAGCAGAGATTTTTCTGTTCGGTCAGATTATTTTTAACAATTCATATCAGCTGCATTATCGACTGTCAGTTTTCATAAATGGATTAAACCAAACCTTTGTAAGAGTGAGAATGAGTGATTGTGGTTTTATTCAGCTTTTCTATGGGCAGGTTTGACCGGCAGAACCTCAGTAATTGTAGAAATACATTTTATGTCCAGTGCAGAAGGTGGTGGACAGACATTCAGTGATTTCTGATCACGCTGAGAGGTGGAAACAATCAGTTTGGGCTCCAGTGTGGTCGTCCATACGAGGTCATCCACTGAGGCTCGGCGCTGGGCTATTGTTTGAGTCCGTGTGTGTGTGTGTGTGTGTGTGTGTTTAGAGCCTGATCAAGCGACAGGGTCAGAGGTCAAATTCAAACCCCAGACAGACGACCCAGCTCGATTGGCTGACCCCAGGGGTCACGGTGCAGAAGGCCGAGGGGTCGAGGGGGTTGGCGGGGGCCAGGCTGAGAGGACCAATGTGGTCATCAAATGTAAATCTATCCTCCGCTCATTCAGTTAGGCCCTGCGGGTTCACAGTCAGCCCCAGACACGACTACAGACATGAGACTCATAACGGTGTACAGTCCCGGTCAGATGACGTGTTGTTGATTTTCTAAGTAAAAATACATTTTAGTGCACAAGTTCTGTTAATTTGATGAGTTTAACATAATTAAAAAAAAACATAAAATCTAAAAGGTGGCGTAACTTTTTCACAATCCAGAATTTTTTTTTACCCTCAAAATGTTAAATTCAGCCAAAAAAAAAAAACTTAATTGTGCACTAAAGTGTGAATGTATTATTTTATTTTCACTTAGAAAATTAACAGACAGGTCATGTGACCAGCATGTTCAAACTTTTGCACAGTACTGTAATTATTTAACTATGCAGTAATGATAACTTTCATGTACCTGAATGCAATGAGGTTTATTTCCAAGTCATTTAGGGAATTTTTATTGGACTATTGGACTATGTGTGTGTGTGTGTATATATATATATATATATATATATATATATATATGATATTTTATATAATAAAATAAAGTAAATACAACCAACAATCAGTGTTTTAAAAAAGCTAAATGTAGTAGAACCCCCCTTATCCATTCTTTAATTTTTCTATTTCATGATTTTCATTTAAACATATTCTAAAGCTTTGATTATCTTCTCTCTACTCATTATTGTGTTATTGTGTTATGTTATTTTTTAATAATATAAAACCAGAATGGTGGCACATACATATAAAATTATTCCACTATACCAGAACTGCACCTTCAATAAACATAAATAATTAGTAAGAAGAAAAAAAATGTGGGTGTGTCCAAAATGATGAGTTCTAAACCACTCTGAACGATCTTAACAATTTTATGCAGAAAATTCTGGAATTTCTCTCTAAGTGTATGTTTATAGAAATAAACCCCTCAGTGGGAAGACTGACAAAGCACTTTTAATTTCCCATAATTCTGCACATTAATGATGCTGAAATTTCCCAATTTCCCAAAATAAATGTCTTTCATGTTTAAGCACAGATTAAAAAATAGACACAGCTGGAAAAATAATGTTCACACCTTTGTTATCAATATTTTCATTAAAACAAAACAAGAATGGTGGCAGAAAAATGTATACAATTATTCTACTATACCAGAACTAAACCTTTCATAATTACAAATAATTAGTAAGAAGGAAACTGTAAACTGTGTCCAAAATGATAGATTCTAAAGTGTCTGCATGAAGTCATGCTAAAATTAGTATCTGTAATACCTTGTATTTCAAAAGCAACAAGCAGATAATTTACAGTATTTTATTAAACTCAGTATTTTACAATATTATATTATTTTATTAATTGTATTAATAATAGCACTAATAATATTATTATATTAGTTTATTATTTACCCTTCAGTAACTTCTTTTTGTTGATAAAATTCTTACAATACTGAATATGATGCTGAAAAGTGATTTTATCTGTCTTTATTTAATCTAGCTTGGTGTGTTGTAATCTGTGCTCTAGACGTTGTTATTGCATATAGAGGTTTATACAGCTCTGAATTCTGAATTATTTTGATTCTCTAAGTGAAAATAAGTTAACACATCCTCTACAGAGGACACACTTAAATATGAGTTTAACGTTTTGGGAAAAAAATGAAACATACAATATGCCATAATCTGCACAGGCCACCTTTTATGCTTTATTTTTCCTTATTTTGTTAAATTCAGTAAATAAACAGTAATTGTTCATTAAAATGTGTAGGAGTGTGTTCACTCTAGAGAATGTGTTCAACTATTTACACTTAGAAAATCAACTAAACATTTCATTCATTTGACCAGGGGTGCCCAAACTTTTGTAAATGACTCTACATGAAGAGTTTCATCCCAAAATGCTGTATTTTCATTTATAACAATCGTGGATATAAAGAGTTTGAATAGAATAACATCTGATGTATAACATACTCAAAAATAATATGTGTTTACAGTATTGTTGATAAAGTATTGATATTTCTTGGATGTGCAAAGCCCACACTCCCAATAATAATAATAATAATAATAATAATAATAATAATAATAATAGTGGCATTATTGTCTTTTGGAAGTAAACTTTTATATATACATACATATACCTACACATACACAATCCACTCAGGCCTCACTTTACCGGCCTAACCCTGACGCTGAAGCTGAAAGCACCAGTATCCTCACAGAACACGATGCTTAGTGACCAGCAGAAGTGGTCTGTCAATGCTTTCTTCTTGCCTTTGGTTGTAACCCACTGGACCTGCAGTGTGATGGCTAATGGTGGATCAGGGCTTTTCACTGTCCCGTCTTTGGCGAGGTTGGAGCGCCAGGAGTAGAGCTTGAAATATTTGCCTGAACCTGACGGGGCTCAACTTTTCATGTCAGATTCAGTCAGGTTTGAACATCATCCCTCAAATATTTGTCGAACTCAGGTCAGGTCGAAATTCAAGTTTGGGTTTCTCTCTCTTCCTTACGGGATTGTGACCTGAACTCAGCCCTGCCTTTGTTTTTCTCCCTATTTTACTCTTTATACTTTTATTACATTAAACATTTTTCAGTTAGCCGTGCCTGAGTCGACCGTTCATTTTCATGTAAATAAGACAGGATTCAGGAGCAATTTTGTCAGACTGCAGTTGAGTTTAGACAGAATTTGTCAGGCTACAGTCGAGTTCAGACTGAATTCGTCAGGCTACAGTCGAGTTCAGACTGAATTTGTCAGGCTACAGTTGAGTTTAGACAGAATTCGTCAGGCTACAGTCGAGTTCAGACTGAATTCGTCAGGCTACAGTCGAGTTTACACTGAATTTGTCAGGCTACAGTCAAGTTTACACTGAATTTGTCAGGTTACAGTCAAGTCTAAACAGAATTTGTCAGGCTACAGTTGAGTTTAGACTGAATTCGTCAGGCTACAGTCGAGTTTACACTGAATTCGTCAGGCTACAGTCAAGTTTAGACTGTATTTGTCAGGTTACAGTCAAGTCTAAACAGAATTTGTCAGGCTACAGTCGAGTTTAGACTGAATTCGTCAGGCTACAGTCAAGTTTAGACTGAATTCGTCAGGCTGCAGTCGAGTTTAAACAGAATTTGTCAGGCTACAGTCGAGCTTAGACTGAATTCGTCAGGCTGCAGTCGAGTTTAGACTGAATTCATCAGGCTGCAGTCGAGTTTAGACTGAATTCATCAGGCTGCAGTCGAGTTTAAACAGAATTTGTCAGGCTACAGTCGAGTTTAGACTGAATTCGTCAGGCTGCAGTTGAGTTCAGACAGAATTTGTCAGGCTACAGTTCAGATAGAAATTTATTGGGTTACAGTTGAGTTTGAGCACAATTTTTTACAGGCTGCAACCAGGTTTGGGCAGAATTTTGTCAATTTTCATTCGGGTTCAGATGGAATTTTGTTAGGTTACAGTCAGGATATTTTTGAGGAGACAGTTCAGAGTTTTGTCAGGTCAGAACTTTGTCAGAATTTCGTTTTGCTACTTTTGGGCTCAGACAAAATTTTACCAATCTACATTCGGCTTTGGACAGAATTTTGTCAGACTACATTCAGCTTGGGATAGAGTTGTGTTCACCCATCATCAGGATGTTGTCAGTCTGTGGTCGGGTTGGGACAGAATTTTGTCAGATTACAGTCTGGTTAGAACAAAAGCTATATATATTTAGCTGCCCTCGGCCTCAGTCAGAATGTTGTCGGCCTGTGGTCAGGTTTGGACAGAATTTTGTCAGGCTACGGCTGGGTTTGGATTCTTATCATGTTGTGTTTTGGGTTACACTCAGGCAGAGTATGTTCTTAGGCTATATTTGGGTTCAGATCAAAATTTCAAGCCCAAAATCTACCTAGGAGTGGTTGCAGGTGGTGCAGCTCCACACATGACCTGTGTGAGGCAGTGAAGAGTTAGCTGTCTGGCCCAGTTCATTGCTTAACCATCTCACTCAATGACCAGGTGAGGACGGAAGAACAGAGTAGGGAGGGAGTCCGAGAAAAGAAGGCAGGGAAAAAAAAAAGGAAAAAATTTGTCTTTGTGTTCTGCCAGAGCCTCGTAGCACCTAACCTCCCTCCTCCTGTCTGTCCAGGTTACACACAAACACAATCATCTAATCCTCTCCCATTCCTGTGCCTCTTAATCCCGACTATCTCCTTCTCTCGCCTCTTCTCCTTCGCCATGTCCCTCTCCGTCCTTCCTGTTTATTCCTTACTCGCTTTCCCCTTCTCCATCACTCAGAAAATCCTCTTACTTGCTTTTGGGACTCAATTTTTTCATTTTTTACATCAGTTTGGGTTCTTTCCTTCTCTTTTTTCTTCATTTTCTCTCAATTTCACAACAGATTCCTCCACAATCGTACATAGTCTTGGAGCGGAAAGACCAGCATGCATCTATTCTGAAGCTGTTGAGATCCACCACCACCTGATCCAGCTGGGAATCTCAAAATGTTGAGAAAAGAGTGGTTCTTACTGAAGCTGCAACAAGAATTCATTCATTTCTATCCTCAGAGCACAGCTGGAACATCTGCTTAGCAGTACTTTTGTTGAGGGCACCCTCAGCCTTACATCTCTTTTCTCCCTTCAGCCTTGTATCCTAATAGAACCGTTGCTTTTCTCTCTCTCTCTCTCGTACTAGACGTAGCAGCTCTGACTGCTCTTTGGCTCGGGGAACTTCACTTTCTTTTATCGAGGTCCTGATGGCAGCGAGTCAAGCTTTCCGAGCTTCCGCTAATGGAAGCGTTTAGCGGACGTATTCCTTTAATGGAGGTTTAATGCCTAATAGAGATGTTTAGTGACCATTTGGCTTGTAGCTCAGAGGTGTTTAGTGACCATTTTGCTTGTAGCTTTAGCGTCTCATTTAGTCATCGTAAGCCACTGTAGTCGAAAGGCAGATATCTGATCTTGTAAAAGTTCTGGATGTGGTTCAGATTTGTCACTCATGAACTTCACTTGATTCTGTCTGTGTAGATCAAAGTACACATCGAATATCTCTGGTCGGAGTGAAGTTGAGGTTCTGTGTTGGCTTTTTTTGGTGTGACATCTAGCTGAAGTCCCTCTGACGTCGCCTTAGGCTGGGCAAAGCCTCATCTTGTGCAGAAAAAGGCCCAGCTTGGGTGGACGTTAGCCAACTGGCTAGTGAGCTAACTAATTAAGTTAGCTAATAACTGACGTTATGGACGTGTTTGTAAGCACCATAAATGTGTTTCAGTGAAGGCATGCTAGTTACCAAACTAACGTTGGATAAAATGACCCTTTCTGTGTGTGTAACACTTAGCTTAGCTTAGCTTAGTCGGCTGACATTCATCTCAGCTGAAGCTTTGCCCATTCTGGGACTTGGTTGCAGCTGGATACTACTGTTTTTTGGGATGCTTATGTGTTGTAGGCGTGGACAGACTGATGCTGGAGTACTGAAGATGCTATAAGAACATTTACTTTTGAGAATTATGTAAAATATCAGCACTGCGTATTTCTTTTAACCAGTACGGCAGGTATTGTCCAGGTCCACGAGAGTCCTAATACTAGGTTATGTCGCATTTACTGCTATTAAAGAAGACACAACTTCTGCATAAGTGGTTGGGCTTTATTAATGGCTGTAGACAGCCACAGCCACGCCGTGCAATAAGCGGCCAACACTCTCTCACTTTCAGCTCCAACCATAGACATATAGATGGCATGTTGGCCGCTGGATTGTGTGTCAACGTCACATATAAAAATGATTCGGTTGAGAAGTGTAAACATCATAGTGTGTTTTATCCAGAAGAAATCAGCTCCCCTGTTTACTTGTATTTGTTTACAGGCCAGTCTTGCCTGAGCCAATATGGTGGACGCATTGACATATCGCAACAATGGGCCGAAGCGGCCAATGTGGCGCCTATGTATATATGTCTATGGCTTTGACTGACTGCATTCTTGTTGTTCTACACATAAACACAGCTTGTTGGCTAGCCTCGCCTTCACAATAAGAGTCTTTATCAGAATAACCCCATAAATAAATTAACATGCATAACGAACATGCTACAGTCATTTTAATCACTCGTTTCTTGAAAGACAGGTAATGTTTTGAAGAGCACAGCTTTACGATTCTAGGTTGATGAATAGGCACATGGATGAAGACTTTGACCAGACCAAATCAAGACCAAATGAAACATCTTGACAGGCCTCATTTTTGGCAGGCTTGGAGAGTTTAGTTAAGACTAACACGTAACTTTCAAATATACTTATCGATGTTTGTACCTACCAAATTTCACTGTAGGAAAAGCAGATTTCACCTGCTTATGTGTGCGAGGAATGTTGTTGGTATTGATATCAGATTGAAAAGAACAGTTATACCAGCCATGCTTGCTATATTGCTCCTCTGCGAGGATGCAAAACCCTCAAGCTTTAAACACACATTAGAAATTTCCTGTTACATTTTTAATATATTGTGAATGATTTATGCTAACGTACAGCACGAGCACGCCATAATAGCAATATTTTCCCATTTTCAATATTCAAAAAAGGAGCCAAAAAGCTGACAAAGACATCAACATTGCTGTCAAAAGTTCAGAACATTGGCTCTCGTGAAGTGCATTTCAGCTCGAAATTAATCTTCACCCCCCCAAGGCCAATATATCAATGTCATAGGGGAACAAACTCCTTGGTACAAAAAGGGAGACAAATGGTGGGGCCTCTGTGAAAGAACTGTAGCAAGACTGCATTACGTCTCACGAAAGTCTTACAAAAGGCACATTTTTGCTTTCACAAATAATTTTTTTTTTGCCCAAAATGGCGTGAACATCGCTATTTCTCTTAGTGAAGCAACATAAAGGGTAACATTATCCACATCAGCTCAACCTCGGAGATGTTTGGTCGGAAAGCTGAGGTAACAATCCGGCATTATACGGAACCAATGCGTCCGGCCTGCCTTGTAAAGTACAGCCCCCGGCCTTCGCGGAATGCCCGGCCTTGGCCTTCAGCTGGATTTTTGCAGCTGCGGATGATCCGAATGCAAAAATCACGTTGGCTATGCTTCTCTGTCCCGTTCCAGCCCCTCAGTTCAAAACACTGAGCCCCGCATTTCAGTTCATGCAGCAGTTTTTTAGCCTCTGTGTTTAATGTGTGGAGAAGGGGTTTAGATTATTTTCTAATATCTATAAAAAGGCCTCATTCTCAGGACAGCATGGCCGTCTATGGCTATTGATAGAGGGACGTGGGATGGGATAAAACGTGCTGGAGGTTCTCTGCAGAAAGAGAAAGTCTCAAAATTTTACATGGTGGTTTTTTTTCACTGTTCACATTTCACATATGGGTGGGCAATACGGCAATATTCTATACGATTAATTATCCTGCTTTTCTAAACGTATTGTCCTCGTTAGCACTTCTGGAACACTGAATGGTCGCATACATCGGTAAATAAACAATTACAAAGAGCGTGTAAACAACAACAACCGCTATATCTAAGTTCTTCTTCACGTGACGTCTCACGCAGCTTCACGTTTCTGTCGACTTCTGTTGATTATGAACATCGGCACACGAGCATTTGTTTCATTTGTTTATGTATTTCGATCATGTTAGGGTTTTACATGCATTCGATGTTTTGCCTGTTTACGTCAGAAGTTCCATCCATGGCTCAGGAATAACGTTGATCGTGACCTGTACCAAGTAGTTGATTGGTTGTTGGCTGGTGTATTTTGTCCAGTCCAACTTGTTCACAAACCTCAGAATGATATCGATATGCATCTCATGAAAATGTATCGCGATATCTTTTTGCCATATCGCCCGTCTTCACACTCGGCCTAATTTTTGTTCCAGCAGAGGTCAAGAAAAGAAAGAAGATATAAACCAGTGTGAAAAGTACAGACAGAGAGAGAGAGAGAGAGAGAGAGTGAAGGCAGCAGCTCAGAAAAACAAAAGGCTTTCAGGGGAGAGGGATGAAAGCGAGAGGATGATGCAGACACACAATCACCTGTGAAGCCTCCGTCTCACTCAGGCCTGTTTTATCTCCATTCCTCTCTCTTTCTCTCTCTCTCTCTCTCTCTCTCTCTCTCCGACATCACCCAGAGGGCTGCACGCCCACGCCATCGCTCATTATCCTCAACCAAGCATTGAGACGGTCCAGACATTCCCAAATAGTCATTTATATCATCTCGTTCAAAGGAATGAACAAATGTATATCATTTTTAGAGGCATCTTTATATCAGTGTATAAGAATGCCTGTTTATTAATTAATTAACTATTTTTTTATTACCAATGTTATAAATGATAAAACACTCAAAGTCTGCTAGTGATGTTTTTACATAAAAATATATGATAGAATATAACTGTGTACCTTTTTTCTAGCTGATATTTTGAGGCCAAAATTGGCTTTTGTATAATAAATGTAATATATTGTTATTATTATATATAAATAAATGAATAAATAGTAATGTTAATATAAGTAATAAGTAAAAATAAGTAATATTAATAGTAATAAAAAATAATAAATGTAATAAATTCTAATTATATAATGACAATATTATAATATTCATTTTGAGTCTTGGTTTCTTTCAGGGTTCCTCATGTTCCTAAGACGTTTTTAGTTTTGGTTCCTCTCAATGGTTCTTCCTCATGTTCTCAAGATGTTTAGTTTTGAGTCTTGGTTCCTCTCAGTGGTTCTTCCTCATGTTCTCAAGATGTTTAGTTTTGAGTTTTGGTTCCTCTCAGTGGTTCTTCCTCATGTTCTCAAGATGTTTAGTTTTGAGTTTTGGTTCCTCTCAGTGGTTCTTCCTCATGTTCTCAAGATGTTTAGTTTTGAGTTTTGGTTCCTCTCAGTGGTTCTTCCTCATGTTCTCAAGATGTTTAGTTTTGAGTTTTGGTTCCTCTCAGTGGTTCTTCCTCATGTTCTCAAGATGTTTAGTTTTGAGTCTTGGTTCCTCTCAGTGGTTCTTCCTCATGTTCTCAAGATGTTTAGTTTTGAGTTTTGGTTCCTCTCAGTGGTTCTTCCTCATGTTCTCAAGATGTTTAGTTTTGAGTTTTGGTTCCTCTCAGTGGTTCTTCCTCATGTTCTCAAGATGTTTAGTTTTGAGTTTTGGTTCCTCTCAGTGGTTCTTCCTCATGTTCTCAAGATGTTTAGTTTTGAGTTTTGGTTCCTCTCAGTGGTTCTTCCTCATGTTCTCAAGATGTTTAGTTTTGAGTCTTGGTTCCTCTCAGTGGTTCTTCCTCATGTTCTCAAGATGTTTAGTTTTGAGTTTTGGTTCCTCTCAGTGGTTCTTCCTCATGTTCTCAAGATGTTTAGTCTTGGGTCTTGGTTCCTCTCAGTGGTTCTTCGTCATGTTCTCAAGATGTTTAGTCTTGAGTCTTGGTTCCTCTCAGTGGTTCTTCCTCATGTTCTCAAGATGTTTAGTCTTGGGTCTTGGTTCCTCTCAGTGGTTCTTCCTCATGTTCTCAAGATGTTTAGTTTTGAGTCTTGGTTCCTCTCAGTGGTTCTTCCTCAGGCTTCATCCGTTTGCTTTTACAACTCATCTTCAGTTGCACCAGTTGCTCGTGTTTCCTGCTGGACTGTGATCAATACGAGCTTAAATGAGGTTTCAGCTTGCACTTCCATGTCTTACATGAGCGTGAGGTGTGTGTATATGACCACAGCGTCCCCGTCGATAGGTTAAAAGCTGCGGTGCTGGACTGCCGAGCGTGTGATTAGCCGTATGTTCAGTAATTCACACGCTGTGACGGACCTATTGACTGCTTTATTGATTGCCTTCAGCGGGGCAGAGGAAAACAGCGTAATCTATCGATTGATTGACCCCCAAATTAGCCCCCTGCGTTCCAGCCTCCTCAATTGGGACGTCTCTGCTGGAATTTGACCATCAGGTGGGTCATCTTTCCTTCTTCAGACACTGAAGGAAGCATTTCTTTAAAAAACGTGGCTAGTCAAGCTCATTCAGCCGACGAACACAAACATCACCCGCACTCTCAAAAAAAATGGTTCTTCAAGGGTTCTTTAGTAAAGACAGTGGTTCTATGTGGAACCACAAACATTTGCATGCTTAAATAGTTCTTTGCATGGAGAAATCATTCTTCAGATTGATGGAAAATGTGTTGTATATGGTTCTATATAGCACCAAAAAGGGTCCTTGTTATAATGTCATGTGTGTAGTAAAAGAAGAACCCTTTTTGGTGCTACATAGAACCATATATATTCTCCATCAATCTGAAGAACCATTTCACCATGCCAAGAGCCATAAAGCATAAAATGGTTCCATGTAGAACTCATGGTTCGAAATAGAACCATTCCCTTTACTAAAGAACCCTTGAAGAACCATCTTTTTTAAGAGTATACATTGGCCTCGTAGCTCCAGCACTAAACCACACTCCTCTAAAAGATGGTTCTCCAAGGGTTCTTTAGTAAAGACAGTGGTTCTGTGTAGAACCATGAACACTCAAAGAACGATTTGCATGCTTAAAGGGTTCTTTACATGGTGAAATCATTCCTTAGATTCCTTTTTGGTGCTATATAGAACCATTTTCAAAAAGGTTTTATATACCGTATACAGCACATTCTCCGTCAATCTGAAGAACCATTTCACCATGCAAAAAAAATCTAAGCTTGCGAATGGTTCTTTGAGTGTTCTCGGACTGTATATAGAGCCACTGTCTTTACTAAAGAACCCTTGAAGAACCATCTTTTTAAAGAGTGTAGTTATGTTGAGTAGCCATCTGTCTAGTTTAGCTGTCATGGTTGGAAATGAAAGGGGGAAATTGTTAAACGATTACAGCAGAAAACTGTCCAATCAGGATTGTTTCCTCTGTGGTATCTAGGTAGACACAGCCAAGTGAGCTCTCCCATTGGTTAGGACTTCAGGAGCTGGACTGAAGGCCTTACACATTAGATTAACTACCAGCGTAATTAGAAAGTAACAGTGGAATCAGTTGATTTACAGTAGATGGGACCAGGTTTGTGAAAAAAAGGCCTTCAAGAACTTCTAGATACGTCACTGACCAGGTTTCATTCAGCTGTTAGAAATGGAGAACAGTGTCAGTTCTATGCCAGGGCTCTTCACTGAAGAACTGCTATGTACAAGGTTAAATACGTGGATTGTGTGTTATAAACTTCAAATGTCCATGTTTAATCTAGAACGGCCAAAATATCTTCACCTGCTTTGCCACTAGCTTAGTGCTAAAGTACCACAAGAGTCCCATAGGGGTGCTAGCAGAACTCATGTCGTAGAGGTGTTTTCTTCCCTCGTTCACTGATGAACTGCAAGCCTAATAGTACCGATTCACAGTGCGATCTGATTTTAAGTTCATTAAACAGAACTGTAAACAGGCCAAAGGTTAGAACCAGCACTAACTTCGTAAAATTAAACACGGAAATGCCGTGAAAGAGGGGTAGAGAGAGAGAAATAGAGGGGTAGAGCGGGAAAGAGAGAGACGTAGAGAGCGTGAGAAAGAGAGAGAGAGAGATTTAGAGGCAGGATCAATGGGAAGTTTAAAAATCGATGTACTTAGGAGAGAGAAATCAATGAGCTCTAATCGAGATGTCAATCGCTGCAGCTCGGACAATTAACAGCTGGAGAAATGTTTAACGACAGCCCGCCTCCAGCTAGCGGAGAGAGGGAGAGAGAGAGAGAGAGAGAGTGATGAACAAATAAGAAAAGGAAAGACATTACAAGGTGCTGTTGGACTCAGCAGGAGCTAAACTCGTTACAATTGAATTCTACCGATTTTTTATTTCTGCATAACAAAGTGGTTGAGATGGAAACGAAGTCACTCAGAGCTGTTTGGTGTTAAATGCTCTGTTGTAGCCCTCCTATTATCTTTGGGGTCAACGTGGCCCCAGTCAGTGTTTAATATCTCTGAATAAATGATTGACACCTTTTTTTTTTGGCAAAGAAACAAAGAACCCGACATAAACTTGGGTAACAGGTTTAGTTGTAATAATTTTTTGGCGGTTTAAATTGCTGAGGCCAAACGGACCCCAAGGATGAAGATGTTAGTAAGTCTGAAGATAACAGTAGAGCCTGAGAAGCTTACAGAGTCAGAATTGTTCACAGTGGTGGTGAACGGAACCAGACGTCTGAAGAGGTTTAATGCCTTTAAAAGCTCCCAGAAAGTTATTATATAGAATAGTTATAAATAAGCTGCTGCCTGACGCCTGAGACAGCGCGTTTTATGCTAGTTTTGAGATGCGCTTTTGTTCTAAAATGTCATTTTTTAAAAATCCATTCATGGCACAGATGTACGCAATAGTAAGAAAACATACTGTTGCTGTCCAGTGAAAAACAAGTATCTCCAAAATGGTAAGTTTAGAGGGCAAAAACTTCTTAACTGTCAGTGTAACTTAATGTAAATAGATTTTATTCCATGCAATTCTGGAGTATTTCTATTGGTCCATTTACCATGAAATTTTCAGACAATGTTAAAGGCAGCTGCTGAGCTCAAATGACGTAGAAAAGTAAAAATCGACAAAAATAGTGACACGTTACATGTACAACCCCTGGTTCCTGTCACCACCAAGAAGACCAAGTTGCTAAGTTTTCTTTACAGTAAGCCATTTCACAACAAACCACTCTGAATGACTTTGTTCGCCATTGGATTACCCAGAATTCCCTTTTAACAAATCACTTATTGTTATTATATACCTCTGCATACATTTAGTCAAGCCTACTTACTGTGTGTTAATAGACATATTACTGTGTTGTATTGCTTGAAAAACAGCATTTCCGTGTTTAATTTTACGAAGTTAGTGCTGGTTCTAACCTTTGGCCTGTTTACAGTTCTGTTTAATGAACTTAAAATCAGATCACACTGTGAATCATAACTATAAGCCTTGCTGTTCATCAGTGAACGAGGGAAGAAAACACCTTTACAACATTGCTGATTTCTGCTAGCACCCCTATGGGACTCTTGTGGTACTTTAGCACTAAGCTAGTGGCAAAGCAGGTGAAGATATTTTGGCCGTTCTAGATTAAACATGGACATTTAAAGTTTATAACACACAATCCACGTATTTAACCTTGTACGTAGCAGTTCTTCAGTAAAGAGCCCTGGCATAGAACTGCCACTGTTCTCCATTTCTAACAGCTGAATGAAACCTGGTCAGTGACGTATCTAGAACTTCTTGAAGGCCTTTTTTTCACAAACCTGGTCCCATCTACTGTAAATCAACTGATTCCACTGTTACTTTCTAATTACGCTGGTAGTTAAACTAACGTGTAAGGCCTTCTGTCCAGCTCCTGAAGTCCTAACCAATGGGAGATCTTGCTTGGCTGTGTCTGCCTAGATACCACAGAGGAAACAATCCTGATTGGACAGTTTTCTGCTGTAATCGTTTAACAATTTGCCCCTTTTTTTTCAACCTTAACTGACCAAACTGACTAATGGAATGAGAGTAGTTTAAATATGACTGGTATGATGATTCTATTTAATAAAAAGGAAATATAATTAAAAACTTGTACTAGTATAATACTAGGTATTAGGTCTTAACTAAGCAGCCAACGTATCTCAGACGGAGGAAACTGTGGGAACCAAAACAAAGAAAATACAGCAGTTAGTAGCATGGTCACGACTAGTAACGTGTGGTCATGACTTAGTAAGGTGTGGGAACGAGATCCTAATGCATGGCCACGACTTAGTGAGGTGTGGGAACGAGATCCTAATGCATGGCCACAACTTATTAAGGCATGGGAACGAGATCCTAACGCGTGGCCACAACTTAGTAAGGCACGGTAACAAGAGCCTAATGCACGGTCAAGACTTAGTTGCCACGACTGTGGAAGCTTTTCTGGTCTTTACGGAGCCCCGCTGGTGACATCCAAGTGGCCACGGTTTAGTAAGGTGTGCGAACAAGATAATTAAGTCCTGACCACTGTTTACTAAGGCGTGGGAACAAGATTCTAGTGCATGCCCGCGACTTAGGAAGGCATGATCTCATTCCCACGACTCAGTAAGTTGTGGCCACGCATTATGCTTATTTAAATGGGGTGTCACCAGCAGGGCTCAGTAGGTCTTTCATGTGGGCCACGAGCTGCAAAAGGTTGAGGACCCCTGCTCCAGTGCAGCACTGAGGGAGCAAACGTCACTGCATTTGTTATGAGGGCCAAACTATCGCTTTAACTTCTTTAATGAAGGAGTGCTGTTCTTTCACAGGACGCTAAGTACCTTTCAGGTCGGGGGTTAGACTGAATGAAAACCTCCGCCATTGCTTTCAGTGTGGGAATCGCACTGCGTCACACCATTAGCTGATTTAGAACGGACAGTTTTATGATGGCCGCGTTGACCACTGTCCTTCTCCCTCTCTGAGTCTTTCATGTCTCCTGTGGGTTTTCGGAGCTTGTGTCACTGTAGCATTGCACATCTTGGTCATTTTGTTGGGTGTTTTTTCTTCGCCCATTTTTTCTGTCGGTCCCATGCGCCGTCCTTTTGTCGTTCTGTGGCTCGCTCTCCTATTGTGGTCAGATCCCACTTTGCCTCGGCTGACCAATGAGCTGCCTCTGCCCTGCTGCGTCCCGGAGAGCGAGGGAGAGGGAGGGGGGGGCGAGAGAGAGAGGAAATCGATAGGAGAAGTGATGAGGAGGGGAGGTGTAGATTACTGTCTGGAGGCCTTGGGGCTGGGGGGCAGGGAATGGGGGGTTTTCAGGGGGGGTTGCTTTAGGCCTTGGACATGATGTTGCGGCTTTCTTTCCTAAATCCCTCCGTAGGAGCACTGAGGCGAGAGCCGGAACCATAGCGCTGATCAGAATAACGCTGGAGTACAGAGGGAACGGCGCCGTCAGGATACAGTCTCGCCTGCTGTAGATTTATAGGAGAAGAAAAAAGCGTTCTTAACCTTAACGTATGTTAATGTAACGTTACAGTGAAGAACGCATTCAGGGTCTTTTAGGCCCGTTCCTGTTGGTCTGCTTGTCGTGAAGTGTTCACACAATGTGAAGAGCAGCTGGTGTTTCTGAATGGGGTAAAAAATAAATGATAATGGTGTTACAAGGTTCTCTTACAACAGTGATGATAAACAAGATTTTAAGGGCTCTAATGTGGATTGTGATGTTCAGCCTGAAGGACGTAATTCAACTGCATCAATTCTGGAATGTTATAACTGAACAACACAAATATATTACAACTATGTGCATATATATATATATATATATATACACTTAAAAATGATGCTTATCAGGGATTCTTCAGTGAAGAAAATGGTTCTGATTAAAGGGTTCTTTGCATTGTGAAATGGTTCTTGAGACTGAGGGAGAATGTGCTGTAGATGGGTATCCAAAAAGGTTCTTCTATTGTAACAAGCCTGACATTGTAACAATAGAACAACCCTTTTCAAAAAGCCGTCTACAGCACATTTTCCATCAATCTGAAGCATGCTTTATGATGCAAAGAACCCTTACGTCATTAAAAGGGTTCTCTGAGTGTTCATGGTTGTACATAGAACCTTTTTTTTTTTACCAAAGAACCCTAAAATATATGGCCTAAAATAACCTAAAAATGATGGTCCTTTAAGGGTGTATATGTATATGTATGCTACAAATACTATATTACAATTTAGAATTTATTCATCAGTGTTGGAACAAAGCCTTGTGTATTTTTTAATAATTTGAAAAAATCTGCTGTACTTTACATTTTTTTCATTATGAACAATCAAATAGAAACAGTCCAAAATGACTTAATGTACATTGAATGTTTTGCTTGGTTTTTCCGTCTCCTTTATAGTCACTTTTTTGGAGATACAACATTTTGTTCCAGCATACATATACACACACTTATAAAGCAAATATTTACAACTATACACGATGAAACTGTATTATAATTATATTACAATATATCACAACTATCAGCACTACCACACCAGTATGAGCACTGACCTCCTCATCTGTGTACTTACACAATCCTGATGGCAATCACAGACTATAGGCCCTCTGATGGACACTAATCTGGACATTTCTGCCCTTTAATCACTTTCTTTCCTTTTTTCTCAGTGTTCATCTCTGTATATTTGTATTGACTGTTCCATCACTCTTAATGCTCTTGTTGTGTTATTGTTTTGCTATCTGGTGCTGACCAGAAGAGGATGGGTTCCGCTTTCGAGTTTTGCTTCTTCCTCTTGTTTTTCGTGCCACTGTTGCTCTTGGTTTGCTCGTCTGGCTCCTGGACTTGGATTTCTGTAAAGCTGCTTTGCAGCAATGACCACCATAAAAAGCGCTGAAATATTTAAGGTGCTAAACCATGTACGCGGATACACACTACACTCTTAAACATAGCCCTTCACATGTTCTTTAGTAAAGACAATGGTTCCATGTGGAACGATGAATATCCATGGTTAGCTGGCTCTTTGGACTAATGGAGAATGTGTTCTATATGCTTCTATATAGAACCTTTTCGAAAATGCTTCTATATAGCACCAGAAAGGGTTCTTCTTACAAGCTTGATATCATAACAACAGCAGAACCCTTTTGGTGCTATAGAAACACATACAACACATTCTCTATCAATCTTAAGAAACATTTCCCCATGAAAAGAACCCTCAAGTACGCAAATGGTTCTTTGAATGTTCATGGTTCTATATAGAACCACTGTCTTTACTAAAGAACCCTTGAAGAACCATCTATTTTAAGAGTGAGGGGTGTGAAAATGCACTGATGCATAAATTTGAAGGTGGCTGTACAACTGCATTGACTTTGTAGTGTTAGAATGGATTATGATTATAATACTATTTAATACAGTAAAAGATTCATTTTTCTGGTCAAAAAAAATAAGTTTCCAATATAAAATAAAAGAAAAATTAAAAAAAATATTATCTATATTCCATTACTATGTAAAATATATATCACTTACATTTGTGTATGGACAGTATTTAAAATAAATTTTATATATATATATATATATGTGTGTGTGTGTGTGTGTGTGTGTGTGTGTGTATAGCACTCGGAAGAGGAGAAATGTGTGAGAAAGAGTGAGAGTGAAAGAGGCAAAAGAGGAAAAAGTTGGAGAGTGTAATAGTGCATGCACACACACTCAGCCGTTATGATAAGGACAATAAATATCTATAATAAATATCATTATTATTGGGCCAATCTCCCACAATAAAGCGGGGCAGTGAGGGATGACACTGGGGACCGGCCGGGATATTGGCAATATATCAGCATTGATTATTGGGAGCAGTGACAGTGAGAGAGAGAGATAGAGAGAGAGAGAGAGAGAGAGAGAGAGAGAGGAAGGAAAAGAGCAGCAGGGGGAGTTAATAAAAGCTAATAAAAGAGACGAGCCGGAGAAGAACAAAGGCTTTGGATGGATCTGCTTCCCTCACTGTGAACTGCACGCTAAGACTGGAGGACGTGTGATGGAGTGTGTTTGTGTGTGTGTTTGTTTTCATACACTTTCAGTACTAAAACGTCCCGACTCTGACCTGGAAAAGCAGACAGAAGCCCACCGTGTGAGGACGAGCTGAGCGGCCCTCTCTGAACGAGAGCTCCGCGTTTCATTTATTAAAACCCGCAGAGCAGAGCGGCTTCCTTCTGGGGCCTTAGTTTAGGATTAGGATTAGAGTATGTTTATGACGTGCAGGTACTTACGTGTGTACACTCTTCAAAAAGAGGGTTCTTTAGTAAGAGGGTTCTTTAGTAAGAGGAATGGTTCTTTTTAGACCCATGAGTTCTATCTAGAACCATTTCATGCTTAATTGGTTCTGTGCATAGTGAAATGGTTCTTCAGATTGACAGAGAATATGTTCTATACGGTTTTTGAAAATGGTTCTGTATAGCACCAAAAAAGGGTTCTTGTCACTAGGGAGAGATCGTAACAATAGTAGAACCCTTTTTGGTGCTTATGTTGATATATATATATATATATATATACACATATATGTTCATGGTTCCATATTGCATAAGGGTCCTTCTATTTCTACAAGCTTGATACCATAACAATATCAGAACCCTTTTTGGTGCTATTTAGAACCATATACAACACATTCTCCATTTCACCATGTGAGGTTTGTTGCGACAGTGACACACACACACACATATATGTATATATATATACATTTTGGATATGTTATTATGGGTATTTTCATATCATCACTGTCCTGACACACATATATATATATATATATATATATATATATATATATATATATATATATATATATACATTTATTATGTGCAATAATGATCTGTCCCATATATATATTAAACTGTGTGTGTGCCTATATGTCATAGTAATGTGAATATATATATCAGACAGATCATTATTGCATATAGATATGTACATATACATAGTACATAATACATGTGGGGCATATTATTGTTACATGTAAATACTTACATATATACACAGTTTCATACACACAGATTAAGCCTAGTCTGGATTAAATTGTGTCAGTGGTGTTTCACTTTTAACAGTCTAGGTTTTGGTTTAATCTAGGCCTGGCCAAGAGCCCCATAGACATTTACACATTTACACTGTTCAGGTACATTTTTCATTCATCAAGATACAAACAGTGTAAATGTACCTTCAAAGGTACAACAGTGGTTTTAGGGTCCAACTGCGTACCGTAAATTGGCTTCTCCCAGGGGAAATATGTCAAAATACAAAGAACCTAAAGCTTTAAAACAGAATATAAAGAGTCAAAGCAACATTTATAAATATAATTGCAACACATGTTCCCTAACTAAAGAAACTGAAGACGTACCCTTGAGGGTACTTTTGTTCCTTTCATTCCCAGAGTGTAATTCATGAATATATCGCTGCTTTTGGAACAAAACCTCGTATCTCCAGAATGATAACATCCTTAACTTTTAATGTAAGTCAATGGAACCAGACTTTGGAGCACACATTACGTTGCATTGCATGCTGGGAACTGTAGTGCAGCTCATGGTGAAATGGGCTAATATTAATAGAAAATTCAAATAATTTTTGCAGGCTGAATAGGATTGTGCCATGGGGTTGACTCTGCCCACGGGCCTTGTGTTTAACAAATGGGCTTTAAGTGCTGTTTATCTGATGGTGGTTGACCAGGTCTTCCAGGTGGTTGTTAGGAGACCCATTTTCTCTGTATCTTTTAGTCTTTTAGTCATTTTTTGGACTCCAGTTTTGTTTTTTCACATCTTTTCCTTTGATTTTCCACTTCTTTATGCAAGTGGATTATCTTATATCTAAACTCCTCAGAAAGATCTCCTGAGAAATAATGGGAAATTACATAAATGAGAGCGGTCGTTGACTTTTGCGCAGTACTGTAGGCACTTATGCATGTCGCTGCTGTCAAAACCTTCTATCTCCAAAATGGCAACTTAACAGGAGGAAAAAATCTGCTTCACTTTTAATGCAAGTCAGTGGAACCAGACTTTTGTCAGTGATTTTGGGCTGTTTCTTTTGGTCCATTCATCATGAAATTTACACGCAATGTAGAGAGTAACAGGTACTTTCCATTTATGTCAAAAACTGAAAAATGACAAAAATGGAGATACGAGGTTTTGTTCCAACAACGCGATTTACACCGATCAGGCATAACATTATCATCACCTCCTTGTTTCTACGCTCATTGTCCATTTTATCAGCTCCACTTACTATATAGGAGCACTTTGTAGTTCTACAGTTACAGACTGTAGTCCATCTGTTTCTCTGCATACTTTGTTAGCCCCCTTTTAGTGGATCATTCTCAGCACTGCAGTAACACTGAAGTGGTGGTGTGTTAGTGTGTGTTGTGCTGGTGCGAGTGGATCAGACACAGCAGTGCTGCTGGAGTTTTTAAACACTGTGTCCACTCACTGTCCACTCTATTAGACACTCCTACCTTGTCAGTCCACCTTGTAGATGTAAAGTCAGAGAGGATAGCTCATCTGCTGCTGCACAGTGTTGGTCATCCTCTAGTCCTTCATCAGTGGTCACAGGACGCTGTTGGCTGGATATTTTTGGTTGGTGGACTATTCTCAGTCCAGCAGTGACACTAAGGTGTTTAAAAACTCCAGCAGCACTGCTGTGTCTGATCCACTCAGATCAGCGCAACACACACTAACACACCACCACCACGTCAGTGTTACTGCAGTGCTGAGAATGATCCACCACCCAAATAGTACCTGCTCTGTGAGGGTCCATGGGGGTCCTGACCACTGAAGAACAGGGTAAAAGGGGGCTAACAAAGTATGCAGAGAAACAGATGGACTACAGTCTGTAACTGTAGAACTACAAAGTGCACCTATATAGTAAGTGGAGCTGATAAAATGGACAACGAGCGTAGAAACAAGGACATAATGTTATGCTTGATTGTTGTATTACCCATATGAGACAGATTAGCATCGTGCTATCTGCTTGCCTCACTTGCCTCAAACCATGTTGAGTAGATATCACGAATAGTCAAGACACACTCTTGTCTATAAAAACTACGGCTCCCGCTGTTTGAAGACATGCTAATGTCCTTTTGTCCATGTTTATAGACACCAGTAAGTCACACAGGGTCAGGAAGCACATAATCCAGTCTGCGTGTGTAACGTGGGGGCGCTTTATGACATGCATGTGTGCTTCATTCATTTATTCATTCATTCATACCGCATGTACACAAATTAGCTCACCGTGTTGGTGGACACCAGGCCGCTTTTAGGAACATTCTTTATGTCCTCATAAATACTCAGACGCACACATACACACGTGCACACATGCACACACACGACCCCATAAACATAATTCATACATGCACGGCCGTCCGTACGGCTGGAGTGAAGCGTCTGACTGGCGTGAGCACACAGAGTAATGAGCAGACATGCGGTCAGTGCATTAGTCACCATGTTCATATAGACGTTATTCATGTTATTCACTCATACATATGTAAACCTGCCGGTCTGCATTCATCCACACAGTCTAGCTCTCCGCTAATGCGCATATTCAGGCTGATGTATGGATTTGCACTACTGTTTAACTGTTTAGCATCACTTCTTCTCTTTTATCATTTTTGTTACTTTATTTAAAGCAGTAGCTTATAGTGATTTCAGCATTAATTAAACAGACAAAGGTATTTTTAGGGGTGTTTTAGTTCATTCAAAAGTAAATGGGGAATAAAATGTTAGTAAATAATAAATAAACTACTGTAATCATTTATTTATGATTTTTTTTTCAAGTTATCTGCTTTGATTTGATCCTCACTCTTACAATATGAGGACTCACATTTAGCTTCATTCTGTACATTAATTTTGTCATAACTTTCGTATCACTATGTATATTTATTCATATTTTTATTTATGTATGTTTGTCATGAATATTTTTAATTATAATATTAAGAACAACTTTATTGCTGGATATTAACTTTGTACAACTCTATTCTGTGTGTTAATTTATTAGAGTTTCATTCTGAACTAATTTAATATTCATTTATTATGACCTAATTCTGAATATGAACTTCATTTTAGATACTATTTTATTACTATTTTGTATTATTTTTATTTTTTGTAACTGTTGTGGATATTTATATTTTTCATTCTGGATAATGTTTTTATTATAACTCTATTCTGAATGTTAATTTTATCACAACATACTTCTGGATAGTCATTTTAATAGGACTTCATTGTAGATATTGTATATCGACATACAGATATCTTACTGTAATATCATTCTGGATATGAATTTTATTCTAACTTTCTTCCAGATATTAATTTTATTAGAGATTATTCTGGATATTAATTTTATTTTAATTTTATTCCAGATATTAATTTTATTCTCATTTTATCCTGTTTATTTTACTTTATTAGAGCTTCATTCTGGATATTAATTTCATTCTAATTTTCTTCCAAATATTAATTTTATTCTAATTTTATTCTTTTTTCATTTTATAAGAGCTTCATTCTGGATATTAATTTTATTGTAACTTTATTCTGGATATTAATTTTATTGTAACTTTATTCTGGATATTAATTTTATTCTAATTTTATCCTGGTTATTCATTTTATTAGAGCTTCATTCTGGATATTAATTATAACTTTATTCTGGTTCATTCCAGCTTCATTCTGGATGTTCTTATTAAAACGTTGTTAGGGATTTTAATTATTATTAGTATTATTAGCTCATTAATTTTATTATAACTTTATTCTGGGTGTTTGTTTTTGGAAGGTGTGAAGTTGCCGGTTTAGAATATTAGAGTCTTTTGTGCAGCATCTGCAGCCAAACTGGTCTAATATTAATATTACTGAGATAATCCTGGACCCTTTACACAGGAGCACGGACCCCCGGAGCTGAGGGGAGAGAGAAGGACAGAGAAACACTGAGACATGTGAGAGATGGAAATAAAGCGAGAGAAACATAAAGATGTGGAAAGAGAGAGAGAGAAAGAGAGAGAGAGAGAGATAAAGAAAGAGAGAGATAGAAGCAGAAAAGTGAATGAGAATGAAAGAGATGGACAGAGAGAGAGAGACAACGAGGAGAGACAACGAGGGACAGGAAAAGAGATAAAGAGAGAGGGGGACAGAAGGAGAGAGAATGAAAGCTGGAGAGAGAAAAAGAGAGAGACAAACAGTGGGAGAGAGAAAAAAGGAGAGAAAGAGGGAAACAGATCGAGAGATATAGAAAGATAAAGTGCGTGTGAGAGAGAAAGAAAGACAGAAAGAGGAAAGAAAATGACGAGATAAAGAGAGCGGGGGAAAGAGAAGGAGAGAGAAGGAAAGAGGTGGAGAGGGAGGAGAATGTGACTGAGAGAGAAAAATAGAAAGGAAAAGAAAGAAGTGAAATAGATCAAAAGAGGTAGGAAGACAAAGAAAGAGAGAGAAAGACTGAAAGGAAAAGAGAGAGAGGAACAGAGAAAATGAAAAATTAGAGAGAGAGACAGAAAGGAGAGATACACAAGAGACAGAGAGAAATGAAAAGACAGAGAGCAAAAGGAATAGAGCGAGAGAGAGAGAGAGACAAAAAGGAAAAGACAGAAAGAGAGAGGGAATTGTGAGGGAGGGGGAAGAAAGAGGAAAATAGACAGAGAGATAGGAAGATAAAGAGAGAGAGAAAAAGAGAGAAAGACAGGAAGCAAAAGAGATAGAGAGAGAGAGGAGGAGAGAAAAATGAAGAGACGGAAAGGAAAAGAACGAGAGAAAGAGGGAGAGAGACGAAAAGGACAAGAGAGTGGGAGAGAGACGAAAAGCAAATGTGAGAAAGAGAAAAAGAGAAATGACAACAGAGCAGAAGGAAGAGAGAGAGAGAGAAATGAAAACAGTGGATAAGGAAAAGATAAAAGAGAGAATGTGAGAGAGAGAGTGAAATGAAAACAGCATAAGGAAAAGAGAAAAGAGAGAGACAAAATAGAGAGAGAGAAAGAGAAATGAAATGAAAACAAGATAGGGAAAAGAGAAAAGAGAGAGAGAGAGAGAGATGAAAACAGAACATAAGGGAAAGAGAAGAGAGAGAGAGAGAAAGAAAGAGAGAGAGAGAGAGAAAGAAAGAGAGAGAGAGAAAGAGAGAGAGAGATGTCTGTAATGATGTCAGTTCTAATCTGCCATAGGAAGCAGCAGTTGGCGGCTTTATTGTTATTGATTAGGCCGCCTTCTTATTGATGAATTTAATTTCACCCACTCGTTTATCAGCATGTCACCACACACACACACACACACACACACACACACACACACACACACACACACACACACACACCCCAGCATGTGTTCTCACCCTCCGCCGCTCTGTTCTCCATACACACCCGTTACAGCGCGCGTGTTGATTTGCTGGTATAAATCACAGATACAGCTGCTGCTGCTGCGCGTCTGAATAATGTACTTTTCTCTCCGCAGCAATTCATTATCCTCCCAACTTACGCGCATTTCTGCAGCTGTCAGAATATGATGGAGATGAATAACTAACACCACACCATCAATCACGCGGGCGGCGTATGATAATGACGCGATGCTCTGTATATTTAAGTAGTCTCATCATAATAATAAGCAGAAACGGTGCATCTGTCATATGAGCTTATGCTCAAACTAATGTTTTGATTTATTTTTACCCATCATGCACAAAGACGGCAGCACATATGTTTGCTGAAATGATTGATTTGTTTCATTTACACATCCATCATAAAAGCGGATCACGGCTGGACGATATGGATCAAATGCTAGTATTGCGATTATATCGCTACACAGCACAGCTGTGATTGTGATATATTAAAAACACTCCGTCACATGTTTAAAGATTGGCCTGCATTATTTCACCCAGAATAACTTTCGTTGGATCAGATCAGTGGAGAATCCTCAGGGCCTTCTAGGCCTTCAGAGAAGATCTAATGACTCGACTCTATTTTTAGTTTATTTTGGTTTAATAAACTCAGCCTCCTTGTTTTGTTTAAACTCTGCAGGAATTGTAGTAATACGCACATTTCTATGTTAAGTTTTGGTTGGAAGCAAATTGGTTAAATTCTTGAAAACAGAAAATTGTCCATTCAGGATCATTTTCTATGGCGGCGTTTTAGGGCCACTGTTAATAAAAATAAAAATAGTAGACTTTGAGAATAAAGTCATAATGTTTTGAGAAAAAAAGTCATAATATTTTGAGAAAAAAAGTCTTTTTTTCTCTAAAAATTACGACTTTATTCTCAAAATATTACAACTTTTTTTCTCAAAGTATTAAGAATTTATTCTCGATAGAATTGCAACTTTTTTCTCAAAAATATTATTAATTTTTCTCAAAATATGACTTTTTTTCTCTAAATATGACTTTTTTTCTCTAAATATTGACTTTATTCTCAAAACATTATGACTTTTTTCTCGAGGTTTTATGATTTTTTTTTCTCTAAATATAACGATTTTATTCTCAAAGTCTACTATTTTTATTTTTATTAACAGTGGCCCTAAAACGCCATCGTAGTTTTCTCTGTGGCCAAGTGAGCTCTCCTGTTGGTTAGGACTTCAGGAGCTGGACAGAAGGCCTTAGATTAACTACCAGCTGAAAAAAGTGTGCTGACTTTACTCGATTCAAATATGTACATCATTTCCACACAAATGTATTATACCACATCAGCTCAAGTCTTTTTTATAATGATTTTTATTCATGGTAATATGCAGTTACACTGTCAGAGACACACATGTACACATTCCACATTTTAGAACATGAACTGAACAAAAACCTTTAAAAAAAAAACATAAATAAAGGTACTAAACTGTCACTGGGGCAGTTCCCCTCTCGTCACTGGGGTGGAGCCCTCAAGGGTCCATCTCAGTACCTTTAGTCAGGGAACATAACTGAACCATAATCCACTGAAATGATATGTTCTAAGCTGTACTGACTCCACACACCCCGTCTCGTCTCCAGGCTTTTATTTTACTGTTCTGTTTTAAAACATTCGGTTATGAAAAGGTACAAATACAAACGTTTCACCTGGAAAAACTTATTTAAGGTTCACAATCAGACCTTAAAACCACTGTTGAACCTTATATATATATGTCGCTGCTGTTGGAACAAAACCTCGCATCTCCAAAATGATAACTTTACAGGAGAAGGAAAAAACATACTCTACTTTTAAGTCACCAGACATTTTTTCCAAGCCACTTTGGGCCGTTTCTTTTGGTCCATTCATCTTGAAATTTACACACAGTGTAAAGGGCAACAGGCACATTCAAATGATGTCAAAAACATATTGTAGTTTTCTCCCTCAGAGAAAGTTATTACACAAAATGCTTATGAATTTGCTGCCTGATGGCTGAGACATTGTTCTATGATGGCTTTGCAATAAGATTTAGCCTAAAATGTATATATAAAACATATATAACTGAGGGGACATGCGTAGGTCACCTTGATTATAAATAACATGTCTATATTTGTGTTGTAGTCATGGTGACCCCTGGTTCCTTACAAACCACTTTGAGTGACTTTGTTTACATCTCAGTGATTGAATTATTGGTGGAATATTGGTGGAATTCCCCTTTCAAGAAGCTGAATTTACTAATTAGAAGGAGCGCCTGGATACGTCTGGACATACGTTGCTGTGTATTTAGTTAAGGGTCATTGTATACGGTCATAACTCACAATATCCCTGAGTTTAAAGAATTATAAAATAATCATATCAAATTATTTTGCTTTACAGACATTCATGCCGAGATTCATTCATTTTCCTCCCGCGTGTGTCCGTGTGTGCAGTCAGAGCGAGGGAAGAGAGAGAGAGGGATGAGGATGAGGAAGATGAGGATGAGGATGAAGACTGGGAAGAGGTGTTAGCTCCACATCCTTCCAACACCACCTTATTTTCCTCTCCCTCAATCTCACACTCTCCTTCTCTCTCTCTCTCTCTCTCTCTCTCTCTCTTCCCTTTAGTCCTGCAACCGCACTATATTTCTACAAGAAATAATTGCTTTTGTCTGGAAGGAGCAAGCGAGGGGGGAAGGAGGGATGGAGGGAGGGAGGGGCTGCCTGTCTGTGTGAAGGGGGCACGCGAGGGACAACCGGACCCCCCCCCACTTCTATTTCAGTCCACTTGAGGATATCATCTGCCCGAGAGAGAGAGAGAGAGAGAGAGAGAGAGAGAGAGAGCGAGCAAAGACAGAGGGTGAACTTTATAAGAAGATGCCTAATTTTTTATATAAATAGATAAAATGAGCATAAATTCTTTAAGAAATGATTCAATGCATAACTTTAAATGTCGTACTGTAGAGCTCAGTGACTTTAAACTCGGCACTATCATAAAATGCCACCTTTGCCACAAGTCAATTCGTAAAATTTCTTTCCTGCTAGATCTGCCCTAGACAACCGTAAGTGCTATTTTTATGAAAAGGAAGTCTAGGAGCAAGAAAAATAGCCAGGCTACAGTCACAGCCAGAGCAGGTTTGCTCGTATGCCTTCGTCCAGGCTGTCCATGTTGGTGGTGATCACCAGTGGACTAGATCCAGAGATAGCTACCTAGCTGGCTAGTGAAAAGCTAAACTGGCTTAATCCATCAATCGATCAACCTTTATTTAATCTTGGAGAACATTGAGGGTGCCCCTCATTTACAATGTTGCCGAGTTAATACAGAGCAAGGGATTGATAATGTGTAAGAACATATCAAATAATAAAAATAAATTTAATAAATGAAGACTCAGATCAGGTAAGTATAAAAAGTGAAACATTAATAATAAAAATACACAAAAATATAATAAAAAAATAATAAACAGTAAGTAAAACACACATAAAATGTAAAGGTTAATAAAATCAAATCAAAATAAAACAAGAGGAAAATAAGAAAAAAATACTAATAAAAAAGTATTAAAATGACAAATAATAATAAGAATTAAAATAAGAATATGAATAATAATGGATAAAATAACAAATAAATAATAAAATAATGAAAATAAGATAAAAATGGTAAAAAAAATCAGGTAAACAGTGTCAGCCAGAGTGGAGGTGGTTAGAGAGTAAACGTTTAAAATGACCGATTGACGCCAGTGAGCTGAGCTTTAGTGTGTCCAGTAGTGAGTTCCAGCTCGCTGGTGCACTGTAACTAAAAGCAGATTTTCCCAGTTCAGTAAAAACCCTTGGTACCTGGCATGTGATCCAACCACTGGAGCGAATCTGATAAATACCATTATTTACAGACATCATTGAAGCAATATATTCTGGCATATAGCCGGAGAGTGTCTTATAAATAAAACTAAACCAGTGTGTTTCCCGCTGTGTTGCAACCAACTTCTTCATACCGTCTGCAGTGATGAGTGTTATAAGGGTCTCCAGTGATGAACCTCAGTGCAGAGTGATAGACTGAGTCCAGTGGTTTGAGGGAGCTGGCAGATGTGTGTTTGTAAATGACGTCACCGTAGTCCATAACAGATAGCAAGGTTGCCTCAACTATTCTTTTTCTAGCATACACGGGGAAACAGGATTTATTTCTGTATAGAAAACCGAGCTTCTGTCTACATTTGCTAACCAATTTATTAATATGGGGTTTAAAAATGAATTTATTATCCAGCCATATGCCAAGGTATTTATACTCTGTGACTCTCTCGATGTTGGATCCTGTCAGGGTGATGATATTTACAGAATTAAAATCAGCATTAGTAGATCTGGAAAATAGCAGGAACTTTTCAAGAAGTTTTCTTAGCGTTTAAAACCAGTTTGTGTTTGCGCAAAGCAACCTGTAGAGCATTAAATGAGCATTGCAGTTTTCTTATTGCAGCATAAACAGAGTCAGCTGAACAGTATAAAACCGTGTCATCTGCATACAGGTGTACTTTGCAGTCTGAGGCAGAGGCAGCAAGTTCATTATCATATATATGGAATAAAACTGGGCCCAAAATTGAACCCTGTGGTACTCCATTGGCTATACTCAAGAAATCTGATTTGTAATTACTCAGTGCTACACATTGTTGTCTGTCTGAAACAGTTAGCTCGCTTTATTAAGTTCTAATTAGCAAGCTAGTTATATAATTGTGCCCCTGTCCATGACATTACTAGGGTTGTAGTTTAACTAGTGAGCTAAATTTCTCATAGCTGGTTTGCTTAGTTTGCTAGCTTCACGTTAGAATTACATTTAGCTCAAGCCATGTTGGATTTGACGTAAACAGTCAACTGCACTGTAAAAATTCCCCTTGAATACCCAAACATTTTAGGTGTCTCCTCATATAATGTTGTTACTAAAGAAACCCTTGATAATCTACAGACTCTTGCAGGAACCTCAACCTCACTGGGTTCCATCAAGCACAATGATTCAGCTCTAGATTCCTGGAGGAACTCGATTCTTTTGAGTGAGCCATCAAGCACCTTTGGTGGTTCCATGAAGAACTTTCAGGCTTGAAAGGTTGATTTAAGTACACTAGATTTTTCTAGAGTTCCTCGAAATATTCTTGTAGGTTCTCTGAGTAACCAAAAGGTTTGGTGAGCACCTACATCCATTGAAAGCATGCTTGAACTGGAATTTGAATGTCTATATTTATATTTTCTTTTTGTCTATAGGCTGCCCGTTTCAAAAGGGTTTCCAGAGGCTCCCTAAAGGGTTCCACCAATGTGGGAAGCTGAGGAACCCCAAGGGATGCCTCGAGTGGACATTTTGTTTTTTACAGTGTGAAGGGCAGTATTCGCTATATCCCATCCTCCCGACACTGATGGGTGAAAGCAATGAAGAATGAAGGCCGTTCTCGAAAATCTACATTTTCATTGAGTAGTAAACAAAAAATATTCCTTCATTATGTTTCCTAAACAACATGTCACTGGATCCTCTGAATTACAAGGTCGGTAAAGAGTCAAAATATTAATATTTCCTTGTTATCAAGACCACATGTTTTGGGTTATGATGTGTCTGTGGATGGCGGCGAGGCTTTGAAGTTAACAGATTTTCTAACGTTTGCTCATTGGGTGCTTATGTTGCACATAAGACAATTGTTACTGCTGTGAATTACCATAAAAATGGTTTGCAGGAATCTAATCCTGGAAATTCAATCTTTTTAGTGGTGTATTGCATCACCATATTGCTGGACGGTTTAATGCATAAAAAGTAATCTGGAAGAGAACGCTTTAACGCATGTGCGTCGGTACCGGTACAGTTATCTAGAAAATGTTAACATAGACCCATGATAGGGGATTCCCAAGTGTTCCCCAACCGTTTAAGTGTTGGCCCGAGTTCTATCCCTGGTGAATCTACAGCCATCCGTGGCCAGGAGTCCAAGAGAGCACAATTGGCCTCGCTCCCTCTGGGTGGGTAGGATACCCCCATCACCCAGCGCAATGCTAGCC
Organism: Colossoma macropomum; assembly: GCF_904425465.1. Taxonomy (NCBI): domain Eukaryota; kingdom Metazoa; phylum Chordata; class Actinopteri; order Characiformes; family Serrasalmidae; genus Colossoma; species Colossoma macropomum. The sequence goes on from NW_023494785.1 coordinate 40,704,263, forward strand.
AGCGCAGGTGTCTGTAGGCTGACGTAACAGATCTGGCGGTTGTCACTGGCAGTGAGCGAATGATGTTGAGTTAGCAGCAGTTCGAAAAGATGCGGTGGTGCCTCAGAGGTCTTGGAGGAAGCTTGTGTTAGCCTTAGCCCTCCTAGTGCTGGTGGTGAGGGGTTCCCAACTACTGGGTAGAACTGAATACGAGAAAATTGGGGAAAAATCCCCCGCAAAAAAAACCATAATCCGTGATCGCAGTGACTTTTGAAAAATATTTAAATATTTCACATAAAAAACTGCTTAGACCTACATTCCCTAATATGGGCGTGATGTCACCAAAAGCATCACATCACATGACTATAGAGGTCTATGCGGAAATGGAGTCGTCAGATCGCCCCCTGCTGTTTGCATTCAAAATGGACCTTCATAATGAACTGGGGATGCACATTATAGGTTGTACAACAACTTATTTGACAATGTCAATGTTCCAAACGATTAAATGAAAGTAAAAGACAGAAATACTATGGATGTCCAGAGAGGGCATGAGGTAGTTATAATTTTCTGGATTGTTATTTTGAGATAACAAGTTAATTATCTTGTTATCTCAAGATAACAAAAGTTGTTATATTAAGATCATCAGTTAATTATCTTGTGATCTCAAGATAAAGTTGTTATCTTCAGATAACGAGCTATTTATCTTGTGATCTCAAGATAACAAAGTTGTTATCTTGAAATAACGAGTTACTTATTTTGTTATCTCAAGAAAACAATCCCGAAAAAATTACAGCAACAGCTCATGGCCTCTCCGGGCTCAGATTTACAAGCGTCTCCCAAAAAGGGACTACACAGTTTGTCGCGTGGATGACATCACTATCACACATCCCATGAAGCGGCGCCGCCACAGAGCGATGGGATTTGTAGTTTAAATGTATTTTCATCTTCACACATATTTCTTAGCAGCATATTCTGCTGCTATATTGTATTTGCAGCTACTGCGCTTGTCTGATCGCAAAATGTTTCAGTGTTAAGTGATCTTTAGTCCGTTATCAGTAATCTCTCTATGGCAAAGCCTTTAGTTTTCATATGAGCTATCATTCTTTTTATGCTAGAATGACTAAGCTAATTGCTAACTGTCTGGCAAATGTATGGCAAATGATATGATGGCTAACAAAAGGCTAACAGCATAGTACACATTTAAAAGGTATTTTAAAGCTGCAAGATGTTTTGGTTAGAACTGAAAGGAACAGGATTACTGAATAAACAAAAAAAAAATAGCATTTAGCTAAGTAAAAATATTTAGCTAAGATTAGCTTATTCAGCTAGCTGCTTCATCAGGTTGGAAGTTGTAAAAAGTAAAAATACATTTTTTACTCTATAATGATTATTGTTGGTTGTAAAAAGCTCAGCTGAATACTTTATTAGAAGTAAATTCACATTAGAACAGAATTTAAAACTGAATTTACACAAACCCACTGTGCAAAGACATGACAAACTGTGGCAGACAACTGTAGTAGAACCAACAAGAGCAATTTACAGAGCACAGAATGGGTGTTACATGAATACGTGGTGCGCCTATAATTGGTTATGGGTTACTGTTGATGTGGGTTATTGTTGGTTATTTTCCAAAGCAGTACTCTATAATACTCTACTGCTGAGCTTCTCCATCTGCTTCTTCTGCTAATGACTGTACAACCCACTGGAACAGTCCAATAGTCAACCATTTGGAAACTCTGTTGAGGGCATTAGCTAATCATTAGCATGCTGTAGTGACAGGCCTCGTGTGATTTATTGAATTATTGAGTTTCCCAATGTTCCAGTAAACCACAAAGCCACTGTATAATGTGCTAGTCTACTTCATCTGCTTCTTCTGCTAATAGCAGCAGAAATTAATGGAATTAATCCAATGTTTCCACTGAATGGAAGCTCTGCTGAGAGTCTTAGCTAATCATTAGCGTGCTGTAGTGACAGGCCTTGTGTGATTTATTGAATTACTCAGTTTCAATAAGCCACCAAGTCGCTTTATAATACTCTTTTGCTAGTCTACTTCATGTGCTACTTTAGCTAATAGTAGCAGAAAGCTAATCCAATATTTCCACCAATTGGAAACTCCACAGAGGGTTATAGCTAATCATTAGCATGCAGTACTGACAAGCTATGTGTGATTTTTAGCCTTGGCCTCGTGGGATCTGTGCGGAGTGGGAACAAAATGCAATCGATTTTGCCGTGTTAGCCTATGGATTTTTCTATTTAAAAAATCTATATTGACAATGATCTTGTGTGTAAGCATGCATGCGCGGGAAACGCTGTCATTGTTGCACAGGTTTTGAACTAACCAACTTGTAGTAAATTACTATTTAAGGAACTGAAGTGAGTGACCTGATTAAGACATACAGAGTACTAGGCTTACTGGAACCCTTCTGGAAAATCTTTATCGTTATGTACTCGTTTGACAATACTGTAGCAGTGAGCTAACTTCTGACTGGCAAGCGTATAGCAAAAGCATTTAGGACAGAGTTTGGCAACCCAAAAGTTAAGAAAAGCCATTTTGTCCTTTTTACAAAAATCAAACCACCTTGGGAGCCACGTTTTATGTCCACTTTACTATCCTGGTTGTAAATATGTCTCAGTATGTGCTCATATACTAGTACAGGCTAAAAAGAAAATATGAATTAAACCGCAGACCTTCTTTAGCTCAGCTATAGCCGCTTTTCTCGCATCTCTGGCAGGAAACTTTTCCGCAACACTAGAACAGTTTCATGTAAAATGTCTCCCATAAAATGACTTTTTATGAGTGCAGCAGTGACATTCTGGCGCCTCAGGCATCATTTAAGGTGGAACAGAAAAATTCGAACAAGAAGCTGGCGAACGAGAAAATGACTTCATCTTCATGACTTTTTAGTGTTTGACAGCTTCTCATTGCAGATTAAACGTATCAGGAAACCAGCTGTAGTGATTATAAATGCAAATAAATCAGTTTGTCTCCAAATTATCAATGTCCGTCTTAAATCTTTCTCTTGGCCATTTCATTAGCTACAAGCTATGCGAGATTGTTATCTTTGCTGCTGTGGTGACCAACAGTCTGCGCCAGGGTTAAAGGGTGAATTAGCAGTTCTACGTTAACTCCAGTGTTTAAGACCATTTATTGTTAAACTGTGTTGAACGATCAGCAGAGCTTTATTTTACTGTAAAGGAGGATTATTTTATTTTTACCTACAAATCTAATTCTGCTGTGGAGCCACAACAGGACAGTAAAAGAGCCGCATGTTGCCGACCCCCAAGTTAGAAAAAGGCTGATAACTTATAACACATACTACTGAAAACTTCCAGTATGCTAGGATCATTTATATAGTGGAACACCCTTAAGAGTGGCTGAGTTTACAGTTGGTTTACTCATCATTGTCACAACTGTCTTCTTGACCTTGACAACAGTAAACTAACTGCTAACTGACTGGCTACAATAAGGCAAATGGCATGATGGCTAACAAAAGGCTAACATCATAGTACACATTTCAAATTTTTACATTTAGATTGCACTTTCATTGGTCAGCCATTGGTCACCTGTTAAACCATTAGTATCCTTTACATTGTGATAAAAATACATTACAAAACCACATTACAAAATCAAAAGGAACCAACAGATACACTTAATGGTTTGGGTTTTTTCAGCAGGGTACTGGAAAAAGAGAACATGCTAATACACAGACTCCAAGTGCTGCTGTGAGTTTGCAGGACCACGTTATACGTCTTTATGTATTAACGTCAAAAAGAAGGTCCAGCTTGATGTTTAGGCCTCAAACACAAAATCAACATTATACTGATGAAGACACTATGATGACACTATTAGATCATTCACTCACATCCTTCTCTTTGAGTTCTCCTTCAACGTGCTCGTTATCATCAGATTCATTCTCTCGGGGAAGCGATCTGAAACACAACCCACGTTACAAAATGCTATTCCACATGTTGCGTGCAATTACACCTTTCCACCAGAGAGGTCTCCAAAATCCACAAAACTTACATAATGTAGCTTCACGCACAAGTCAGAACTTACACATATATGCGCATGTTGGTTGAGTTAGATTAGATTTTTTTTTTTTTTGTTGTTGTCGTTGTTGGTTGGTTTTATTTGCAATAGGCCTCTGAAGTCGTGCGTCAGTTTTTAGTTGCTGTCGTTCACATATAAAGAACTCTGAGTCTCAGCCATTTTTCTCTAAGGGAAAAATGAATGGCGTTTTCAAAAAATCGCTGCTATCAACCTGATATGTTTTGTCCTGTGTACATGGGGACATGTCCCCAAGAATGTCTTCGGATCCTCTGAATTACAAGGTTGTATAGTCATCAAAATATGAATAATGCTACATACATGCTACAAGCAAGCTAACACTGGTGCACTGAAAAGACGTCACAAGAAAGTGAGTCTACTATTAAACATCGACACATATAACAACACAAGCTACTCAAACTGTTGGCTAAAGCAACTTAACACTGGATCAAGCTTGCTGGTTTGTGTGGGATATTTTGGTGAGGTCTTATATAATAACAATATAATAATATAAACAATATAAAGGGCAACAGGCATTTTCAAATTATGTCAAAACTTAAAAAAAAACGGAGATACGAGGTTTTGTTCCGACAGCAGCGACGTATTGAGGTAAAGGAACATATTTATTGAGGTTAGCTGATGTTGCCTTTGTATTCGCCCACTTTCGTAATTCATTCTATGTTTAAGGCACCTCAGTGTCACTGCAGATCCATTTAAGGTGGAACGGAAAATTCAAATGAGAAGCTAGCGAATAAGAAGCTGACATCAGGTTTATATATGTGTATGATATTATTTTAAGAGCTTTTATTAGTTTTCTTTTTTTAATCTCATGAATTGGAATGTTCTGAACTCTGGAGATGTGCAGGCTATACTGATCCAGTCCACCAATCTAGCTAATCTTGTCCTCGTAGCGTTTTCTGGAGACTGCTTCTAAAGTGTCCACGTATTTTTTCGTCTTTTTCGTGGTCATTCTGGTCTATTTGGCTGTTTTGCTTTTGTTCTTCATCCACCTGCAGGGTTGTAGCTGCAGTAACACTGGCTGTGTTTACATCCAAAGATTGTTGCCATGTATTCTGATTGAATACATTCCAATTACAGATTAAGACTGAGGTATTTACGCTCACTCTACTCAACAATCTGATGGAAAACCTCAGTTTACATGCTCACTACAAGTAATCCAATCCAAAATTATGCTCATGCATAGAAAACCGCTTGGAGTAGATGTTACCATGACAACGAGCTTCACGTGAGTCCAGTCAGAGTGAGATGAGCAGCAGTGAGCAGCGCTTGTGTTTTTAATTACTTTAAAATGATGTCAGACTCAAAAAAACATCCTTCACATGTCCTTATTAAAGAAGGCCGAGAGGAAGACGTCGTGTTCTGAGACACATAAGCTGGACGTCCGTCCCACCGCCGTCTTTTAAAGATCAGAGCATAAACTTCTTCTCCTCTGCAGACCAGTTTCTGCTCCGCCATGTTGAACGGTATAAACTTTCACTATGAGGCGACGAACATGATCAGAACAGACTTAAACTTTCCGATAGGGAATGTAATCAGATACAGGCGTTTACACGGCTATTATTCTTCTATTTAACAGATTATTTACAGGATTACCCACCTCGTTCAATCAGGTAGAAACTGTATTCTGAATGGCCTCAATCAGACTAGTCTATTCTGATTGAGGTGTTTACATGGACGTTTACAGAGACATATTCCGATTGCGCTATTAGTCGGATTATTAGCGAATTATTAGGCTGCATGTAAACGTAATCAGAGCACAGTCAGAGTACAGCTCGCCTACCAACATAGCGACCTGAGCGTCTTAGTGATGCAATCGAATACTATGAATACCAAAACGAATCAACTGTGGAACATTTTTGTTTAACACTGGCTGTGATTTTTGAAAATTCATTTTTCCCATAGAGAAATCTGCTTAGACCTGGAATTCCAAATATGGGCATGATGCCATCTGCAGAATGACGCTCAGATACACCAGATGGTTCTTCAAGGGTTCTTTAGTAAATGCAATGGTTCGATTTAGAACCATGAGTTCTATAAGAACCATTTCATGCATAAATGACTGAATGGTACATTTGTTCTTTAGATTGTTGAAGAATGTCTTGTATATGGTTCTATATAGAACTTTTCTGAAAGTGGTTCTACATAGCACCGAACAGGGTTCTTCTATGCTTATGTTGTCAAGCTTGTAACAGAAGAAGCCTTTTTGGTGCTATATACACCCATATACAACACAATCTGAAGAACAGTCTGATTTCATCATGCAAAAAAAAAAACATTTAAGCATGTGAATAGTTCTAAATAGAACTCATGGTTCTAAAAAGAACAACTCTTTTTACTAAAGAACCCTTGAACAACAATTCATCTTTCCCACAGAGAAATCTGCGTAGACCTGGAGTTCCAAATATGGGCATGATGCTGTCTACAGAATGCCGCATGGCGTCAGAGCACGTATACACTGGATGGTTCTTCAAGTGTTCTTTAGTAAAGGCAATGGTTCTATTTAGAACCATGAGTTCTATATAGAACCATGAGTTCTATATAGAACCATTTCATGCTTAAATAGCTGTTTGCATGGTGAAATTGTTTCTCAGATTTTTGGAGAATGTCTTGTATATGCCTCTATAAAGAACCTTTTTGAAAATGGTTCTGTAGCACCAAAAAGCGTTCTTCTATGCTTAGATTGTCAAGCTTGTAACAACAGAAGAACCCTTTTTGGTGCTATATACAACCATATACAACACAATCTGAAGAACCATTTCACCATGCAAAGAACCATTTAAGCATGCAAACGATTCTACATGGAAATCATGGTTCTAAAAAGAACCATTCCCTTCACTAAAGAACCCTTGAACAACAATTCAATTTTCCCCATAGAGAAATCTGCTTAGACCCATAGTTCCAAATATGGCATGACGCCATCTACAGAATGACGCACAACGTCAGAGCTCGCACACACTCAGTGGTTCTTTAATAAAGGCAATGGTTTATTTAGAACCATGAGTTCTATATAGAACCATTTCATGCTTAAATGGCTGTTTGCATAGTGTAATCGTTCTTCAGATTGTGTTGGACGTGTTTTTATACAGATATTTTTTGAAATGGCTCTGTAGCACCAAAGGGGTTCTTCTATGCTTACACTGTTAAGCGTATGACAACAGAAGAACCCTTTTTGGTGCTATATAGAACCATACACAACACATTCTCCATCAATCTCAAGAAACATTTCACCATGCAAGGCATGCTAATGGTTCTAAACAGAACTCAAGTTTCTATAAAGTATCACTCCCTTAACTAAAGAACCCTTGAACAACCATGTTCGTACGTTAGTGTCCTAACGACGGTTGGTATTTAAATTTTTGGTTTGTTTTTAAATCGCTCTAATTCTCAACCGTCCTGCTGCTTCTTTTTTGGCGCCGTTTCCGAACTCTGCGACGCGATTGGTGGACGTCTCCGAACGGAGCTACGCGATTGGTGGATGAAAATTTCGACCGTTGGCCGTAATCAAGCGTGTAATTACAGAGGATAGTCGCCTCGGCGGAGAGATGAGGGAGCCGGAAAACGGCGTAGAGAGAGACAGAGGGGGGGAGAGAGGGGGTGGGGAGGAGGAGGGAGGAAGGGAGGAATGGAGGGAGGGATGGAGGGAGGAGGAGGGAGGGAGGGAGGGAGGGGGTGAAGTGGTGATGTGATGTGTGAGTTGTAGCGGGTTTTGCTCTCGTTTCAATGTTGCGGGCAGCGTGGAGGCAGAGAGCCGTTGAGGAGGGAGCAACAAAAAACAGACCCAACAAAACACGCAGGCGGACGGACGGCAAGATAGGCAAGTGATTTCTAACCAAAAAAAACAAAAAAAAAAGAGAAAAAAAAATAGGAAAGAAAGAAAAAAAAAACGACCAAAGCAGCTCTTTCTATCCACACGCTCGCGCTGTATTTATTTATTTATTTCTCTGCTTTATTTATTAATTTATTTATTTATTTATTCCTCTATCGATTGATTGCGTTTTAATTACTGGGGGGCGCGTGGGAGGGAGGGGCGAGGGCGTGCGCGAGCGCGTTATGATGCCTTATTTTCTGCGCGTTTCTACGTCTACTGTCTAATTATTTAGGCTAACGTGGCGGATTTGAAACCAAAATAATGAGGCTGTTCGCCACTTTGGATGTGCAGGAGACTGTGTAGCATGTAGCTGCTGGGAAAAAAAGAGATAAAATAGCTAAAGACCAAATATATAAACCAAAAAAAACAAACAAACAAAAAAACAAATAAAAAATTAAAAAACCAAATAAAATGCAGCAGATGTCCAAATAAGAACACCATAACCTTATAATAATGTTTTTATACGCTAAAGAGTCAGGGTTGTGAGCTCTTCTCTCTTTATTCTTACAAATGAATGCAGAAACAAGCCAGACAAGCGAATCTAGAAGCAAACCAGCTTGAATATTCACTAATTTACCTCAGCAGGGGCGAAAAGGGAGTCATTTAAACCTTTTAAACTGTATTATAAAGCGCCTGATTCCGCAGGGAAGTGCAGCCTGACCTTACCCGAGGCTTAGTGAGCAGTCTAACACTGAAAAAAGCATTAAAATATAATAATAAAAATATTTATGTATAGTAGTCTGTCTGTCCGCCTGTGTGTCTGGGACTTTTATTTATCTAGCCACGCATATACGTGCACACACACACACACACACACACCAGAATATACATATAAATATAGATATAGTCCAAATGAAATAACTAGAAAGATGCCAAAAAGAGCCCCAAACTCGAGCACGAGCGAGGACGCCAACAGCCGCCGCTGTGTAGAGAGGGAGAGCGAGAGCCTGTAGAAAGTCGCCCGCGCCGTCCAGACGAGAAAGAGGAGCACCGAGCGGAAGAAGCGAAGGGCAGAAAGCAGAAGAGGAAGACAGAAAGGAGGCAGGGAGGCAGCAGAAGGAGACGGGAGGGACCATGTTCGTGCCGCTGCCGGTGCCTTTCGTGCTGCCCAGTTCGGACCCGCGCGCTTGGCGCCTCAAGTCTCCGCTGGCTCTGCGCACACACGCCGGTAAGACAGACCGCCTCGCTCCCTCACATCGCCGCGAAAACGCACACCCATCCTCCGGGAAGGTCTCAGAGCTCCTCTTTCCACTCAACCACACTCTCTCTTCCTTTGTATCCGCACAGAATCCCCCCAAAAAGAAGGAAAACTTTAGATTTTTCCTCTTTCTTTCGCGTTTTTTTACGTCACGACTTTTTCCACGTGTGGCGTTTTGTTTTTTTTTTGTTTTTTTAAATAAAAAAATAAATGTAAAAAAAAAAATATCACAGTACATTTTAGAAATTTTTTTCTAAAAGGAAAAAAATATGTTACAAAATTTTCCTCAGAAAGTATCTGGCAGTTTTTAACAGGCTAAAAGCGTCGTTTTCCTTTAGCATTAACGTTAGCACGGGAATGTTTCTCGTGGGTTTGTAGCCAGAAGGCTCTCCTTTCCTTTTCCTCCTCGTCCACCTCTTCTCGTCCTCTCGTTCTTCTTCTCTCCTCCAGCCCTCCGCCTGGCTCCGGCTCCGTCTGCCTCTTCCCCCGCACTGAAAAGCCTCCTAGCCGGCCAGGCTGGGAATATTCATGCCAGCTTATCGATCCCAGGCCCGGAGATCGATTCCAGGGGGCCGGCGGAGAGGAGAGAGAGAGAACGAGAAAGAGAAAGAGAAAGAGAGAGAGTCAGAGAGGAACGGTGGAGAAAAGGGATGGAGAACATGGAGCTCAGGGATATGCACGTTTCAGATTTCTGTGTATTTGTGCAGGTGCTTCATTAGTGTTTTAGGAGGACCGTGCCATGGGAGCAGGCTGGAGGGCCTTTGTTCAGGAACAGTGTGCTGCTGTAGGGAGGTTGATGCTGTGGAGATCCACCTTTCGTTGAAGAAGACTCAGTGGAGAGACTGAAAGGATGGAGTGAATGGGGAGAGGAGGGGAGGGAGGAGAACGGGGTGTCGTCTCAGACTCTCTCAGGTTTGGCCTGAAAAGGGAACAGGTAGAGCCGCTCAGGAAGGCCGTGAGGAAAAAGTGGATGGTGTGGTGCGCTCTTGTCCTTCAAGGGTTCTTTAGTAAAGAGAACGAGTTCCTTACAGAACCTTTTTTGAAAATGCTTCTAATATTGTTATGATGTCAAGCAGCCTTTTGGGTGCTACATAGAACCATTTGCAAAAAAGTTCAATATGGAACCATATACAGCCCGTTCTCCATCAATCTAAAGAACCATTTTTTTTACCATGCACAGAACCACTTTTTTTACCATGCACAGAAAAAATGGTTTTTCATGTTGATGGAAAATGTGTTGTACATGGTTCCACAAAGAACTTTTTTGAAAATGGTTCTACATAGCACCAAAAAGGTTCTGTTATTGTTACACTGTCAAGGTTGTACTGATAAAAGAACCTTTTTTGGTGCTATTTAGAACCATATACAACACAATCTCATCTGAAGAACCATGCAAAGAACCATTTATGCCTGGAATTCTTCCTCAGATTGAGGGAGAATGTGTTAGCGTTTTTGAAAATGGTTCTCCTTAGCACCAAAAACTGTTCTGCTATTGTTATGATGTTAAGCACCCTTTTTGGTATACAACACAGTCTCTGTCAGTCCATTAAGAACCATTTTTTACCATGCAAAGAACCATTGAAGCATGAAATGGTTCTTCAGATTGATGGAGAATGTTTTATATATAGTTCTATATAGAATATTTTTGAAAATGGTTCTGTATAGTACCAAAAAGTGATGCGGTCAAGCTTGTAACGAGAAAAGAACCAATTTTGGTGCTGCAAAGAACCATATACAGCACGTTTCATCAGTCTTAAGAACCATTTAAACATTAAAGGTTCTATATAGAGCTCATGGATCTAAATAGCACCGATTCCTTTACTAAAGAACCATTGAAGAACCATCTTTTTTAAGTTAATGGGGACAGTCTAAGGAGAAGCTGCCCATTCCAGCTGTTTGCTGAGGCTCTCTAAACGCATTCTTTCTGAACATGTGTTGGTTCTTTGAATTGCAAAAGCTTTTTTGTGATGGGACGTTGAAGGAGTTGTGAGACAGGAAGGCTGCGATTAAAGAAGTGGCGAAAAAGGCACTGATTTATAACGTGATTCATATTATGGGAGGTGCTGTGCAAAGACGTGGATTAACTTCAGGAGCAGATATACAAAAAACAAAACCCCCACATCCTTTTTCTTTCTATCATCATCTCATTTGCAGTGATATTTGCAAATTTCTGCACAATTCTGCACAATTAAATGGTTAAAAACGACCCAAAGTGATTATCGCGTCCAAAAGCTCCGTCACAGAAAGTTATTATACTGAATAGGATTTAGCAATATGAAAATATAAATCGTTATCGTGAAATATTATGCCACACTATGATACAATGTGCTTGTGTATACCTTCAGTACTTAAAGAAGACTGACCAACTGTATGTTTCATTATAAAGAATGCGAAATTAGTCCAGTTTAACTGGAATTAGTGCCAAAATATTGAATAAAAATCATTGTGTTCACAGTTTTTGATAGCATTTTTTAAAATGTAGCACTTCTGGATATTTTTTCTCAGTTCCAACTGATCATATGTCTGAAAAAATAAAATTATTGATGTATCGCAATATTATATTTTTGCTATATCGCCCATCTCTGCTTATAGTTTTATGGTAAGACTTTGGACCACATTCAGGTTACTGTAAGGAAAAATAGCACCGAATTTTTTCAGATTTATCAAAATTATACTGCCATCTACATTACATATAAAGACGTGTAGGTGCACTGGTGGTTTTGTATAGCAAATAAAATGGCTACATTTGCAGAGTAGCCATCATGACCTCTGGTTCCACTGAGGAAATGAGTCTGTAAGTTTCTCTACAGTGAACTGTTTCACACCAGACCACTCTGAATGACTTTGGTTACATCTCAGTTAATTAAATGAGAAAAGTCAGTGGAATGAAGTTGAATAAAGGGCTTCATCGTTCACGGCCTTCAGCGTGCATCTCCCACAGTGTACAATACAGCCGCTGACCTTTACCTGAAGGCCATCGTGTCCTGTTTAGTCTGCTGCAGGTTGTATTAGTAAAGGGGTTAGCTGAGTGGTACAAACTATTGTTCTTGCTTTCTTCTTTGCAGTAACTTTACAGTATATTCCTTTTTTTTACCAGACTAAGTCCGTTCTGCTCAGAGAACTTCATAGGGAAGATCAGGCTGCTATGAAATCAGATCACCTTTTCGCAAGGACGGCTCACGTTTGTAAATGTTTCTCTCTCAAACCTGACTCTCCCCATCCATGACTTATTCAGCTCAGTGTCTCTTTCTCTCTCTCTCTCTCTCTCTCCAGAGATTAGCACAAGAGAAAGCGAGGGAAGGAGGAGTTTAGTGCTGCTCTTCGCTGAAAAATGGCGAGTGTCAGAAGCAGATAAAAAAAAGAGGGCAGAAAAAAGGGTTGCGGAACAGTGAGGGGGAAGGAGGAGTGGATGACAGGGTGAAAAACGAGCACGCGTGAGGAAAACCGAGTTTGAGCGCGGAGCCGGAAGTGGGAAGCTTGGACTGTTAGGGCGCCCGAGTCTCGCTTATTACTGATGCGCATGTCTCAAGCTGTGGGTTTAGTGTCACTATGATGGGAATATATATCACTAAGATGGGAATTCTGGGCCGAGATCCGATATGTTACATGTATATACCTGATGCTGATATACACATTTATAGACTGTAGAAAGATTAGATATTCCTGGATTGACATTATGAACTAGTGTAACATTGCAAGGTTGAACTGAGAATACTCACAGGGTACATATCAGTCCAAGGCTACGTCCACATTACAAGCCTCGTTGCTCAAAAACAATTTTTTGCTCAAATCCGATCTCTCTGACACGATGGTTCACACTCGTTTAGATGTGATGAACCGGCGTCCTGAAATGACCCGTATGAGCACATCCTACTCAGTGGCGTCACGTGAATGAATCGCGTTCATCATCAGCACAAACTAACGAGCAGAACGAGCTTCGCTGAGAAGATAATTATCTCTGATCAGCTCTCAGCTTCATTATTAGAGCGAGACGAAGGAGAAAAAGGTCAGATGAGCTGCTTTTCCACCGTTTACAGGCTTTAGCTTCTGTTCAGCGCTGCTGCCATGGTAACGCTGAATGATGGCGCACGCGCAGTGGAAAAAAGGCACATGAATTCCGATCCGAGCGTCACGTTAAGGTTGCGTGGCCACGAATCGGATACGTATCCGATCCAGGACCACATATGAAAGTGGCTCAGGTCGGATTTGAAAAGATCAGATTTGTGCTTCCACACAGCTCTGAAAACATCAGATCTGAGTCACATCAGGGCAAAAAATCGGATTTATGCCACTTCAACCTGGTAATGTTAACGTAGCCCAAATGTCTGTGGTAAGACTAATGGATGTCACATTATCGTCGGTGAGCTTTTGACTGTGAGTCACTACCATGTTTTGATGTTTTGGCGTCCATCAGAAATATAACGATGACGGGTTTGGTGTAATGTGGCTCAAGATGTTTGAGATCAAATGGCAGAATAGCTGCAGGGTTTGCTTGTGTGCGCAGTGCTGTGGGGGATATTTTAGCTGAAAGCACAGTAAGCGCAGCTGTAGCACAGCCAGCGTCACCTAAATAGTAATGGTGCTTTTCCGCCTTACAGTAAATATGCCGTCAAATATCAGTTTGAAATATCGGCCAGATCTAGGCCTCGGCCCGATGCAGGCATTTCCGATATCATTGTGCATCCCTAATTTTTATTTTTACAGTTTTCATCTCCACAGCCTAGTATTGTTACTCATTTCCCATCTCTGTGAACACTTAGTTAGTTTAACGAGCCGTTAGTTTAAAACTAGCAACACATAGCATTTCTAGTAGTGCGTAGATCCGCATGGCTTGCCACGGTGCAGACTCTGTTGTTGTGAATGTTTGTGTTGTCCATATTTTTCAGAGGAATTCTGACTATACATGTATTATATTGTATTTTTTTTGTATTGTGTCACAGCAGAGTTGAATTACATCTTGTTGCACCGGATACAATTACCACCGACATGTCATGTGGTAATAAAAAGAATCAATCAATCAGCCAAACAGGAAACATTACCAGCATGATCTTGACACACAGTAAATTGCTCACGTTTCTGTCTTTCCGTGCTACGTTTACTTCGCTTAAGGTATGTCTGTCGTTTCAGTTGTATTGTATTGTGTTTTACAATAGCGTGGTGTCCTCAAAGCGCCCATCTGTTGAATTTATTCTGTTTTGCCGATGCTTGGATTTTGCGCAATGTTTTAACGGCAGTTTTATAGCAAATCAGTAAGTGAAATGGTCGGTAATGTTAGCAAGGATTTGAATTTGTCGTATTTCGTTTTCCCATCGATCAAATCGACCAGCCACTGATTTTTTACAGCAGAACTTACACCTACTCTAGGGTTTGTGTAAATTTTAAGTTATGACTTAAAGCTTTGTTGAAACTATGGGTAACACTGTAGGGTTCTGTTCATAAGGCTACATGACTCTTACATAAGCTTGTCATGACAGCTGACATAACCCTACATAAATGTTTATAAATGCTTATTCCAATAGGCGTCATAAAGGCTACTTTAGCTAACTTTGATCAAAACTGACAAATGTAACCTTTACAGCAAGTCTGCCTGCTGGAATAAGCATTTATAAACAGTTATGTCGGGTTATGCCAGTTGTCTTAACAAGTTTATGTAGATGTCATGTAGCCTTATGAACAGTACCTTACAGTAAAGTGTTACCAAAGTATGTTACATGGTGCAACTTGTTAAATTCTCGTAGCTTGTAAAATTGAACATAGGGGCAGTTCACGTTCAAACTAGGCAGTAATCGAACTTACGGTCAACTGGTGCAGCTGGCTGCAGATTATTAAAGATTTTCTGTTGCTAGGAAAACTTAGCCTACTGTTTATGACGTGCATTGCTTGGTGAAAGAATTGTTTTTTTTTTTTACTGTGATCATTGATAAATGAATCAATTATTGAACATGTATTAGGTCTGTAATATGCATATTTACCTTGTTTTTGTTCACTGCTTTATAAAAGCATATTGCATCATGCCTAACAACAAAATCACTGTTTTGCACGCACTTGAGAGGTTTAACACGTACATACGTAGGATAGATTTCCAACTGTGTGCTTCATACACATGTAATTCATGACTGCAAACATACATGCCTGCTGGTGTGGGTTTCCTCCCTTTCAGTAATGCACACAAAACTTGAGTGCTAACAGCTCCACTTGTGAGGAATCAGCCTTCTAAACCAGAGTGAGCGAGCTAGTGAGTTAAAAGAATAGATGTACATTAGAGACCCTGGTGATGATGCCATTCTATACTTATCGACCATACAGGCCATCTGATATATTATTAAGTCAGAAGTCGGGTTTTTGAGACCTCATGTCCGCCACACTGGTTCTCCATCTCCACACTGTAAAGTGGACTGTTGTCTATAGACATAATGTAAACAAATGACCACATATAACAAAATGAAGTGTTTCCCATTTTCCTACAGCAATAGCAAATTTAAGGGAAAGACAGTTCATGCTCTTTTGAAGTCTAAGCTTTATTTAATGGCTTTTAATGTTTAACAGAAGAACTGACGATAACTTCTGCATGTATTGTGCAGCATTAAGAATCATATGCTAGGTTAGCTGGCCTGTTTTCTTGGCAAACATTAGAATTCAGTTTTTCTTAAATACGTCATATTTTTCATGTATCTTAAAGAAGAAGACCTCAAAACACTGGAAGTCATTGAGTTCTAGTGGCATTCTATAGTCCGTGGGGGGACATATTTACACCCTCTGATGGCTACTTATGTCTTTAATTTGTATGTTTATGTTTCCAAACCAGATCTATGAGGTGCTGTGCATCTGAAAACCTAGCACACAAACAGAAAGAGAAGTAGTCTGTTGTGCCAGGTGGCGTGTAAGTGTGCATGTGAGTGCGAGGAGGGGGGGAGAGAGAAAATCAGCTTGAAAGACCGGTGATCATTCAGAAAACATTAGTCACATTTACATGCAGCCTAATAATCCACCAATAATTTGACTAATAACTCAATCTGAATAGAATACGTCCATGTAAACACCTCAGTCAGAATAGACTAGTCCGATTGAGGCCATTCGGAATACAGTTTCTATCCAATTGAACGAGGTGAGTAATCCTGTAAATAATCTGTTAAATAGAAGAATAATATCCGTGTAAACGCCTGTATCTGATTACATTCCCTATCGGAAAGTTTAAGTCCGTTCTGATCATGTGCGTCACGTCATAGTGAGAGTTTATACCGTTCAACATGGCGGAGCAGAAACTGGTCTGCAGAGGAGACGAAGTTTACGCTCTGATCTTTAAAAGACGGCGGTGGGACGGACGTCCAGCTTATGTGTCTCAGAACACGACGTCTTCCTCTCGGCCTTCTTTAATAAGGAGATGTGAAGGACGTTTCCTGAGTCTGACATCATTTTAAAGTAATTAAAAACACAAGTACTGCTCACTACTGCTCGTCTCACTCTGACTCACGGGATGCTCGTTGTCATGGTAACGTTTCTCTAAGTGGTTCTCTACGCATGCGTGTCATTTTGGGTCGGATTGCTTGTAGTGAGCATGTAAACTGAGATTTTCCATCAGATTGTGGAGTAGAGTGAGCGTAAACACTTCAGTCTTAATCTGTAATCGATATGTATTCAATTGGACTGGCAAATGTCTTTGCATGTAAACACAGCCAGTGAGATATTCAGATAATTTAGTTTTTCATAAAAATCGAGAGTCAGCAGAAATTGACCCGTTTTTAATGTTTAGGTAGAAAGAGAGAAAACGAGAGCATGTGTATATTTAAGAGTCTGTGTGTGTGTGTGTGTGTGTGTGTGTGTGTGTGTGTGTGTGTGTGTGTGTGTGTGTGTGTTGTCGGTGCATCGGGGGAGTTCCAGGGTTAAGATGATTGTCAATGACAAAATATCAGCTTGAGTTTGTTAGTAACATAATGGGAAATCAATAGACACAAGAAAGATGTCAATACAGCATGCTTTACCCCTTAAAGCTAACACATCTCTCTCTCTTTCTCTCTCTCTCTCTCTTTCACTCTCACTCTCTTCTCGCTCAGACATACTCACACACATTATAAATTAGCTGACCAAGAGATTTTGGTGTCACTTTATAGATTCTAAATTTAAAAAACACCCACATTCTAAAGCTTACTGCATATATTTATATTTATTTGCATATGCAATATGCTAAATGTGGCAAATCAGCAAATAAAGAAAAAAATACACTGCATTAAGTGACATCACTAACACTGTCTTTGAGTTTGACTGTTCAGACTATGAAATTTCTGATTCTGAAAATACATCTGTCTGAAAGAGTAATATTAGCTGGAATACATCTATTTAGTAAACCCCTTTTATAGAAAACAAAATTGCACCTGTGTGGGATGATTATTGTAAATGTTGCCTTGAACGTCCAGCTTAAACATTCTAGCTTTTGTGTGCCGTGTCTGAACAAGAGGCCGAGCTATAGCCTTTTAAGTCATTACAGTAATAGCAGTTCTGATGGCCTTGTGGTAAGAGCTAATCTTATGTCTCCTGTTTTGTGGCCACTATACACTCTTAAAAAAGGTGGATTTCAAGGGTTCTTTAGTCCAGAAAATGATTCTAAATAGAGCCATGAACACTCAAAGAACCCTCTGCATGATTTAAGGGTTCTTTGCATCATGAAAGAGTTCTGCAGATTGATGGAGAACGTGCTGTAGATGGTTTTTATAGGGAAACATTTTGAAAAGCGTTCTATATAGCACCAAAAAGGGTTCCACTATTGTTATAGGCCAAAGGAACCTTTTTTTGGTACTATATAGAACCCTTTTTCTAGTGTAGTTTATCCATTCATATGCCTAACATTTAATTGTTTGTATCTTAGATCAACACTAGCTATATGTAAAACAGTGTTCTCTTATAATATTAGTGACGATTTAAGGTTTATTTATCTATATAATCTGAATATACAGTACCCCTAAATCTTCTTTCTCTCTTGCTTGGTTGATTGTCCAACAGTAGAAAGGTCCTTATTTCTTTATTTAATTGATCTGCATACATGGCAACACTGCAACTCTTAGTGCTAATGGCAGAGAAAAAAATGAAAAGAAAGGGGCCCAAGACTGTAGCCCTGTGGTACCTCAATTAGATCTAATTGGATGCCTATTAGAAAACCTGCTTTTACACTAGACACAGTGTAGAGTCTTCATTCTTTTAGCTGTAGATGACACAAATTACTAGCATTTCAGCTTTTCCACCAACAATTTATGGTCAGTTACTTTGAAAGTAGTCCTAAAATCAAGTAAAACAGCCTTAACCGTGATGTTTTGTCCATGCTACTTCCAGCCAGTCATCAATCGTTTGAAACAAAGCAGTGTTTTTTTCTAAGAGCAAGTTGGAAATAGGTAATAAGTTTGTCTTCTGACAGCTAATTTTGTATTTGGTTGAAAACAATTCCCTCCTTCAACTTGAAAAATACTGCAAACATCCTGATAGCTGTGCTGTCAACAGCTCTGAGAGCAGCTTCACTGTTTTGAGGGGAAAAGTTTTCATTTTGGACTTTTTCCCAAATCTCTGAGAAATATAATTTGTCAAACACAGATTAAACGTGTGGCACATATAGTAGATGATGAGAGAGCTGCCTAGCTGTGCTTTTTTGGTCTAGTTACACCACAAGATTTACACCTCTGTCCCAGAATGAGGAAAAGTTTCAGTTTCTGTAAGAAGCAAAAAAAGAAAGTGATAGTAGTTATCCCTTGTGATCAAGTCTCAGATCATTTCTGCTATTTTGTTGTACCATTAACTCAATAAATGAAATGTTGATACCGGATTTCTTACCCAAGATTAAACTCTCTTTAAGGAATGTCCTTAGCCAGTTTTTAATAAACTTAATATTTTTGCTAGTGATGGGCATTTTAACCATTTTTTATTATTTGCATATCCATATTGTTCAGCAAATGGTATTCGAACATCCCTCTGAGAAACAATTTTACAATGTTAAGAATAAAAAAGGAAAAGAGGAAAGATTTAGCATTTGTTTTTTTGCATGCAGCTGGCATAAGAGGTCAGTTATGCTGGGTGGTTTGGTTTATTTGGTGATTTATCTTCATATTTCAGGCATGTGATTTAGCACATTTGCACAACATTAAAACAAAGGGCTTGCCTGATAATGAAAAATACCAGTATTGTGACTGTATTGCAACGAATTCAGATTGTAAAATGCTTTTTAATATATTAAAATGAACCTTAAATCGGAACTGAACTTATTTTTGCATCATTAGTAATTAGTAATAGTGTTCACAAATATATCATGTAGGCCTGTGTCGATGACCTCTTATTTGGTGTGAAAAATAACTGCAGGAAACTGTTAAACTGTGTTTGGTGGTGTTTGGCATTAATTTTTAAATTTTTTATTTATTTATTTATTTTTTGTCTGTTAATTTTGGCAGTGAAGCTTAATCTTTGTTGAATAAAATATCATTATAAAAGTGCAGTTCACCAAAACTTGTTCTTACACTATATGGGCATCTTTAATTTGGCCATGAAACTGTAAGTAATGACAGAGGCTGTTTGAAATAGCCTGACAAACGAGAGCCGAGACAAGCTGTCTGATGTCTGAAACCTTGTGACATTGTGGTCTGGGGATTTCCTAAAAATCCTAACATGGACAGCTTTTTGTACATGCATGATATTCAACCAGGGTGGCATTTATTGTAGATATTCTCATCTACTGTGTGTTAAGTTCAGTAAATGTGGTGCTAATGTAGGATATCACAGGTTTAAAAGGTAATTTGGATATTAATGTCTTGCTCTGGTTTACTTAAAATAATTCAATGAAGCAGTTTTTAAACTGGCTGTAAAGGAGTATTTACCATCACTGGGGGCTGTTACTGCACCAGTTAGTTAAACATAATCGGACACAGGCCTGATGCCACAGTATGGAGGCAAAGTGTGTATTGATTTCTCATTCATTTTAACTTTAAAACTCAATGGATAATCAATAATGTGTCCCAGTTAAGGATTGGCCTGTGTTATTTTGACTGACATCTTGTTATCCTTTATGAATACCTTGATTTATCAGAATGCCAACAGAAAGATTCTAGAATTGTGATTGGTCAGGATGCCCACAGCACAAAGTGAATAACTTTGTGATTGGTTAGGGGGATCATTTGAATTTCATAGCCTACTATGAGAATAAATTAGCAGCGATGATTAGCTCAACACACGCAGTTTTACTTTTACACACTCTGTGTACGAATAACAAGTGGTTGATTAGCTATTTAAAGTGATATAGTAAAAAGTTTTATAGTAAAAGCTACTTTGTGTAAGTTTGGGGATTTGGAGCCCTCTTTGGTGAAAATGAGTAATTGCAAGCAAGAGCATTGTGTAATGCTGGTTTTCCTTTGGACCCCTTCCCCAAGTGGATGAATCTAATGATAACAAGCGCGTTGAAAGAATTCAAATAGAACTCGGTCAAAACTCGGTGAAGGACGCATCTTCCGAGGATGTGAGTGAACCTTGTCATCGTATCTTCATCAGTATAATATTGATTTTGCATTTGAGGCCTAAACATTGAGGTCTGCCGTCTTTTTGAGACTGTGAATGTGATATTAATACGTACGATGTGACTTCTGAATTATTATTTCAGGCTTTACAGGGTGACGAGGCAATGCACACACATCATATTTTAGCATGTATTTCTTTCTCCTAACTCAGTAATGCTACTTCTCTCTCTTTTAACAACAAAAATGATCCATACTGGAGCTTTAAGAATAAGGGTTGGGGATTATGTGTAATGAAGTGTCCAACAGGCCTTTAATCAACATGGTGAGCTTCCCCACAGTGCAGTATAACAGAACTGTATGAGAAGATGGTAGACTAGCAGCCAATTTAAACACTCTTCCCAAACATAAAGATGATTTCTACAGGGCTTTGGGGGAAACTAGGCCTAGACCTGCAAGAGCGCAGCTAAGATCAATACCTGTCCTCTGAAAGAATTCAAATAGATAATAAAAGAGCCCAGACTTTGTCAGCTGCATTGGTCATTCGAACATGCATAAACGAGCAAATACACCAGCAATACAGAAACTTAAAATGGATAAACAAAACTGCTTTTTGGACAAATATGCCAGCTTCCAGTTATTTATGATATCAAGCAGTATTTTGCAAGTTATTTGGCTTTAATTTCCCTGATTTTTCTTTTCTTTTCATTAAAACAAGATCAATACAAGATCAGCGTTTGAGCACAATCACACATTTTGGTGTGATTCTGATATTGTCCATTTGGCAGCTGGATGGATGGATGGATGGGCAGATGGATGACGAAATGATTGCTTGGTGTGATATGGTTGGATAGATGGATAGGCGATAGAAAGCTAGATAAACAGATTGGTGAACGGATTGCTTTTTTCTAAAATGACAGAAAGATGGCAGATGAAGCAGATGAAGTGATATATTGGAGATATTCAGATGTTAGGCCTGTGCCCAGAAGACAGATAGATGAATGAAAGGATGGAATGATGTTTGGATGATAGAAAGATGCTGAAATAGAGGGAAGAAATGATATATATATATATTTATAGAAGTGTGCAAAAGTCAGAGACCTTTAATTCATATTTTCTTTCCAGTCAAAACAGCCATTAAGTATGAGTTGTTATTTTTTGCGTCAAGGAAAAAAACAGGCAGAATACATATTTGACAGAAAAGAAAAGAATGGAAGCTGCAATAAATGTAAAAAATTGGAAACACTAAATGTTCAAAATGGATATTATATTTAGTTGTACACTGTAAAAAACGGCTCATCAGTTCAACCTAAATTAGTGTTCACAAGTAAATCAACTCGTTTTATTCAAACTGAAGGATTCTTTCATTCAAAGGAATTTTTTGAGTTGAATTGCTTGTTACCACATGAAGTAATATTTGGTTTAAGCGAGGAACCATTTTTTACAGTGTACAACTAAACATAATATTCATTTTCAACATTTAGTGTGTAAACTTTTACATTCATAACAGCTTCCATTCTTTTCAGCAGACTTTCAGTTTCTTAAAGAAATCTGCAGAGATGTTTTTCCACAAAAGGTTCAGTCTTAGAAGCTGGTTGATCATTTTCTGAAGTAGTCAAACACATTCAGTGGTGTTGAGGTCTGGACTCTGGGGTGGTCAGTCCATTGTTCAGCTTCTTTGTTTGATGTGTCCGTCTCCTTTTCTCAGTGAGGTTCAGCTACACATCCTTTCAGACCCACAGCGCTGAGTCGTCTTCTCACAGTGGAAGGATGGACAGAAACACCTGTGGGTGTTTTCAGATCTGACGCAGCTTGATTTTCTCCTCTCTCTCAGAGATGAAAGCTTTAAGTGCTGCTTATCTGATGGGGGCAGTGTTGGTGTCTACCAGGTCTTCCAGGTGGTTGTTAGGAGTCTCATTTTCTCTGTAGCTTTTAATCATTTTTTGTGTATAAAATTGGTATTATTGCTCAGGATGGTAGATGAACATCAACCTGTTTTATTTGTCCTCTTTGTGTGGGTTCCTCCTTTCTCCACTGCTGACCAGACCCCTAAATCAAAAGTGTTTTTTCCATTTCATTTAAACTGATCAGATTTATGATGAGCAGGGCTGCCTGGTCACCTCTAAGGCCCAGCTGCTGTCCTTCTCTGTGTCTTTCATTGTAGAATTTTCCTCTTTTTAACCAGTATGTGCTGCCCTGCACTGTAAAAGCGTCACTACAGTTTTTTTTTTAATTTTCTCCCAAATTTAGTTCCAGACCGCTCGCTAGGTCTCTCCCTGTCACATGATGCTACAAGCTGGGTGGGTGAAAGCTAGCATGTATGCAGTGTTTTCAAATTGCTGCAAATGCAAAATCACGGGACAGCTCAACACGCTTGGAGGAGAACATTAATTCTGTGAAGTCAGCTAATAGATACCCCTGTTGGCTAGCGTCATGCTGAGTGATGGTGGGCAGACGGAAGGCTGTTCTAACTCCGAACCACAGCTGCACCACTCAGGAACCCCTAAACGTGTTATCAAGTTGAAGTGAATATTACTGGTTTGATTTGGTTTATTTTCAGCATAGAACTGAGTTTCTGCTCTTATATTCTCGTTATCAACAAAACTTTTATTCTGTCACTTTTGTTAATGACTTGCTGACCTGTTGGCTGAACTAAATCTGACCATATATCATTACCTGTTTTTGTTGTCATACCTGTTTTGAATTTTCAGAAAATTCAGATAAAAACAACTTACAGAGCCAACTAAGTGCTCCTGACTTTGTGAAGTGCTTTTTATTTGTATTTAATGTAATATTACGTCGAATTTTTAATGCCAAAACACTCTTACTGCTGAGATAAATGGTTTAATATAGTATGGTTTTTAACATGTCACTGACATGTTAATTCATCTGACAGAGGCCTGCTTACCGTACTGCCCGCAAAGCCTGGATGATTCCAGCCCAAAACTGAGTATCCACCTGGACAGAGAGGCGCAAAGAGGCAAATCATGAGCTGTTTTATGAGGCTTTTCATGAAATTAATATCATTTAGGGTTCAGGTGAGCTCAGCTATCACAGTTTCCCCCTCTTACTCCACATGTAGTCCATCAGACAAGACATGTTTGGTGTCTGAAGTCACTTCTTTGCTTTTACACTGGAGGTGCAAGGCTAATTAAGGCCCAATCCCATTTCACCCCTCGCCCCTACCACTGAGCCCTTACTCTCTGTGTTGCACATTCATGTCTAGGGGTAAGGTGTCCCGATTGTTGTTGAGATGGAGGGGTAGGGAAAAGTGTTAGGGCTACGTGACCCTAACTAATACATATATATATATATATATATATATATATATATATATATATATATATATATATATATATTAGTTATAGGCGCTTACACCTATATAATACATGTGGGTCATATTATATTTAGGTACTTGCATATATAAAATATATATTATTGCATATAGAGACATACATTAATGCATATGGGTCATGTTGTTATTATTATGCACACTGTATATGTAAATTGCACTACAGTACTGTGTATAATGTATATGCATGACCTTACATTGTGTGAAGGTATAAAAGCAGATGTATGTGTTTAGGGCAGGGGAAGACAGGCTATGACTAGTTGACCTCTCCCCCCATTTCAAACGGTCTTGCCCCGTCTCTTTACTCTCCTCCTCCCTCCTGGTTTATGTCCTTTTGTTCCACATTGTTTTTTCACACTATCTGATCAGACGCTCCTCTCTCCCAGTTCTGATCCCTCTGTAAGCCTTATGCTGAACTCTACACTGTAAACCTCCATGAATATCCCCGTGTGTGGATTCTAATGTAACACAGCATGTGACATGAAGGCAAATTCAGATGGTTCAAATTTAATAAAACTGTGTCATAAAAAGTAGCTTTCATTGAAGCCCTTTTAGAAAACGCCTCCCCACACTTCTAGTAATTGGCCACATGCTGCCTTGAGTGACAGAAATAATCATCAATCAAATTAAGATGTTGGGGGGCGGGGGAAGGTGGGCCTGATAAGATGGAGGGAAAACAGGAAAACGGAGAGAGGTAGAAAGTCAGTGGTACCATTACCCGATATTAAACCTTTCTGAGGAGATTTATCTTTTGATGGGCCATTTATCAGCACGCTTCATTACAGTTTCAAACTAAACATGTCAACAGACATGATGTATGTGATATCATGTGTTTTTATTGTTATTGGTGTGTGCCTAATGCTGGCTTCTTATGTAGCCACCATTATATGTATCTCATATATATATATATATATATATATATATATATATATATATATCACTGTTGTCTGAAGAAAACCTCGTATCTCCCAAATGGTAACTTTACTTTTAATGTAAGTCAATGGAACCAGACTTTTTTCCAAGTCATTTTGGGTCACTTTTTTTTAGTCCATTCATTGGGTCACTTCTTTTAGTCCATTCATCACAGAGTATTTTCATCAGAAACACAGGATGGATAAACATTTTTTGAGAAGTCGGGACACTGAAATATGGTTCTGTCCTGAGAAATGTTCTATTCAGATAAGTCTGAGTAAAAAATCACTCACTGTAGTTTTAAGACTATGTTATTATTATTGCTGTAGTGGGTGACAGTGGATTAAACAGCCATATCTTAGACACAGGGATGCACTTTTTGTCTTCTTTCTTCATCCCTACCTCGTCCGCCTCTTTCAGAGTGGCCTGATGGAGGCATTTTAAAGAGGTTTTTGTGCGTGTGTGTGCGTGTGTGTATTCATTGGTCGTTAATGAGCTGTGCTTGTGTTCGTCTCTGCTGGCCTGTCATAGCCCTGACACTGCTTATAGCAAAATCAATACAGAGAGGCAAAGAGAGGGAGGGAGTGAGAGAGGGAGAGAGTGAATGATGTAAGGAAGAAGGGATGCAAAGCCTTATGGTCAGAGATACGGATGATTTGGACAAAATGCTAGTACTGCGACTGCATTGCTAACACTGTAAAAAAATTCCCTGTAAAATTGCAGTACTAAAACATTTACTGTACTATATTGACAGTAGTTAACAGTATAATGATAACTGTGTACGACCTGGACCGCAAGATTACTGTGTAGCTCCGTTCTGCTGTACAATTAAGGGTGTAATGATACTCTCAGTCCATGATTTGATGAGATGCACAGTACCTTATCCACGATTCGGTATTCTTACGATATGATGCATTGTCACTCCTCCACAATGCACACTGTCACTGTTCTGCATTACGATATGATTTCACAATGCATTGCTTCAGTAATAAGCGGTAATTATAATACATATATGTTTACATAATTTACGTTTAACAGTAATTTACTGCAAATTTGCGAATGTAAAAAATGACTGGTACTTTTATCATATAAAATATGTACACACCGATCACGCATAACATTACGACCACCTCCTTGTTTCTACGCTCATTGTCCATATTTTTGGTTAATGGACTATTCTCAGTCCAGCAGTGACACTGAGGTGTTTAAAAACTCCAGCAGCACTGCTGTGTCTGATCCACTCAGACCAGCGCAACACACACTAACACACCACCACCACGTCAGTGTTACTGCAGTGCTGAGAATGATCCACCACCCAAATAGTACCTGCACTGTGAGGGTCCATGGGGGTCCAGACCACTAAAGAACAGGGTAAAAGGGGGCTAACAAAGTATGCAGAGAAACAGATGGACTACAGTCTATATAGTAAGTGGAGCTGATAAAATGGATACATATATATATATGTATGTATATATATATATATATATATATGCATGTATGTACACCGATCAGGCATAACATTGTGACCACCTCCTATTTTATGTTTATGTTTTAGATTTTAATGTTATACTCCAATAGTTTTAGTTAAACATGGCTTTACTGGCTGATATGGTAATCAGTTCTCAATTGTCACGTTTACATAATATGAATATTAAAGCATTGGGGGGCGGGGCTACATATGAATTCTTTGCAGTTTTGGTTTCTCTTTATTATTTCATTTTCTTATTTTCATCATTTCTCTTCAAAAGTTAGATTTGAATGTCTTTTACAACATTTAGGCGTGATGGTATTCAGATTCACTAGTTCAGCCTGTGTTGAGGTTGTATGGATAATCGAAATTGAGTTTGTCCTCAAATGGTAAAAAACAAAAGCAATGTACAATTTTAATGATAATGAAAACGAGAAATAGTAATTAAAAATGCTTTTTTCTTTTTGCTCAGTGCAGACGCGTCCAAACAGTTTGAGCCATCTCAGTGATCTCTTTCACAGTTTCTGTCGTCTCTGTTTCATTACACTGTGATGAAATTATCAAATGCTTTAACTTAAAAAATAAATGTTCAGTTCATTGAATTTCTTATATTAAGTCAACAGAACAATAATCTGTTTTATATTCTCATTATTTGAAGTTCAGGCAGAAACAGAAAGTCCCTGTGAGCTCAGCGATGCCATCTTTATCCTCAGTTCACAAATGACAGCCAAAATGCGAAGTATCACTGAAATTAATGAATTTCATTGCCTTGGATGACCAGCTGTTCTTTATTGACAAGAACGTATGATTTCATGCTGAGGTACTGAGCTTACATACTTTTATCATTTTAATACCAACATTTGGATGTTTTTGTGTGTAAACTGTTTATATTTGTTGTCGGATTTTCTAGTTTTCGGCCTGATACAGTATCTTCTGCGGTTTTGGACAAGATTTTTAATTTCACCACAATTTTATGCACCAAACTGAAATTTGTAAACCAAAATTAAAATGCTAAAATACATACATTTTATTTAAAAAAAATGTTTATTTCCACACATTTTATTGGGAGGTGTGTTACGTTATATAAGTCAGAAATTAGCCAAAGAATTGTGCAGAACATGTGCAGTTGAATCATATAATGAATGTGTGTGTGAGTGTTATTCTGGTCGTGTGTATATGCTGGTGTGTGTGTGTGTGTGTGTGTGTGTGTCAGTATTTGCGTGTGTTAGTGTTATTCTGGGGGTGTGTATATGCTGGTGTGTGTGTGTGTGAGTGTGTGTGTGTGTGATGTGTCAGTGTCAATAGTTAAAACTTAAATATATATTTATATTATAATAGCAGCTTTGAGATTGTTTAATATACAGAGAACGGATCAGGACGGCAGGAAATACCCCTCACACTCACAAACAATCCGGTTTAAAGTTTATCTCACACACACACACACACACACACACTCTCGGCTCAGTTCGCGATGTGTTACTTCCCTCCGGAGCGAGGGAGGAAGAGGGGATAAGGGGATAGAGAGAAAGTGAGAAAGGTTTGGGGGGGTGAGAGAGAGGGACAGATAGCAGCATTAAAATTCATGACTTTTTTACTCTCTCAGCCAAAAATCAATAGTGTTTACTATGAATGAGCAGAACGATGGACAACAGAGGGGGATGAAGGGAGGGCGACTTCATTACCGCAGGCACAGACACCAGGGGCCAAGGTTAAAGAGGGGGAGGAGAGAGAGAGAGAGAGACGGGGGTCTACTATTTATACACAGTATCACACTGCTCACGTTGACTCAGTGTCTTTAAAGGCTGTAAATGCTAGAGACGGTTGTGGTTGATCAAATATACAGATATTCAACCTCGTTTACTTCATCAGGTATTTTAAACAAGTCAAGTGTAGTTTGGAATACACATCAAATAAACTGTATAAGCCAGTAATTATGCTGACATTGTGTATAAGCCAGTAATTATGCTGACATTGCTACTGTAAAAATATTTTAAACTGAAAGGTGAGACGTTTGTACAGTAGCACCGCTGGTAGTGTGTTAAATCAAATAATAATTCACTGAATCAACCCCCTCTTATGCTAGCTACACACAAATTCCAAAGCTTTTGTGTTTTTGCTTTTTATTCATAACAATACCGCTTTCTCATTATGATATTAGAGTAATGTTGGCTTAAAATTGCAGATATTCATATGGCAAAAATGATTAAAATGCCCTTCCTTATTAAACATACACAGAACCAAACACACATTAGTCGAAACCAGATGTCATACGGAAAAATAAATAAATAACTACAGTGTAAATAGTACACAGTAGTGCTCAATTTTGTTTATCCTCCAGTGCCATTTGTGTATTCAGGGAATTTTAGAAATGATTCTGAATTGTGCCAAAAGAATCGAATCAAACCGAATCGTGGCGAGATTCTATGATGCGCTGAGGAACCATAATTGATTTGAAAGACTGAACTTGGAGGTATGATCAAATATCTCACACTCAACACTGAAAATATTGATATTATGTTCACTTGTGTAATTAGTGACATATATACATATATATATATATATATATATATATATGTTGTGTTTTTTTATTTTTATGAAAAATGAATAACTTGTGTGTGTGTGTGTGTGTGTGTGTATATATATATATATGTACATATATAGGAGCACTGAGCATGAGTTATTTTTCTCTGGTTCTCCTACAAAGTCAGGCCTGAAAATACACAAACGGCCACTGTTGTGGTCACTCACACGCGTGACGTGAGACACAGCACCCCCCTGATTTACACCAAGCTGTTTCTGAGCGTGTGTGGAAGTTTGGGTTTAATCCTGCTGGCTCAGACTCGCATTCAAGCCCACAATTTCATCCAAACGTTGGTGTCGGGTTTAAAGATGGTTTCAGGCTATGTGTTCTCTCTGGAGGACATCGGGACATCTGGCTACAGCGGACTCAAGATGGCCACCAACTCTAATGACCTTTGGAAGCGTCACTCTCTCTCTTTCTTTCTTTCCTCTCCTTGTTCTGTAAAGGAGCGTGTCTTTTTCCATATGGCCGTATACAGCGCAGGCTCTGTTTGATATGCAGGGAGGCTCATGAATGATGGAACAGGAGATGCTTGTCTTGGAGCCAGGTGGATGTGGCAGAGCAAAATCTTCTGAATTTCAATGAAAAGGTGAACTTTTGCATCAGCGTCCATTTGCATCCGCGTCCTCGTGATTAGAAGGCAATATATTTTGTCATTTCCACTCTCACATCAGGTTTGGTGCATTTGCAGTCAAATGAAAGAAATTCAGATTCTATTAGATCCTAATCAGCTTTATATTAGTTTGAAGTGTTAGCTTTTTATTAGAGGGCTCAAATGATTGAAAATCCAATTTTCCTTGCTTTTTTTTATGTATTATGTAAACGTTGTTTCAAACACTGTTCACTCCCTAGTCCATATACAGCCCGAGTGGAAATCACCATGGTTGGGATGTCATGACCATGAACAAGCTTACATATGACCAGCCCATTCAGCCTATAGTAGTTTAGCTCAGCCATTCACACTGAAGTTATAAGGAGTGTTTCAGCCTGGACTGCTTGTTGAAAGAGCCACTATACAGAATAGCCAATCAGAACAGAGCTCATTTACATGAATCAGTCTTTAAACCCCAGTAACATAAATAGCCTGTGTAATTCTAAGGGGTAAAGAGAGGTTGAAAAATGGTCATGTAACAATAAATTACAACTGTTTTTGGATCATGAAACCACCAGGGATATGATATTTGCTCTAGACATGGGATCGGCAATTAGCCAGGCCCGGTGCTGGAACTAAATCACGAGAGGGGCATCCGAAAACCATGTGGGGTAGGAGGCGGTGTGGGCATAAAATATTAAATATTAACATATTAAACTCAGCAAATCAACAGAAGTTGCACTAAAATTTGTCATATATTAATTGTAGACAATGTCTTAATTTATTTTTACTTAAAAAATCAACAAAACATTATATTTGATTCGGGGTGTGCAAACTTTTGCATACGACTGTATATGGCATTACGTTTGAGTTTGTTTATTTTTGGACCCTTGACTCTAAAAGCATGTACAAAACTGCATTTAGTAGGGCATGATGAACAGTTGGTGGAGCCTTGCCCCATTAAATAACTCCCCCCTGATGCTGAGCCTGCAATCAGGCAATTTATTAATATTTTGGCTGATCTGTTTTTAATTTTATGAGGTAAATGATGGGAGGCAGGTGATGCACTTGCAGTGTATTTGAAGCTGGTGCACCTGTACCAAAAGGCTCTTATCATAATTATACATGACTCATTGTGTTTAATAGCAAGTTACCCTAACTTTTTTTTTTTGATTCAAGTTATTAAATAATAATTTTGCAGCTGAATTTAAAATACCAGTTTGGCATAATAGGGAGCAAAGAGTGTTGTTTATGTTTTGGCTAATAAGACGTACTGATACTGCTGTGTTTCATGTGTTCATTTAGCGCACACACTGTGAGCTTTGGATATTTGAGCAACACTATGTAAGTTCTGGGGATTTGGAGACCTCTCTGGTGGAAATCTGTAATTGCCCGCAATGTGTAGAAGAACATTTTTTAGCTTGGGTTGCGCTTCGGACCCCCACAACCAGATGAATCTGATTTTTGAGTGTGTTGAAAGAGAATTCAAAGAGTCAAAACCTGATCTACTGTTGTCATCATTTCTTCATCAGTATAATGTTGATTTTGAGATCATTTTGAGACCTAAACATTGAGCCGGATCTTCTTTTTGAGCCTGTTTGCGCGTGGCGTTAATACGTGAAGACGTATGACGTGGTCCGAACAACTTCCGCCAAGTCCGTCCCAGAAGCTCTGACTTTTAAATGATTATTTCAGGCTTTGCAGGGTGACTTGCAGTGATGCACGCTCACCACATTTTAGTGTGTTCTTTTTTTCCCTATTAAGTTATGCTACTTCTTTCAGTTTTAACAAAAATATGACAAAGTGCTGCTTTAAATGTAAAAAAAAAAACAGCAGGAAAAATGCAGTCAGAATCAGAGAAATTCATGATTGGTGCACTTTAAAAAGTGGACATCAACAAAAAAAAGGTAGAACACGGGTCTTTACGCTTGTAGGGACCTAAAGACGAGACAGTAGTGACTCTGCACTGTCCACCTGTACTGTACAGCTGAGCCACAGACACTCTCACTCGCACCTCTTTAATAATGTAATATTACCTTTCAGCTCGCTGCAATGAGAGACTGTATTATCCAGGATTCACAACCAATATTTATGTTCCTGTTATTCAATATCATGTGTTTGGTTATAGGCCGCATGTCATAATGAGTCTGTTTGATTTATGTTTTGTTATTTTACATGTTGAGCTTTGGTCACTTTTTTCACTCCTCATCCGTCCTTCTCTCTCTCTCTGGCCTCTCGCTCAATCCCTTTTATTCTTTTTCTCCCCCTCAGCCATCTATCTCACTCCCTCTCTTTCTCCCAGTCGTCTGTTCCCTTAGCGACCGTTTCCAAGGCGCCCGTTCCTAAGGGCTGTGGGAGGGAACCTGTGATGTCACGCATGCATAAGGACACACCTGAAATCTCTCTCTTTCTCTCTCTCTCTCAAAGTTTTATCGGCATATTAAGCTACACTTTGGCCAAAACATTTACATTTATCATGTATGAGTCTATTAATACACACGTATTTGTATAACTGTGTACATTGCGTAAGAAAATCGCTGCTGTCTGAACAAAACCTTGTATCTCCAAAATGGTAACTTTACAGGAGAAGGAAAAAACTTGCTTTACTTTTAATGTAAGTCAATGGAACCAGATGTTTTTCCAAATGATTTTGGGATGTTTCTTTTGGCCCATTCATCATGAAATTTACACACAATGTAACAGGCAACAGGCGCTTTCAAATTATGTCAAAAACTGAAAATTGACAAAAATGGAGATAACGGAGATCCGACAGCAGTGAAATAGTCTTGCTATATTATCAGTTATCAGTATACTCACCCACTTTCCCTCAAGCTGTGGTGTTCATGCATGTATTATCTAGTCACAGGAGAATTAAGCCCTCTCTCCCTCCCTCTCTCTGTCCATTTGTGAAGGTTTTTGAGGGTCTCTACAGGTGTCCTTACACTGGCGTAGTCATTAGTAACCATCTGCGTTGTGAAAAGTGAGCTGGTCCTGCTCAAATAAGAGCACTGCTTCTATATTGATCCAGGGTAAGTTAAATATTTAGAGTTACTTTGAAGGAGAATTCTGAATTTCTGTGTAATTACACTGTTAAGATGAAGTCATTCGGAGTGGTTTGGTGCGAAATGCTCCGTCAGAATTGTTCACAGTGGTGATGATAGGAACCAGACGTCCACCTCTAAAAGCTCCCTCGCAGAAAGTTAGGACACAAAATGGTTAAGAATATTCTGCTTGATGCCTAATGCGCTGTTTCATGATCATTTTGAGAAGGTTCTGGCTTAAAGTGTATATTTTTAAGTACATGCAGTGTGGAGGGGTACATCTACACACTTAAAAATGATGGTTCTTTAAGGGTTCTTTAGTAAAGAAACTGGTTCTATAAAGAACTGAACACTCAAAGAATCTTTGCATGATTAAAGGGTTCTACGCATGGTGAAAGAGTTCTTCAGATTGATGGAGAATGTGCTGTAAAGGGTTCTATTTAAAACCTTTTTTGAAAAGGGTTCTATATAGCACCAAAAAAGGGTTCTTCCGTCATGTCAAGCTCGACATTGTAACAGTAGAAGAACCCTTTTCAAAAAGATTCTATATAGAACCATTTCTAGCACCCTCTCCATCAATGTGAAGAACTCTTTCACCATGCAAAGAACTCTTTAATCATGCAAAGCGTTTTTTGGAGTGTTCACAGTTCTATATGGAACCATTTTCTGTACTGAGGAACCCTCGAAGAACCATCTTTTTTAAGAGTGTAGGGTGTTGTGAGGCAAAATAGTCCCCAAAGAAAACTTATTTATTCAGATTTTCTACTATTTTACCATCATTAACGCTGCGTATGAAAATACACGTAGGTTCACTGGTGGTTTTGGATAGTAAATGACTATAAAATGTATATTAGTGTTTTAGTCATGGTGACCCCTGGTTCCTATCAGCACCACTGTAAAGAGTCTCTACAATCAACCATTTCACACCAAACCACTCTGAATGACTTTGAATCCACTCTCATCTTAACTATTAAATTGGTGGAATTTCCTTAAGGTTGGTATTTTCCATAGAGGAAGAATGTCCAGTGCTAATAGAGGATACCTTGGGTTGATTGCCTACCCAAGCTAACCCATTACTTGAATGTTAGCTTACATTAGCTAAATTAGCTAACAGTCACTCACAATATAACATCCAAGCAGCTTCATATTGGTTTAATAAAGAGCTAGATTTAATAATCTGTGAACATGGCAGTTATTCTACAGTAGCATATTGAAAAGAAAATAGTAGAACAACACAGTAGTTATTTAGCGACATTGCTAAAGAATTGTTCGCTAGCCAGCTAATTGTTTTCAAGGCTAGAAGAGTTGCAGATTTTTTTAATTTAAATAGCTATGTTGAATCCTTTATTAGGAACAGGCTCAAGTAAAGGTAAAATCACTATGAATTATTTATATTCAAAGTACAGTTTGGAGGTATCTGTCATTTATAATTATCATTTATACATAGCCCTGGGATTTTAATCTCCAAAATGGTAAGTTTACAGGAGAAGGAAAAAACCTACTTTACTTTTAATGTAAGTCAATGGAACCAGAGTTTTTTCCAAGTCATTTTAGGTCATTTCTATTAGTCCGTTCATCATTAAATTTACATGCAATGTAAAGGGTAACGTGTAGTTTCAAATTATGTCAAAAACTAAAAATGGTCAAAAATGGAGATATAAGGTTTTCTTCCGACAGCAGCGATATGTGAAAATCTATGGATAGATAGATAGAAAGATAGAAAGACAGACAGACAGACCAGCAGAAGCAGCTTTATTAGAACAGTAATGGTCAGCAGCTACGGCTCTGTTGGTATTTTAGGCATAGCTGTGAGCTTCTTCATGCATTCACTATTTATGGAAGGTTCCTGTGTTTGATGTTCCATTATAATGGAGTACAGTGGAGCAGAGAAAAGATGAAAGAGACATGCAGACATAAACAGGAGTAAATAACACGTTACAAATCTTTTAACCTTATAGCTTTGTATTCACAGAGAAAAGTAGAGGAAAAAAGATCATAGGGTTTTATCAGAAGATCAGTGATGTGCGCGGTGATAAGAAAGCACGAGAAAACAGAATCAATTCCATGCCCAGTATACATTATTTGTAGTACAATGCCTTACAATACAGTTTTACAATGCCTTTGTCTTTTATCTGACTCTGTGTGTTGTATGTAAAAGAATGTCCTCGGCGTGTCCACGCAGATCTGATTGATATTTAACAGGTCGTTTATCAGTTTGGATGATAAACGTGCATGTGTGGGTGAATGCGAGAGAGACTTTCTCCATTTGACCCTTGAACTTGAAACCTCTGACTTTTGGAATCAGTCACATAGTGTTGACATCTCTCAGGTCATTTTAGCTGGCTACCACCGCACATTGGAGTTTCAATTAAATAATGAATAATAATGAGCTCAAAGTGCAGACTTCAGCTTCAGTGTGAAGGTATTTACATCCAAATAGCTCATCTGTGAAGCATGGTGGAGGTAGTATTAAGGCGTGGGAATGTATGGCTGCCGATGGAACTGGTTCCGTTGTATTTATTGATGATGTGACTGCTGACAAAAGCAGCAGCATAAATTATGTTGTGTATAGAGCTGTAGTATCTGCTCGGCACCATTTGAATACTTCAAAACTCATTGTACGGTGCTTCGCAGTGCAGATGTATAATGAGCCGAAGCATACTGCCAAAGCAAGACAAGTCTTTTTTTTTAAGGAAAAGAAGTGGAATGTTCTGCAGTGGCCAAGTCGATCCCTTGATCAGACACAGCAGTGCTGCTGGAGTTTCAAACACTGTGTCCACTCAGTGTCCACTCTATTAGACGCTCCTACCTTGTCAGTCCATCTTGTAGATGTAAAGTCAGAGACGATAGCTCATCTGCTGCTGCACAGTTTGTGTTGGTCATCCTCTAGTCCTTCATCAGTGGTCACAGGACGCTGCCCACAGGACGCTATTGGCTGGATATTTTTGGTTGGTGGACTATTCTCAGTCCAGCAGCGACACTGAGGTGTTTAAAAACTCCAGCAGCACTGCTGTGTCTGATCCACTCAGACCAGCACAACACACACTAACACACCACCACCACGTCAGCGTTAATGCAGTGCTGAGAATGATCCACCACCCAAATAGTACCTGCTCTGTGAGGGTCCATGGGGGTCCTGACCACTGAAGAACAGGGTAAAAGGGGGCTAACAAAGTACGCAGGGAAACAGATGGACTACAGTCTGTAACTGTAGAACTACAAAGTGCTCCTATATAGTAAGTGGAGCTGATAAACTGGACAATGAGCGTAGAAACAAGGAGGCGGTCATAATGTCATGCCTGATCGGTGCATATACACACACACACACACACACACACACAGATTCTTTCATGGGGGTTGCTGGAGTCTACCCCAGTGCTCATTGAGTGGAAGGCAGGAAACACTCTGGACAGGCAGACAGGCCACCAGTCCATCACAGGGCAGACACACAGACATACACATTCACACCTAAGGGCACTTTAATATCTCCATTTAGTCTGACTGCATGTCTTTGAACTCTGGGAAAAAACCCACACAGATATGGGGAGAACATGCAAACTCCACACAGACAGGACCCTGGTCACCTGGCCGGGGAATCGAACCCAGGCCTTTTATATGTTTCATAACGTATCAAATTTATCAGGAGTTATTATTCCACTGTTGCTGGCGTGAGGGTCATTGTTTCCAGGCAACGGGCATCACTGTCTGTAGATATGCGTTCTGCTCCTTGGGGGAGCGGAAGAGCGGCGTGTGTGTGTAAGGGGGTCAAGTTGGTGTGAGAGGGGATTAATGGTTGGGGGACAGAGGGTCTTCAGGCTGTGTCGAACAGGCCGCATGTTGTTTCTCCTCTTTGAAGCTTTTGTCTCGCTGATTCGCTCCTTTTTCTGAGGAGGAGTGGAAAACGCCCTGGAGCGTGCCCCGATGTGACACACACACACACACACACACACACACACACACACACACACACACTCACTCAGATGTGACCTCAGTTTCAGTCTGCAAGTGTGTCATATTTGTCTCTCTTTTTTTTCCTTTTTCCTCTCTAGCAATGTGTAGCTTTACATAAGCATGATCATCATCAGGGTTCAGAAGTGCGTCGCACCGATGTTGCACAAGTGGCCACTCACTGAACAAAGGGAATAGGGGACAGCAAGGAGCGGATTTTTCAACTGGAACATAGTCCCCCTCGGCTAGGTTAGTCTCAGTAAGCCAATTAGGTAGCCAGGCCCTAATTTTGTGAGTAATTCCTTTGTCTGGCTGCTTTGGTTAAAACTGGTATATTTCCTTTCTTTGTGTTGCTAGCTGTGCTAGCAAGCTAGCAGAGCAAAGTAAAGAAGTTGTATCTGCAGTCATTTACCAGTTGGGCCCAGTCCCATTTCTTATTTTCACCCTTACCCCTATTTTTTGAGGGTCACCTTGCCCCTTGGAACTGAGTTACAAGGTGTAGTGGTTGAAATCTTCCTCTATGAAATGGGACCCTCAAATAAAAAGAGCATTACTTCATTAACAGCTACTCGCGCTGCTCTGTAGGCGACCCTGCCAGTCTGCAGTGACAGCAGAGGAGGGTAAAGTTCAGCTCCTCACTGCTGGGCTTTAGTTACATTTAGGGCATCATATGCCTTCAAGGGGGGGGGGGATTATTTACTATCGCCCACCGCTAATTCTTCAGTGATATGAAGCTGAAGTCAGATATTCTCCAGCTTCTTGTTCAAATTTTCCCATTCCACCTTAAATGGTGCAGCAGTTCTGATGCCTGAGGTTATATGTATGTAACTGCTGCACCATTTAAGATGGAACGGGAAATTTAGCCAGCCAGCTACTGAGACATCAGCTACTACTTGTGACTTTATATTCTTGTTATGAAGAAAAGGACCATAATACACTGAAACGACATTAAACTAAGACAATACAGTGGTTATCGTATTTTTAACAGAGAAAATTCTCACATTTGTGGGTGTCTTTGGTTGTTTGTGCCGCCATCTTGCCCCTTTTTTTTAATCATAACACTCTGTTTGGAGTGTCTCTGAAAAACCTCCGTTTGGAGGACCATGTAGCCCTAACACT
This sequence comes from Colossoma macropomum, assembly GCF_904425465.1. Lineage (NCBI taxonomy): Eukaryota > Metazoa > Chordata > Actinopteri > Characiformes > Serrasalmidae > Colossoma > Colossoma macropomum. The sequence goes on from NW_023494785.1 coordinate 40,741,867, forward strand.
GCGCCCTACCCCTCTATCTCAACAAAAATCAGGATACCCTACCCCTAGACGTGATCATGCAAAACAGAGAGGTAAGGGCTAAGTGGTAGCGGCGATGGGTGAAATGGGATCGGGCCTTGGAGTAGTTTGCTACATAAATGCCAGTTTGAACATAGCAAATCAAATGTGATAGTTTTGAAATATGAAGTATTTTATTGCCATTGCTTAAAAACAGCTTTGTCCAACACTTCTTGGGGGTTGAAAAAGGAATTGCATCTCATCGCAATGATTTCTGGACAAGTTCTTCCGCTGAAAGTTGACACTCATGTTCACTCGTTCCCTCGCCCTTCCAAAGCCTCGTCTAACAAGCCTTGCTTAAGCTAAGAAAGTAACGGAACAGCCCTTAAGATGGAATCAGGGGTCTTCAAGGGGAAACGGTGAGGCCAGGTTGATGACAGCATGAAAATGAATATTGTGACGGGCGGCTGGTCTCCGTCAAAACCACTCCATCTAGCTGTAGCTGCCTGTGTGAAGCCACACTGGCAGAAGAAGCTCTTTTAAAGTAAAAGGTTAGGATATTGTGAGTCACCCCACCAGTCATGCTAGCTAACATATGCTAAAGGATTGATTTTGAACAACTACGGCTTTTCTGAAACAATTCGTTTCTAACGTTAGCCACTTTCCCAACTGCGTTAGCTTGTTAGCTAGTTAGCTAAATAGCTAGCCAACACACCAAAAGAGATTTTAAGTTATCAGACTGTCATTTTAAACATATTTTCAAAGCCACATTATACTTTCTTTTTGCTAACTAGTTAGCTAACACTGAAAGAGTGATTTGTTGTCAAACGTTTATATATATAAACGTTCAGCTAGCCTTAATGTTAGCTACCTCACCAGCAATTTAGCTAGCTAGCTAGCTTGCTGACTAACTTTGGCCCAAGTTGAGTCTTTCTCCTTCTCATTTCTTTCTTTCCCATGTCTCTTTTTGTTCACTTCTGTCCTCTTTCTGTTGACCAGCCCTCTCTTCTCCAGACAAAACTCTCCAAACTCTTTCTACCCCTCTCTCTCTCCTTCTCTCTCTCTATTGATCCACTCATAGTTTGCTCAGTTCTTCACTGTGCTGCCTCACTTTAATCAATACAGATAATTGTCTGCTCCCCCTCGTTGCCAGTCTCTCTCTCTCTCTCTCTCTCTCTCTCTCTCTTTCTCTCTCTGTTTTTATCAATGAACTCTTAACCCCCCCCACCCCCCCAGTCTGGGATTCCCTCAGTTTTAATGACAGAAGATAACCTACTCTCTCTCTCTGTCTCTCTCTCTCCCCATCGATTGGCGTGGGAGCGATCGACTCACACGTGTAAACACTGTTCACGCTCTTGTTGCGGTTTAGGCTGTTCGACCCGCTCCCACGCGGCGGCTGTGGAGGCCTCACAGTGTTCCAATCTGCAGGCCAAGACCTTTACTCACTCCTGCTTTAAGCCTTCAATGCGTTCCCGCTCGTTACGGGTGATCGTCAAGGTCACCCCGCTAATCACCATCGGTTAACGTTTGTATTGATGTTATGCACCCAATTTTCTTGAGGGCACACTGTTTCATTAAGGTCATGACCGTACCAAGTACAGTAATGCTGCAACTCTAAGCAGACATGCTATTGCAATTTCAAAGATCGTTCATTAATTATCTGGCGGATGCCGCAGACTCCATCAGAGATATTATAAAGGAGGAGGCTGGTCACTGGTTGGAATATGAATGTGAACGCTTGTAATGCTCAACATGGTGTCTGTTTGCAGAGAAAGTCCCACCCTTCAAGAAAATAAGCTACCCAAAAACATTTGTGTTATTGAGCCAAATTCTACAATCTATTTATGGGGTTTTTGTCAGTTTCTACCAGCAATTTATTATGTTTTTAAAATGGTAATTTGACCTTGAGTTTCGTGTGTTTTGGGCTCTCCCCATTCAAAGAGATAGGATCCCAGATAGCAGACAGTTTTGAGACAATTCTGGCTTTCCTATGTGAAAGTTGGTTGACTACTGGGTCGATGTTAGGCATGTGGGCCAGAAAGGGGCCAGGTCCTGGACAGCTTGATACCGTTTTGCCTCATTTCTACATTTGTGGGACAATTCTGACGTCAATATTGTGGACCAACTGTGTAGTTGGGTTAGATTGGGACCACATTTGGGCCATATCCTATAGTTCTACTCACTTCACAGTGTCTGGGCCGAGGACCCAGCTGTATACTGGGCCAGAACAAAGCAAGGATGCGGCCCACAAGTGAGCCAGACACATTTTGCTAACTGGGATTCAGTCTGTGAAAAAAATGTCTGGATTGAACTGCCTGGCGGCGTTGCAAGATGACCACCGAGTGAAGGGACTTTCCTATAAGGACTTTGGATCTGTACACAAAAGTGCTAGCTGCCTGCTGACTGCTTAAGCAAGTAGAACCGTCCCTGTTTTGTCCAGAAAAGGGGCCGGGACTACTGGGAGCCGTTATATATAAACATAGCTTATTTATGTAAGGAAAGTATGGTAACTTCTCAGAAAAGATAGTGTTTTTACTGCAAATCAACACGTCACTCTAAATCAAGTTTAATTACTCTCTGAAAACAACAAAGCTGGAAAAATTTGAGTTGAATAAGCACAACATGGTCATTCACATTATAACACTGCAATCTTGCTCATGGAGAAGATCCAGATATTAAAAATTAAGGGAGTAATATTGCATTATCATACCCCCCCACAGGTGCCCCAGCATATATTAATTGGACAGTGGATCATTCTCAGCACTGCAGTGACACTGACATGGCGGTGGTGTGTTAGTGTGTGTTGGGCTGGTACGAGTGGATCAGACACAGCAGTGCTGCTGGAGTTTAAACACTGTTTCCACTCTATTAGACACTCCTACCTTGTCAGTCCACCTTGTAGATGTAAAGTCAGAGACGATGGCTCATCTGCTGCTGCATGGTTTGTGTTGGTCATCCTCTAGTCCTTCATCAGTGGTCACAGGACGCTGCCCACAGGACGCTGTTGGCTGGATATTTTAGGTTCTCAGTCCAGCAGTGACACTGAGGGGTTTAAAACTCCATCACTGGGGGCTGTTACCACGGTAACTTGGTTAACCAGGAACAGGCCCAGGATGTATAGTGGGGGGTTGGGGAACACTTGGTGTCTGTCCTGCAGCTCGAGCTTAAAAATCAGTGATTCCGTCAAGGCTGAAAGGGAAGGGAATTATGGATGATCGGCCACACTCCGGGGTGTGACAGCAGGGGAGTGTCCCACTGGGATATTTAACACACACACACTGCAGCACTCACAGGGTCAGTTCTTTTTCCCCCAGTTCATTACATTGTGTCCTTTGTCTGTGTGTGTTTGGGGATGGGGTGCATGCACCTGTTTATATTACGTTTCATATTATGTTGCTCTGTTTTTCCAAAATGTCTGCATACGTTCAATGAAGAGAAGTCATTCAGGGTGGTTTGGTGTGAAATGGTTGATTGTAGAGACTCAGATTTCTTTACAGTGGTGCTGATAGGAACCAGGGGTCACCATGACTACAGCACAAATATAGACATTTTATTTACTGTCCAAAACCACGAGTGAACCTACACAAGTCTTGTGGGTTTTATATGTGATGTTGATGATGGTAAAATAAATAAATCTGAAAAGTAATACATTTCCTTTGCAGATTATTTTGCCTTACAACGACCTGCCTGTACCTCTCATGAATGGATATAGAAGAACACATTTTAGGCCAAAAGCTTATCTCAGAGCTACGATATCTCAGACATCAGACGGCGAATTCATCACCATTTCATGTAATAACTTTCTGTAAGGGAGCTTTTAGAGGTGGACTCCTGAAGAGTGTCCTAAGAAAAAAAATCTTCATAAATGTGTGTTTCTTAACTTCACTCTTAAGAAAAAAGTTAATCTTTAAATAACTTCTTAAGAACTTTCTTATTTTATTTTCTTGACTATTTTCTTAAGAATAATTCTAAGAACAAGTGGTACCATTTTGTCCTTTCAACAAAAATCATTCCACCTCGGGAGCCACAACATTTTACATCAGTTTTACCATCTTGGCTGCAAATATGTCTCTGTATGTGCTGATGTCCTAGTACAGGCTAAAAATATTATATAAACGAAAACGCAGGCTTACTTTGCTCTGCTTTAAACTTTAAGCTCTGCTGTAGCCGCTTTTCTCACATCTCTGGCAGGAAACTTTTTCGCAAAAGTAGAACAGTTTCTTATAGAATGTCTCTCAATGTTTGACTTTTTACAAGGCTGAAGTTGTTTCTCATTCGCCAGCTTCTTGATCGAATTTTCCTGTTCCACCTTCAGTGGTGTATGAGGCTCCAGAATGTAACTGCTGCACCATTTAAGATGTAACAGGAAAATTCGAAGGAGAAGCTGGCGAATGAGAAACTGACTTCAGCGTTGCGACTTTTTAGTATTTGACAGTTTCTCGTTGCAGATTAAACATATCAGGAAACCAGCTGGAGTGATTATAAATGCAAATCAGTTCATTCGTCTCCAAATCATCGATGTCCGTCTTAAATCTTTCTCTTTGCCGTTTCGTTAGCTACTAACTAGCTTTTTTCCTCTTGCCTGTTTCTTCCTCCATCACCTCTAGATCTTGTTTGCTTATTATTTTTAACGCTTGGTTTGATGTTTCTCCTCCATTTTGCTCCTCTAAATGGATTAAACTAAATAACGGAAATAACAGTGACTACAAATTCAAAGTCTATCTTGCCTCATTAATGATATGGGGTAAAATGCTACGTAGCCCATGTAAAAACAAAAACGATGAAAAAATGGCGATTTTCTTCAAGAAAATTTCAAGAAAATAATTAAGATTATCTTGAGAGAATATTTGATAACTTCTTAAATATTTTTCAAGAATTGCATTTAAGAACAATCTTATGAACTTCTCAGTGTTTGTCTTAAAAACCTTTGCCTTTTTTTGTCTTAAGAAAGCTTTCATGAATCCTGCTCCTGGTTCTTATCACCACCACTGTGAACAGTTCTGATTTGGCAAGTTTCTCTATGACTTTAATGACTTTAACTTAATAATTTACTTACGCAGAATAGTTTTTAACAGTTGGAATTCCTCTTAAAGTAATAGTGCTACTGTAGTGACGATTCGCTACAATAAACAGAGGTGTTAATAAGAGAAATTAGCCCAATAAGGGTAAATAGGTCACTAAACAAGCTATCACTTTGAGTTACCTTCAGTTAGTTCACTAGGGTCACTGGCTACCTAAGCAAATCCATAGCTTACCTTGAATGTTAGCGTACGATAGCTAAACTGTCTAGTGACCAGGCACTGACAGTAGAACATACAAGCTACAGCTTTATACTATTTAAAAAGAAAACGGTACATAAGCACAGTAGCCTTTAGGCTAAGATTAGTTAGCTAACTGCTTCCTCAGGCTGGAGTTGTGAAAGTTTTTTTTACTCTTTTAATATCAAAACAGCGAACACACGATTAGAAATGAACTCAAGTAGAAGCGAAACTGCTGTAATTTAATCATAATAAAAAATTCTGTTTATTTTTTATTGATTGATTATTGTTTCTCATCACAGAAGGCAATTTTCATGTGCTTTTAGAAAGGCAGCTGATGTGGAATTGCCTGGATGGGGAACGGAGACAGACGTAGAGCGTTTATCAGGAACAAAACCTGCTTTGTTATCAGTATGTTTGCTTTTGTGTGTTTCGGGATCGGAGAGGAGAGGAAGTGAGGGATAGAGACACTGAACACTGAAAAAAAAAACAAAAAAACGCTGCATTGTATTTCAGTGATATAGATGTGAACACTGTACATCACAGTTCAGTCTGTCAGTGTGTTTTGGGTGATAGTCGTGTTGATGTGGTGTATTTTAATGATGGACACGATAGAATCAGGCAAATTCAGTGCTTTTTCTCAGTAAAGGAGAGGAAGAGAGGTAAAGAGGGAGAGGAGGAGAGGTAAAGGGGGAGAGGAGGAGAGGTAAAGTGGGAGAGGAAGAGAGGTAAAGGGGGAGAGGAAGAGAGGTAAAGAGGGAGAGGTGGAGAGGGAGAGGAGGAGAGGTAAAGAGGGAGATCAGCAGAGGTAAAGGGGAGAGGAGGAGAGGTACAGAGGGAGAGGAGGAGAGAAGGAGAGGTAAAGAGGGAGATGAGGAGAGGTAAAAGGGGAGAGGAGGAGAGGTGAAGAGGGAGAGGAGAAGAGGTAAAGAGGCAGAGGATAAGGGGTGAGAGAGGGAGAGGAGGAGAGGTAAAGAGGGAGAGAAAGAGAGATAAAGAGGGAGAGTGGGAGAGGTAAAGAGGGAGAGTGGGAGAGGTAAAGAGGGAGAGGAGGGTGCTGTGGTCGCTGTGAAAGTTCCTCTGATGGGCGTCTGCGCGTTCCCCCCTCACTCAGGGCCCCGATCGATACCAACTCAGAGCAATAAAGCTTTCCTCTGTCATCTCCACAGAATACAAAGCAGAGAGAGAGAGAGAGAGAGAGAGAGAGAGAGAGTGAGAGAGAGAGAGGGAGAGTGAGAGAGAGAGAGAGAGAGTGAGAGAGAGAGAGAGAGAGAGAGAGAGAGAGAGAGAGAGAGGTGAAAAGCTGTTCCGCTAGCCAGACTGATTTCCTAACCCCCTCCCCCACACTCACTCCATCTAACACCACCCCCCCAATCTTTACCTTTACCTCTCTCTCTCTCTCTCTCTCTCATTCCCTCTATTTGTCTTTCTTTCTTTCTTTCTTTCTTTACCTCTCTCCCTCTCTCTTTCGTTCTTTCATTCTTCCTTTATCTCTCCCTCTTTCTTCCTTTCTTTCTTTCTTTCTTTCTTTCTTTACCTCTCACTTCCTTCCTTTCTTTTTCTTTCTTTACATCTCTCCCCCTCTATCTCTTCCGTTCTCTCTTCTCTCCTTTCTTTCTTTCGCTTCCTTTCTTTCTCTTACTCTTTTTTCTTCCTGTCTTTCTTTGTCTCTCTCTCTCTCTTTCTCTCTTTCTTTCTTTTTTCTCTCTTTCTCACTCTCTTTTTCTTCCCCCCCTTCTTTTTTCTCGCTTTCTTTTGGTTTTCTTCTTTCTGTCTTTCTCTATCTCTTCTCTGTTTCTCTCTCGCCCTTTCTTTCAATCTCTCTTTCTTGCCTTGCTTCTTCCTCTTGTCCTCTTTTCTTACTGTCTTTTCTCTCTTTCTTTCTCTCTTTTTTTTCTCCCTCTATCCGCCCCTATTCTTTTTTCTTTCTTTCTTTCGCTCTTCTGGCTGCATTTTTTCCCTCTCTCTTCTCTCGCTGTCTCTCTTGTTTTGGTCCTTTCTATCTCTTCTTTTTTCTCACTCTCTCTTTGTCACTGTCTTTCTTTCTTTCTTTCTCTCTCTGTCCCCCTTCATTTTTAATACTTTCTTTCACTCTTTTCTCTCACTGTCTCTCTTTCTCGCCCCTTCTATTGGTTACTTTCTTTTTTCTTTCTCTTTCCTTTCTTTCTCTCTTTTCATCTTCCTCTGATTTCTTGCATTCTTTTCTGTTTCTCTTTGTTTCTTTTTCTTTCTTTTTTGCTCCCCCTGCTTTTTCCTGCTCTTTCACTCTTCTTCTTTTTCTCACTCCTTTCCTCTCACTTTCTTTTTTTGCTTTCTCTCTCTTTCCTTTTGTCTTTCTCTCTCTTACCCTTTTTTCTGCCCCCCCTCTATTTCTCTCTCTCGCTCTCTTTTCTTTTTTCTTGCTTTCTTTTACTCTCTTCTTCTTCTGTCTTTCTTTCTCTCTCCTTTCTCACTGTTTCTCTCTCGCGCTTTCTCTTGGTCTCTCTTTCTCGTCTTGCTTCTTCTCTCTCTCTCTCTCTCTCTCTCTCTCTCTCTCTCTCTCTCTCTCTCTGCCCCCCTTCTTCTTTCTTGCCTTCTTTTGCTCATCTTCTTTCTGTATTTTTTCTCCTTCTTCTCTCAGTGTCTCTCTCAGTCTCTCGTTCTCCTCCTTCGTCTCTCTTTCTCTTTTTTCTTCCTGTCTTTCTTCTCTCTCTCTCCTTTGTCTGTCTTTCTTTTTTCTTTCTTTCTCTCTCTGTCCTTTTTCTTTTTTCCTGCTTTCTTTTGCTCCTTTTCTTTGTCTTTCTTTCACACTTTTCTCTTCTTCTTATTTCTTGCTTTCTTTTCTGTCTCTGTTTTTCTCATTGTGTCTTTTTTTCTTTTTCACTCTCATCTCACTGTCACTCTCTTGCCCCTTCCGTCAGCCTCTTTTTTCTTTCTTTCTTTCTCTCTTTTTCTTATTTCTTTTCTTTTCAATTCCTTCTTTGTCTCTGTCTTTCTCATTGTGTTTTTTCTTTCTTTTTCTCTCTCCATTCCTTTTGCTTTCGTTTTTTGCTTTTTTGTCTCTTTCTCTCTCTTATCCTTTCTTTCTGTTCTTCTTGCCTGTTTATCTCTCTATTTTCTCTCTTTCCCTGTTCCTCTCTTTCTCTCTTTCTCCCTCTCTCTCTCTTTCTCTCTCTCTCACTCTCTCTCCCTCTCTCTCTCTTTCTCTTTCATTTTCTCTCTCTCTCCCTCTCTCTCCCCCTCTCTGTCTCTCTCTCTCTTTCTCTTTCACTCTCTCCCCCCCTCTCTCTCTCCCTCTCTCCCTCTCTCTCTCTTTTTCTCTTTCACTCTCTCTCTCCCTCTCTCTCTCTCTCTCTCTCTCTCCCTCTCTCTCTCCCAGCGTGCACTGCGGGTCCCGTGTGATCTGTGTGAGATAAATAATGTGGGAAGAAAAGTCTTATTTTAGTCATTATCACAGACGCAGAGACAAGGATGGATGGAGCGAGACGCCGAGCGGGAGGAAAAAAGAGAAGTAAATAAATAAATAAGCCGGAATGCAGGGGGCGAGGGAAGGTGGCGAGAGGAGGAAGGAGCGCACGGCTGGAGAGATGGAGTGTGGGATAGGACCGGAAGATAGACGGGTTGAAGGGAAGGAGCGAGGGAATGAGGGAGCGGGGTGATCGGAGGAAAGGTGGGGGGAGAATGAGCGAGAGGGGGATTATGGAGTGGGGGAGAGATGGATAGCAGGGAAAGAGGAATAATAATGCAGAGAGAAAAGGAGAGCGGCAGCCGCGGTGGAGAGATAGAGAATGAAAGAGAGAGAGGGAGGTCAGAGGTCAAATGAGTGTCCCTGCAGCGAGAGGCCAATCAGAGCCGTTTTAATCAGCATTCAAAACTAACAGACACGACCCAGCGCGAGTGTGTGTGTATGTGTGCTTGCGTGTGAGTGTGTGTGTGTGAGTGTGTCTATGTGTGTGTGTGTGTGTGTGCTTGCGTGTGAGTGTGTGTGAGTGTGTGTGTGAGTGTGTGTGTGTGTGTGTGTGAGTGTGTGTGTGTGTGCTTGCGTGTGAGTGTGTGTGTGAGTGTGTGAGTGTGTGTGTGTGAGTGTGTGTGTGAGTGTGTGTGTGTGTGTGTGTGAGTGTGTGTGTGTGTGCTTGCGTGTGAGTGTGTGTGTGAGTGTGTGAGTGTGTGTGTGTGAGTGTGTGTGTGAGTGTGTGAGTGTGTGTGTGTGTGTTTGCGTGTGAGTGTGTGTGTGTGTGTGTGTGTGAGTGTTGGGAGGGGAGCATGATTGGATGATCAGTGCAGCTGACAAAAAAATGGCCATTTATTATGGATTTTAATTTATGAACCTCTAAAGAAGACAAATGTGTGTGTGTTGATGTGCATTTTTGTGTGTGTGTGTGTTTTGCATGTGTGTATGTGTGTGTTGTGTCTAGGTGTTTTGAGTATGTGTGTGTTGTGTGTGTATGTGTGTTTTGAGTATGTGTGTGTTTTGTGTGTGTATGTGTGTTTTGAGTATGTGTGTGTTTTGTGTGTGTATGTGTGTTTTGAGTATGTGTGTATTTTGTGTGTGTTTTGAGTATGTGTGTGTTTTGTGTGTGTGTGTTTTGAGTATGTGTGTGTTTTGTGTGTGTGTCTGTGTGTGTTTTGAGTATGCGTGTGTTTTGTGTGTGTTTTGAGTATGTGTGTGTTTTGTGTGTGTGTGTTTTGAGTATGTGTGTGTTTTGTGTGTGTTTTGAGTATGCATGTGTTGTGTGTGTGTGTGTGTTTTGAGTATGTGTGTGTTTTGTGTGTGTGTCTGTGTGTGTTTTGAGTATGTGTGTGTTTTGTGTGTGTGTGTTTTGAGTATGTGTGTGTTTTGTGTGTGTGTCTGTGTGTGTTTTGAGTATGTGTGTGTTTTGAGTATGTGTGTGTTTTGTGTGTGTGTGTGTGTTTTGAGTATGTGTGTGTTTTGTGTGTGTTGTGTGTGTTTTGAGTATGTGTGTGTTTTGTGTGTGTGTCTGTGTGTGTTTTGAGTATGTGTGTGTTTTGTGTGTGTTGTGTGTGTTTTGAGTATGTGTGTGTTTTGTGTGTGTGTCTGTGTGTGTTTTGAGTATGTGTGTGTTTTGTGTGTGTGTCTGTGTGTGTTTTGAGTATGTGTGTGTTTTGTGTGTGTGTCTGTGTGTGTTTTGAGTATGTGTGTGTTTTGTGTGTGTTTTGTGTGTGTTTTGAGTATGTGTGTGTTTTGTGTGTGTTGTGTGTGTGTTTTGTGTGTGTTGTGTGTGTGTTTTGAGTATGTGTGTGTTTTGTGTGTGTGTCTGTGTGTGTTCTGTGTGTGCTGAGTGTGTGCACGTCTAGGAGGTGTGTGTTTGTGAGTGTGTGCTCTTAGCGTGTGTATGCGTGAGGTCTGGTGTGTGTTTTGAGTATATGTGTGCTCGTCTTGCTAACCTTGTGAGGACTACATGTCCTCACAGCGATAGGACAACATGACATTTTTGCTCGAGTGAGGACATTTTGTGGGTGAATGTGTTGTTTTCAGTACAGCTTATTTTTTGTTGAAAAACTAAAACAAAAAAACCTGCGTTTTGAATACTGAGGTTAGGATTAGGGTCCGGTGTAGGTTTAGGTGTGGCATTACCTGACTACATTTCTATTGATCTCCTGACTTCCTTGAGGAAATATTCATGCGACGTAAAGCACAGCTGCCGAGTTCAAATGATACAGAAAATAAAAATCACAAGAAACTGCAGCCGGGGTAGGGCGGGTCCTCGGTAGGACTGTCCTATGAAGACTCCTCCTTAGTAGCCTGTTGGTCACACAAATGGAGCAGCCCTAACGAGGCTGCGTGGTGACGCCACCAGAGCGGCGTGAAACTTGTGAGGGAACTGGTGAGAGAAAATGGAGCCCACTGCATTGTGTTTGTTGCTTTTTATTTCTTCACAGAAATGGAGGAGATGATCTCATGTAGTACGATAAACTACATATATACAAATACTGCTAAATAAAATACGATATATGGACGAATTCTTTAATTAATAATTTTACACTTTATAAGGTAACAAAAACGAATTCAAGGATGTGAACAGCTCACATTTTAAAACAAGCTCTGCTCCAAAGGCTTTGTTTTCCATCATGGTGCTGTTTGTTTTTCCTTCGCGTCGTTTGTGCGCAGAGACCTGTGGGTAACCGAAAGCCTGGAGGGAAACATCTGACACGTCCTTGAAATCACTCAGAACGTAGGCTGCATTTCTAGGCTGTATACAAAGGGTCCTTCACTTTGGAACGGCCTGCTAAGACATAGCGGCCGAGAAATGCAGCCTAGGCTAATGTTTATACTCTTATTGCCGAGGGGGCGGAGTTACGGTGACTTTCAGGCTGCCCAAATTAACCATCCTTACAGGCCATTTTTGGGAGGTCCTGTTCTAATAAAGTACTGAAAAGGCTGCTGGGTTTCCTCTTATACAGCTGCTACAGATTTGTGTGGGTTTTAGAGGGTAAAGTAGAAGTAAAGTAACGAGTAGTGAGATTTAAAGGAATCATTAGAGTCTCATTACAGTCTGAGATTAAATAATTAGTACTTTGTAATGCATTACTTTTTTAGGGGTATAACTACCCCCAACACTGGCTGTGTATGAGTTGTGCATGTGTTAGAGGTGTGTGCACGTGTGTGTGTGTGTGTGTGTGTGTGTGTGTGTGTGTGTGTTTTCCCCCGATTGCTGCTCATTAGTTGTTTTCTTGATTGACAGCTCACAGTAATGTGGCACTCAGGCTGCACCACCATAAACCCAATAACATCACTACCCTAAAACAACAGTGCGCGTACGAGCGAATCCGCATCTTCACATAAACACCTTTACCTCTCTCTCTCTCTCTCTCTCTCTCTCTCTCTCTCTCTTGCTCGCTCGCTCTCGCTCTCTCATTCCTGCCTTTATTGGAAAAAGATGGGGTGAATCCTTCATCTCTCCTTTAATTCCCTTCTTTTATTGCACCGTAACAGTGTGCCCTCATGCCCACCTCTCCTTCTCTTTCTCTTTCTCTCACTCTTTCGCTCTTTCTTTTCCTCCTCGTTCTTCTCACCAGTCCAGCTGAAATGACTGAAATGACTGAAATGATTGTGCACAGCTAATTAGAAGTGTGTGCAAGCCAGCGCTGTCAGCATCAACACCATCATTTTTGTCATTTTTATTCGTCTACACGTCAGACATGGTAACCAAAATCACTTAGAATAAAATCTCATTACATTTACTTACATTAAGTAAGAATGAGTAAAAAATATTTGTGCCTGTGCTGTAAAATTACCATTTTTACCATGTAAATTTACTGTAATTTATTACAGTAATTTTACCGTAATTTATTGCACTAATGCAAAATTGAACTGCCATCTTTTACCCTTTTTTCTGCTTGTTTGAGCTGATCTAATTACATAAAGCGCACTAGACGTCAATGTAAATATAATGTAAATATATTACAGTGTAATATATACAGTAGAAACTTTGGAAGACACTGAGAGGGTATAACGGTATATTCCGTTTTTTTAAGAGCTGTGTCAGGACAAAGCAATAAAACCCACCACACATTATTAACCGTGTTTTTCCTCCGCATTTCCCTCTTTCCCTCTTATTTCTTTCTCTTTTATCAGTCTCCTTTGTTCCTTTATTTCATTTCATTTTCCTTTGTTTTCTCCTTTTTTCCACTCCGCATCTCTCCTCGATTCTTATTTCCCTTTTCAAACTCTCAGCGCAGTAATAATAGCGCTGATAGAGGCAGCGCTCTGTGTGTGTGTGTGTGTGTGTGTGCGCGCGTGTGATTATTGTCGTGTCGGGAGTCAGAGAAATCGATCGATACAGAAATATGAGCCGCTGTGTCAGAAACAATAACCACCTATTCCCCCGGCGCGCACACACACACACACACACACACACACACACACACACACACACACACACACACTTCACTGAACGCAATAAGAAAAGGTAAAATTCCATTATGTATGCGCACAGTCATTCTCACAGGCTTTCCAGCACATATGAAAGCACATTTTCACAAAGGACGTGCACACGATGCCGTGCAGAAGTCAGAGACCCCCCTTCATTTATTTCATTTCCAGTCAAAACAGCATTGAGGAAAAAAAAGGCTGAAAACGGAAAATCACAGAAGCCTCAACAGCTAAATATAATATAATTTTTTCAGCATTTAGTATGTGCACTCCACCCCTCCAAAGTTAAGTCTTAGGCCCAGTCCCATTCCTTATTTTTACTCCTACCCCTTGTTTTCAAGTGTCTCCTTGCCTCTTGGAACTGAGTTAGAAGGGGTAGTGGTTGAAATCTTCCTCTATGAAATGGGACCCTCAAATAAAAAGAACATTACTTCATTAACAGCTACCAGCGCTGCTCTGTAGGCGACCTTGCCAGTCTGCAGTGACAGCAGAGGAGGGTAAAATTCAGCTCCTCACTGCTGGGCTTTAGTTACATTTAGGGAATCATATGCCTTCAAAGGGGGGGGCGATTATTTATTATCACCCACCCCTAATTCTTCAGTGATATGAAGCTGAAGTCAGGTATTCACCAGCTTCTCGTTTGAATTTTAATACAGTGGTTATCGTAATTTTTAAACAGAGAAAAAATTCACATTTGTGGGTTTCTTTGGTCTCTTGTTCAGCCATCTTGCCGGTTTTTCATGTTTTTCTCATAACACTCTGTTTGGAGGGCCATGCCACTCAATTTTCTTTCAAGTTACATTGACCTAAATATCTACTAAATCACATGTGTCAGGCTCCAGTCCTTGCGGGCCAAAACACTGTGGACTTCAACACACTGCCTCATTAAACACGCCAGATTCAGCTCATTGGCTAATTAGCAAGGCCTTCATGAACTGAATTCAGAGCGGTAGATGAGTGTAAATGCTAATCTCCGCAGTACTTTGGCCCGGAAGGTCCCCAGTTTGACATGCCTGTACTAAACTGACCATCATTGTCTTTAACTCTAAACTTGGCTCTAATCCCTAACCTTGACCTCAACCCAAAACCTAAACCCAACCCTCACTTTGGTCCTAGCCCTAACCCTGGTCCAAATCCTAACCCTAACCACACCACTGTTTAGAACTGAGTTTCAACAGATAGTTTATTTGAACATCTATAGGGACTATAATGGACTATCCAAATAAAGTGAGACCGTTGGTGGTACTTTCTGCTTCTCGCAATCCAGATAATCCCAAACCCATTCAATGATGCTGAGGTCTGGACTCTGGGGTGGTCAGTCCATTGTTCTGAGAACAACATCAGCTTCTTTGTTTGATTTGAGAAAGTATTTTTCATCTACTTTCCTTCAGACGTCTGATGGGGACAGTTTTGGTGTCTACCAGGTCTTCCGGGTGGTTGTTAGGAGTCCCATTTTCTCTGGATCTTTTAATCATTTTTTGGAAACTCCTGTTTTTTTCACTTATTCTCTTTTTTCACTTTCTGTTTCCTTGTGCAGGTGTGTTATCTTAAATCTAATCTCCTCAGAAAGATCTCCTGAAAAATGAATATTTGCTGGTAGCTGGTCTTTAATGGCTGTTTTGACTGGAAATGAAATGAATGAAAGGTGGTCGCTGACTTTTGCACAGTACTGTATATATACACACACACACATACTCACATCAACACACACCAGAGACCTTTCACTACTGTTGCTTGGCAACGCAGCCCAGTGTCCAATCGCAGTGCAGAGCAATGTCCAGTGATGTCACTGCTTGTGCTGACCAGCAGGTTTTGGGGGGGGGGTTAATAAGGCCTTAAACTGCGAAATAAAGAACACGTTGATGTGAACATTCGAGAAAGGTAGAGGAGAAGAGGAAATTTAGTGTATATATATATATATATATATATATATATATATATATATATATATATGTATATATGTATGTATGTGTGTGTGTGTGGACATAACACCTCCTTGTTTCTACGCTCATTGTCCATTTTATCAGCTCCACTTACTATATAGGTGCACTTTGTAGTTCTACAGTTACAGACTGTAGTCCATCTGTTTCTCTGCATACTTTGTTAGCCCCCTTTTACCCTGTTCTTCAGTGGTCAGGACCCCCATGGACCCTCACAGAGCAGGTACTATTTGGGTGGTGGATCATTCTCAGCACTGCAATAACACTGACGTGGTGGTGGTGTGTTAGTGTGTGTTGTGCTGGCATGAGTGGATCAGACACAGCAGTGCTGCTGGAGTTTTTAACCACTGTGTCCACTGACTGTCCACTCTATTAGACACTCCTACCTTGTTGGGCCACCTTGTAGATGTAAAGTCAGAGACGATAGCTCATCTGCTGCTGCACAGTTTTTGTTGGTCATCCTTCATCAGTGGTCACAGGACGCTTGGTTTTGGTTCTCAGTCCAGCAGTGACACTGGGGTGTTTAAAACTCCAGCAGCACTGCTGTGTCTGATCCACTCAGACCAGCACAACACACACTAACACACCACCACCACGTCAGTGTTACTGCAGTGCTGAGAATGATCCACCACCCAAATAGTACCTGCTCTGTGAGGGTCCATGGGGGTCCTGACCACTGAAGAACAGGGTAAAAGGGGGCTAACAAAGTATGCAGAGAAACAGATGGACTACAGTCTGTAACTGTAGAACTACAAAGTGAAACTATACGGTAAGAAGTGGTTTTATTGTTATTGTTGATTGTTCAAAATTAATCAGTTATACATTGAAGTTAACATTTTGTAAATATGTATTAGAATATGTGCAAGTAAAAGTCGTCATCCATTGTTTCAATGGATAAACATAAACACACACACACACACACACACACACACACACACACACACACACATACAGGTCATGTTGAGGTGTGACAGTATGAAGATTGATGGCTCTCTAGAGGCCGGAGCAGCGCTTCGCTTTAAACAGACAGCTTATATCAGATAAAGAAGGAGAGAGGATGAGGGGGAAAGAGAGAGCAGGAGGGACAGGATGAGGAGAAAAGAGAAGAAGAGAGGGAAGGAGAAAAGAATAGAGGGAAAAGGAAGAGAAAGGGGAAAAAGAGGAGAAGAGTAGAGAGGGGAAGAAATAGAAGAAGGAAAGGGTAGAGGAGAATAGAGAGAAAAGGAAGGGAAGGAAAGAAAAGAGAAAAAAGTTTAATGGATAGAGAAAGGAGAGTAGAGTATAGAGGGAAAAGGAAAAGAAGAGAGGGGAAAAAGATGATAGGAGAAGAGAAAAAAAAGAGGAGACAGGAACAGAGGGCAAAGGAAAAGAAAAGAGAAGAATATGAAGAAGAGAGGCTGAGAAGAGGATATAGAGGAAAAGAAGAGAAGAGGTGAGAAAAGAGCATGAAGGGAAGAAAAGAGGAAAAAAGGAAACGAACCAGAAGAGAAGCACAGGGAACGAGAAGAGAAGAAAAGAGAAGAGAAGAGAAGAGAAGAGAAGAGAAGAGAAATGACGAAAAGGAAAAAGAGAAAAGAGGTTAAAGGCAGAGAATAGACGAGAAGGAGAGGGACAAGACATGAAGGAAAAGGAAGTGAGGAGAAGAGAACAGAGGGAAAAGGAAGAGAAGAGATGAGAGGGACAAGGGAGAGAAGAGATGGAAAGAAACAAAAGAGAAGAGGGAAAAGGGAGAGAAGAGAAGGAAAGAAAAGAGAAGATGGAAAAGGGAGAGAACAGAAGGAAAGAAAAGAGAAGAGGGAAAAGGGAGAGAAGAGAAGGAAAGAAAAGAGAAGAGAATAAACAGGGAGAAAAGAAAAGAAAGGAGAGGGTATAGGGGGAGAAGGAAAGAGGAGAATAGAGGGAATAGAGAGACAAGGGAAGAGAAGAGAGGGTAAAGGAAGATAAGAGAATAGAGAGAAAAGAGAGAAGAAATGAGAGGGACAAGGGAGAGAAGGGAAGAGAGGGAAAAGGAGAGAAGAGAGGTAAAAAAGAAGAAAACAAGAAACGAAGAGAGGGAAAAGACAGATGAGAGAAGAAAAGAGGAAAAAGAAAGAGAAGAGAGTTGAAAGGGAGAGAGGAGAAGAAAAGAGGGAAAGGGAGAGAAGAGAGGGAAAAGAAGAGAAGAAGTAAAAGGAAGAGAAGAGAAGAGACGAGAGGTAAAGGAAGAGAAGAAAAGAGGAGAGACATAAAGGAAGAGGAGAAAAGAGACGAGAGGTAAAAGGAAGAGAAAAGATGAGAAGAGAGGTAAAGGAGAGAAAAGGAGAGAGGTAAAAGGAAGAGAAGAGATGAGAGGTAAAGGGAAAGAAGAGAAGAGAGGAGAAGAGAGGTAAAGGGAGAGAAAAGGAAAGATGTAAAAGAGACGAGAAGTAAAGGGAGAGAAGAGAAGAGAGGAGAGGTGAAGGGCGAGCAGTGAGCTGGTGTGTGTCTGAGCGTGTGGGTGCTTCTGCTCGTGCTCTGATCAGAGAATCTGCTGTTGGTCATTTTTTAATCCACACACCAAAACACAGCCTTTCACAGCCGTCATGCTGTATAGCCTGATGAGGGTGGTGTTTCCATGGAAACTGAGACATTTTGTTGTCAAGGCAACATAATGACCTCCAATCCCGTTGACATACGCGGCTCCAGCCCGCCTCGACCCCGCTGCTGTCTGTCCACTGGTCTGACCTTTGACCCCTACCACGCGCAGCCAGACGGGCAGCCTGTCTGCTGACCATGAAACACACACACACACACACACACACACACACACACCCACACACCCACACACACACACACACACACACACACAAAGAAACATTAACGGTGGCTGAAAGTATCAAATTAACTCGGAACTAAAACATAAACAGCATCAAACGTGTTTTTCTGTCTTTTTCTGCTGGATGTTTTGATGTTATTGAGAAATTTTGTTCAGCGTTTTGAAGAAAAGTGATGAAATGTTATTGTTGTTTATACGAAAACCTCCAAAACGGTTGTATTTCGGACAGTGGTGGACAGTAACGAAGTGCATGTACTTCATTAGTACACTTAAAGGGGAATAATGCACATTTTCCAAAATTTCCACATAATTCAGTCGTTGAGATGTAGACAAAGTCATTCAGGGTGGTTTAATGTGAAATGGTTGATTGTAGAGACTCAGATGTCTTTACAGTGGTGGTGATAGGAACCAGGGGTCGCCATGACTACAACACAAATATAGATATTTTATTTACTATCCAAAACCACCAGTGAACCTACACGAGTCTTCTGAGCTTTTATATGTGATGATGATGATGGAAAAATAGTGGAAAATCTGAAAATAATACATTTTCTTTGGGGACAAATTTGCGTTAGAATGCCCTGCATGTACCTCTCATGAATGGATATAGAAAAACCCATTTTAGGTGAAAAGCTTATCTCAGACCTACGATATCTCAGACATCAGGCAGCGCATTGATAACCATTTCATGCAATAACATTCGGTGAGGGAGCTTTTAGAGGTGGACGTCTGGTTCCTATCACCACCACTGTGAACAGTTCTGAACCAGTTTCTCTAGAATGGAGCATTTCACACCACTCTGAATGACTCTGTTTACATCTTAAACATTTAATTTTTGCAGGAATTTTGAACAGTGAAATTCTGTGAAGTATGTTTTTCAGGTATCTGTATCTTATTTAAGGTTGTCTAATTTTTGAGGCTTTTACTGCCACATTTAACAGTAAAATATCTGTTTTTTACTCCACCACTTTCTACAAGATACTCTGAAGCAAAAACCAGATTTTTTCATAATATGCAGACGAATATGATGCACTTTCTCAAGTAAATCAATCCAGTCGTAGTGCACCATTCACTGAATCCCTCCCCAACAAAACAGAAGTCTTAGCAACTGTAACTAGGCCTGGACTGCTTTGACAAGCTTCCAGAATTAAAGAGAATTAGTAACATTTTATTTATACTTTGGTCATTTTGAGGGTCCCAGGAGTTCAAAATTTCACCCATTTTCTAAACTGAATTTTGGATTTTTAGAATGTCCTGCGATACTTTTACTTCTGATATTTAAATACAGTTAAATGCAAAAGTTTGGGTGCCCCCAGTCAAATGACAATGTAGATATATACACCACCCGGACACCAAGTCCTTGTATCTACACTCATCGTCCATTTTATCAGCTCCACTGACCATATAGGAGCACTTTGTAGTTCTACAGTTACAGACTGTAGTCCATCTGTTTCTCTGCATACTCTGTTACCCTGTTCTTCAATGATCAGGACCCCCACAGAGCAGATATTATTTGGGTGGTGGGTCGTTCTCAGCAGTGACCCTGACGTGGTGGTGGCTTGTTAGTGTGTGTTGTGCTGGTGAGAGTGGATCAGACACAGCAGTGCTGCTTTTACTTCATTAATATCTCACTGTGTATCTCTACATTCACTCTACTGAGTACTGGATTTGTGCTC